>NC_034409.1:76283232-76583232 GCF_002078875.1 Numida meleagris
CAGTGAAATTGTCCCCCCCCCCTTTTTTTATTTCTGCCAATGAGAGGAAGCTAAGTAGTGAAAACTGGTACGATAAATATTGGTCACGTTTCCTGACTCTGGTTTCTGGGATCAAACAGCTGTTCTTCTTTGGGAGCAGCTTTGGATACCATTTAGGTTCTCTCACATTTTGGCTTGCCTCTGCTGCACTGAGTGAAGAGGAATTGTCTTGGGTTGCATATACGTAGGCTGCTCCAAAAGTAATGCGTCCTGTTTATTTCCATGGAAACTACAGTAGATATAAAGAACAAAGTAACTGTTTGATAGAGCAAATCGTCAGCTACAAAACACTAATTTTCAGAACAGTCACCACCATTAGCTGTTCATTTTCACCAGGAATGAACAAGAGCCTGCTTGCCCCTCTCATCAAAATCTGCACCAGTGGAGGTGATCCACTGTTGCTGTCACACTGCTGAAATGAACCACCTACTGCCTCACTGTGCTCATATACACTGGTCTCCATAAACGTTCAGCAAGTACTGATGATTGTCAATGGGTGCAATTTTTTCTGCATGGAGAAATTCATTGGCACACCTTTGCTTCATCTGCACTTCCATGTTGGACATCATTCTCAGTCTGTGCCTTTGCTGCCTTCTGTCGCATGGCGACAACACATCATGGAATATTGGTGGGAAAGTTCTGCCACCACTTCTGCCATACCACCAACATCCGTCTCTGATGTCATGGGCGAACATAATAAAATAGGAGGCATTTCTTTCGGAGCATGTCTTGTGTATTAGCCTGGAGAGCTAATGGAGCAATCGCATTTATATTTTTAATCACTGAAAGTAGATTCTGCCTACCATTTTGTGGCAGAAGTTTCTGAACAGAATGGAAATTCAGGCAAATATCTTTACTCTTTTGTAAGTGAAGGATATGCCTGCATCTCCATATGTGCAAAGTGACATGACTCCTGCTGTTGGTCTGTGTGTACTTGTGGGAAGGATAAGGGAAGAAGCTGTGATGTTTCTCCTAGTTCTCAGCACAGCTCCATCAGGACCAGTTCCAGGGCCTGTTATATCTCCTGGTGGAAAGATTCAGAATTTTGGCTCTTAACACTGATCTTCTTAAGATCAGTTAAGACTGTCTCTATCACTCAGCTGTTTTATTACTTCAGCTACCTCCAGCTCCCAAATGAAGAACAGAGTAAGCTTGTTCCTCCTCAGGAATAGCCAATTTTGTTACCTGCTGGGAGAAGACTACTGGACAAGGATATCAGAATAATCTGCCTTCTCTACTGTGTGTAAAAGCAAAATAATTTTTTCCTGACGTTTCATTTCTACCCTCTGTGTTGGATTACTTGCTTAAAGAAAATAGCTGTAAATCTTCCTCACAAGATGCTGTGAATGCATTCAGTAATACTATTGCCCTAGAATACTGAGTAATGGTGTTTTTTTCTTTTCCTGATTTTCTCTTAGTGTGCTACTCTGATGGTCCTGATGCACCAAGGTCCAGATTTATCTACCTAGTTCTCAGAAACTTTCTGCCAGGAGTGTCTCATTTTATTTTTTCACTAAGAATCTATGTGGAGAAATCAAGTCATAGAGTCGTAGGATTGTAGGATGATAGAATATTTGAGCTGGAAGGGACCTTTAAAAGTCACTCTTGCCATTGCGGAAACACATTACCCACCACCTCACTGTGCTCGCATTCACTATTTGATCTCCATGAACGTTCAGTAAGCATCGATGAATGTCAATGGGTGCAACTTTTTCTGCATGAGGAAATTCAATTCCACACCTTTGCTTCATATGCACTTCCATGTCATACAGCATTCTTCCAGACTGCCCCTCTGTTGCCATCTGTCACACAGCAACAAAATGTAATGAAATATTGGTGGGAAGGTTCAGTTTCTACTGCCATGCCACTGACATGTGCCTCTGATGTTTTGGGCCAACACAGTAAAATAGGTGGCATTATTTTTGGAGCACCCTTTGTAACATAGATAATATCATTAATGTATGTAAGTAGCACAAGTTATTTTAACTGTTAATATTTTTATTAAAATATTAAAAAAGAGCAACAAGAGCATAAAACTAGTGGGATATTTGTCCCTGTTTTTGTGAAACTTACACATCAGTCTGATTCAATGGCAGTGGCTGCAATTCTTAGTGAGTTCTCAAGGTGTTCATCAGTGATTTTTGATGAAATTTTACTCTTCCTGTACTTCAGCCTTGACAATAATTCTTCACAAATGTATGTACTGCCAAAAAGTGATTACATGAATAAGGTGTGATTGTGAAGCAAGGCATATCTTTCTCCGGTAAGAGAGGTCTTATACAAATCTAGTGGAGAGACATGATCCCATTTTTGAGTTGAATATCTGATTGGAACTCTATGCATTCAATTTCAAAATTTGCAGATAATATATTTGTGACTGAAAATGGAGTGACAAGTATAAATTGATTATTTTTTTGGCAATCTTGAAACCTATTCTCAAATTCCTTTATCAAAACAGAAAGCACAGCGGCATATTTTTCTCTGTTCACAGGACTGCGTTTAGCCAATATATTGAAATGCATACGATTATTTGCCATAACTTAAGTTAGCACTGCCCTGCACCCTCCACTTGCTCTGGTTTCAGCCGGAAGAGCACTAATAGCACACTGATATTTGGTTGTTGCTGAGCAATGGGTGCACTCCTAGGGTCGGCCCAGGCTGCTTGGCAGGGAAGATCCACTGCCGTGATGGTGTGGGGCAAGGGATGGCTGCATTGCAAGTTGTGCTGGACCACATTGTGGCCTGTGGGCTGCAGGTTGGCCATGCCTGCTTTAGGGAAGGCTGAGTTTTGATGTACCACAGGGTTATGCTCATAGAGCATTTTCTGCTCTAGGTGCATATATAACACTGAAGAACTTAACTGACCCGATTTAAAAAAGATTTCCTACTGCTTACAGTCTAATTGAATTTCTACGAAGGCCTACATCTACAATCTACTATTCACTCCTGAGCACTTGTAACCTGTTTTCCATCATTTCAAAGACATTAAGACAAAGTTCTACGTTTTGAGTATAATGAACAGCTCTTATTTTAGTCAGACTAAAGCAGAAGAAGGAATTCTCTGTTATTGGGGTCCATTTTTAAAAACAACCTTTTTCGATACACCTAGAAAAAGATGACAGTCTGAATTTTCTGTTGTAATCCTTAAGTTCTACCAGTTTCACCCAATCTAATCTGAACAAACGTCATCTTAGATACTACAAACAGTCATTGGAGAGTTGATGTTGTACAGTATCCTGGACATGGAAAGAAAATCTCTGAAGAAAGAATGTTTGTGAATGTTAGAGTCCTTCTCTGCAGGATGTCTGAGCTTACAAGACAAGCCTGAATTCTGCCTTGCTGATAATACGTTCTGCTACCACAGGCAACTTGGGTAATGAAAACTATAAACCAGTCCACTGATTCTTTGTCTCAAAATGCTATTTAGTGATGAGGAATTATGCTACTGAACATCTTTTCTTTCCTTATTGCTCAGCTCCACAGCTCATAGTTTATGTAATAGAAGTACTGTGCAAGGTACTGCAGTACCCCTGCTGTACTGCGTCTCGCTTTGGGCTACCCAGTACAAGAGTTGCTTGGGAGGAAGGATCTCTCCTATCTTCCTAATCTATTTTAGTCATTTCAAGTATCAGAATGCTAGACAGATTCATCAAGTTTTTTCTCTGTTTTCTCCTTCCTCATCTGCATAGGCTGAACTCCAAAAAAGTCACTTTGAAAATTTGCTTTCTGGAGCCTTAGTCACTTTCTATTTCTTCTATTTCTATTATTTTAATATCTTTTTGAAATGCAACGTATGGTTCAGGATACACTAGCGCATTTAACAGCACAAGTAAGTTCTCTTCTATGTTTGTGTGTCTCAGTCCCTTTTCTATACCTGCAGGGATTGAAATAGCCCTCTCAGGTGTGAAACAGACTAGTTCTGGCAAACGGAAAGGCAAGTGAAAGCTGTTTTCAGTTGTGTATCTTGAGTCTCTTCAGAAAAGTCTCTCTCAAATTGTAGATTTTGAAAGGATTTGTAGAGGAAAGGCAAAGATGTAGAGGATGTAAAAGAAAGATGTTAAGGTAGTAGAGATGCTCTCAGTTTTGAACACTCTGAGAAGGGGGCAGTTTCTCTTGCTAGCAACAGTAGAACTAGACTGAGAAAAGTTTTAGAAAATGAATACAAAACAGACTTTTGTTTTAGAGTGTATGTTTCAGAAGAGGGTGGGCAATATACTTGCTGTATTGACTATGCATGAATGTATGTAACTGCAATTCAAGCTATTCTTACCTCATCTTTACATTTTTTTTCCTATCTGCTTCTGACATAAACTGTGCTAATTAAGAATGGCTGGCCAGGCATAGTTCTTATGATTCTCATGAATTTTTGTTTTAAGAGCTATCTTAACAAAAGCAGTGGACAAAAAGAGTGCAAGTCTCAACATTAAGGACATACCAAGTGAAGAAACACTTGATTTTGCAGGTGTACCATAAAATTCATAACTAAATAAGGAGGTATGGCAAGTCAAGGACTGTGACAATATCTGGATTTCAGGGCTTCTTTGCAGAAGCTGTCCTTGCTGGCAGTGCTGCTGCTGCTGGCAGGAGAGTTGCCTTCCACAGAAGGAAGGGTCAAAGAGTTGCCAGAAACAGTAGTGCTGGCTGACATTAAGAAATCCCATAGTGAAATTAACTGAGATTCCTCTTCAGTAATGAACTGGATGATCATAGAATCGCAGGATGATTTCAGCTGGAATGGACCTTAAAGATCCCCTGGGCAGGAATACTTCCCATTTGACCAGGTTGCTCAAAGCCTTATCCAGCCTGGCCTTGAAGACCTCCAGGGATGGGGCATCCACAGTTTCTCTGGGCAACCTGTCCCTGTGCCTCACTATCCTTATGGTGCAGTATTTCTTCTGATTATCTAATCTAAACCTACCTTTTTTTTTTTTTTTTTTTTTTTTTTTTTTTTTTAGTTTAAAATGGTACCCTTGTAACATGTCCATGTCTTTCTTTTGCTGCAGACCCCATATCTGAGCACAGTTCTTCAGGTGGGGTCTCATGAGAGCTGAGTAGAGAGGGGGACAGAATGCATCCTAGGAGAGTTTTCAGATGATAAAAAATCTGGGAGGAGTTGTGCTGTCATGCAGAGAGATCTCAAGAGGCTGAAGAAATGGGCTGACAGGAAACTCTAGAAGGGAAGTTCAACCTCCTGCACCTTGGAAGAAATATCTCCACGCATCACACACAGGCTCAGGCAGACCAGCTATAAAGCAACTTTGCCTAAAAGGACCTAGATGTCCTTGTTGACAAGCTGAAGATGAGGCAGCAGTGCGCCCTCGTGGCAAAGAAGGCCAAGAGTGTTTGGGCTGCATCAGGAAAAGTGTTGTCATCAGACTATGGGAGGTGATCTTTCCCCTGTGCTCAACGCTGGTGAGGCCACTGCTGGAGTGCTATGCGTAATTTGGGGCTCACCATTAGGAGAAATACATGGACTTAGTGGAGCCAGTCCACTGAAGAGACACTCAAATGATTAAAGGGCTGAAGCATCTCAGATGAAGATAGGCTGAGAAAGATGGGATTGTTCAGCCTGGGAGAAGAGGAAGCTCAAGGAGAATCTTGTCAGTCTGTAGAAATATCCCAAGGGAGGCTGTAAGAAAGGAGAGCCAGGCTCTTTTTGGTGGTGCCTGGTGACAGAACAAGAAGTAATGGAACACGAGATGTTCTGTCTGATCAGGAAACTTACTTTTTTTTACTGTGAAGGTGGCTGAGCATTGACTGGTGCAGGTTCTCAGAGAGGTTGTGGAGTCTCTCTACTTGGAAATAATCAAAAGCCATCTGAACATGGTCCTGGGCAGACTTCTCCAGGTGATCCTGCTTGAACTAGGCAATTGACCAAAGTCTGTTCCAGCCTCAGCTATTCTGCGATTTTGTGCTATTTAACCAGTGAACTTAAAGCAATCTATTGCAACTTGAAGTCTAATGACAACATATTTTACCTTAGGACATTGGTTGCTAGTTTATCACACTGCTTTTAAGGAGTTCCATATTATTATACCTTAAAGTAAAGGAATGATGTTTTTAAATGAAGTTCTTCCTTGCTGTGGAATGTAATGGGTGTCTGCTCATTTGTTTGCTTGCCATGTTTATAGAGTCATTTAATGACTTAATGCATGCTGCCAAAGAAAAAAACTACTAAGCAGTTGAGGAGAAAGCCTAGAAATCTGAATATTGCTATGGAAGATAAAAATGTTGGCACCTCAGCTACACATTTTCTTGTGCCTTACTACTGTTTTTATTACCCACAGTAGCAATGAGGATTAATTCATTTGAATAAATATGAACTAAGATTTTCCCTGAAGCTCATTGCTTTTCAACTCTCTTTAGGTGCAGGAGGCAATTAGGGATGATTTTAAGAGCAAGAAAAGAGGAGGTAGAGAAATTGGTAAGGTAATAGACGAAAGTTGACAGCCTGCAATAGAGGGATGGCAAGTGATTTTCTTCTTAGAGGAAAGGGGAAATAAACAACTTCACTAATTAGGAACAAATAAACCTAACCCACTGAGTGACTTTTTCCAGCTGATGATAGCTTCTGTTAGTGTTAGTAGTCAGATGGTAGTGATAGTTTTTTTGTTGTTTTATTTTATTCTGTTGTTTTTATTTTGTTTAAGTGAATGTGTTAGAGAAGGACTCCGAGTCCTAGCGTAGATTTCCAGATGTCTTCTTCATGACCTGGCTGTTGTTTCTTACTACGGACTAACACAAAAGGTCATTGATGGTTTTTACGCCTCAGTATATAAAGCTGACCAGCTGCACATCAGGGCTGATGAGAGTTCTGAGGCTGTGAGTGAAAGAGTGTATGGGGTGCTTGTGCGAATCTAGTCATTTGGAAGATGGAAGACACATGAAGCTTGTTGTTTGTAGCAATGATGTGGACTCTAGTTGTTGTTCAGACAAGACTTCCATGTTAGTGAGGATTTGAGCTGAAGAATGACTTGAGTGGGAAGCAAAATGTTAGGGGGAAAAAAATGAACAGAGTTACAGCATGTGTTAAAAGGAACAAGAGGAACAAGAGAAACCTGGTGAGCACCTTTCTGAATTAGTACACCTGATAGTTTAATGCAGGCTTTATTTATGGAATCAAATGGTAACCAAGAGTTTGAGGAGACTGAACTACCCATTGGAGCTATATTTGGCAACCTGCAGCATGGGATCAAAAGGCCAAGTTTTTAGGCTGGAATTTTGTATCTTATCTTTGAGGCATATAGGATAGTAGGTCCAGGTTCTATGCATACCCAGAGCTGTGAGTTTATATCCAGCTCTGAGAGTGAACATCTGAAACACTGTTGTGTTGTTTTTGGTCATTGCAGCAATAACTTTCCTATTATTTGCTTCTGAAAATGAATTCTGGGAGTGTTTCCTCCCTGAGAACACTGCATGTAGGTATTCTCCAATACACTACTTTAACAGCAGGAGAGTAAATCACCAACACAGAAAAGTGTGTATATTTTAATGTCATTAAATAACTTTGCTAGCAAATATAAAACCTTACATGAAAATAAGAGCTGTGACTTTTCATATCATTTGCATGATACTAACCTGAATAAAAATGTTTGGCTTGTTGGCATAATAGCTTAATAAACTGACTCCCAAATGATTTTACAAGCTCCAAATAACGTGCAAATTCTCTTACTCAGGTGAAAATAGAGGTGAAACTGAGGCAGAGTCTAGGAAGTCTCAACATCACTTAACAGAAAAGAATATTTTTACCCAGTAGAAACAGTGGAGAATTTATGTCCCCAGAATGCAAATCTGAGCTGAATTTTGTCTTGAGAATGTAATAATATCCAAATTACGGTGGCTTACAAACACAATCAAGATCTCAAAAAGAAGTTGTCTCAGATCTTCTGCATTTTTCTTGAAAGTTGTCAGTAGCATTGCAGAAAATAAAATGCAGAAATTGTTCAAGATTGAGGACTGGAACATTTTGAATGAAACAAATAACCTGTTCTGACAGGTAAAACTATATCCTATAGTTGAGCATAGCATTGTGTATGGGTTGCTGTATCATTAAACTTTGAAGCCAAATTAAGAAAGGATGAATGCAGTTAACCAAACTGGAACGTGCCCCACTTCTTCATTTTTTTTTTCCAGTATCTGCTTTGTTTAACTTTGTATATCTAGATTTATACACAAATGAATGATACCTCACGCTTTAATATTCTATCCCTGCATCCACCTGAAAAACCTGTAGTACAGCTTCTGGTCAGTATAAATAGGAAGATATTAATCTTGGATGGTTTAAAAAAAAAGTTACAATAACCAAAAATTATATTCAAAACAATTCTTTTTCCTTCAGTTATTTCTAGTTTCAAATGCCCTATGGAAATTTCATGGCTTTTCTCGGAAGGTGGGGCAGCATCTTTAAGTTCCTTTTTCTACCGTGGAGTTTTACAAGAAAGTTGCTGGTACAAAGCCATGCAAAGCCCAGAGCATTTATGGTACATGATTAAATATCCTGCTTCTGATCACATTTCCAGTGAGGGCAGTGATTCACAGGTTGTGGCCCAACTCTTTCTATTTCTGAGACATTCACTTCTGCAACCCTCGCTGTTCTGCTTTCTTCATTGACTCCCACTGACAGCATTTTACAGTGTCACAGAGCATAATGAAAGATACAGCAAAACAGTCACAGGTGTCAAACCCAACCATACAACTGAAGACTGCAGGATCTTGGGGAGTGTTTAGATTTCTGAACAGCTTCTCCTTATACAGACACTCAGGATTCTACCACATCAGCTTCTGCCCTCAAAAAACCTGCCACTTAGCCAGTGATAGAAGTGCTGCTAAGTGCCTAGCAGTTTTCTGTGGCCTTGTCAAATAGTGAAGGAGTCCCAGCAAAAACAAAACAAAAGAAAACAATGAAAAGAAGATATTTTTCTAACAGTTGGAGCAGCTGCTTGCTGTGCTTCTCTGCATATTTGTTACTGTTGACAAAGTGGGAAGATTTCTGCCCTTCATATCTCACCAATGTTCCTTCCTGTCCAGCTGCTAAATACTTTGTACCTCTTTGCGTTGGAAGAAAGGTTTCCTTTTTTTTGTGGCATGTGGATGGGAAGGTGTTCACCTCCTCTTTCCAGATTTAATGAGATCACTACATTCAGTTCTTCATATCTAGGTAGTATCATAGAAGGCAAAACCACATTAGTCCATGCAGCGGTGGATCAAGCCACTGACTGCAGGAAGGTCCAAGGTGGCGTTTCCTCTTAGTGATCAGGACTGCAGCCAGAGTAACTGCAACCAGGAACCAGGAAATTTAATCATGTCGAAGACTGAGGTGAGCACTGACAATTGTTTGACCAAAAAGCCCACGAAATCACAAGTTTTCCCCAAAGGGTAAAAGAAAGTCATACAGACAGAGCATTGTATTTGCTGCTGTTCTGCAGCAAAAATAAAAGCAAGGAACACTGGACAGCAGACTTCAGTCATCAGACGAAAATACTGCATGTTGTTCTGCTGGCTGTTTGGAGAGGATTCTTGTTCTGGCACAGCATCTGAAACAATGGGACCTCAGGCCTCTCTATGTGCAGAAATGGATCCCAGTTAGCAGTCTAGCTGTTGGCCTCTATCTCAAGCTGGATACCTTCTAGACTGCAAGACTGACACCTGAAATAGATGAAGATGTGATTTACAGAAACATGAGTGATAGGAGCTGAAATAGTTGATGATAAATGTCCTGTTATCATAGGATTTGGAAAAAGAATGAGGAGGGCCTCAGGACCCTTGGGTGTGCAAGGAAGCAGGACCGACTCTGAGGATTTAATTTCCTTCTTAATACAAGAGGGGATAGATTCTGATGTCAGCATAATCATCCTCTCAGTGCAGAATAGAGCCCAGACTGCTGAGACCAAGTGTTGCAATAAAACAGAAATGGAATGCAAAGATCACATTCTGTTTCTGGTGTAAGGATGATTCTCCCAGTCCAGTGGTGGGCAGCCTGTGGTGGAGCAATGCCTTGGATCCTTCACCTCAGTGATGACAGAGCTGCCTGTACGTAATGCAGATCTTGTCTCATCCCTCTCCCAGCTCCACTTCTCTTATAAATGGTGATGGACAAGAAAGATTTATATAAGTCAATGATTTTAAGAGCCAAATCTACCAATAAGCCATAGTAAAAGATGAAGCTGCAGGAGATAATAGTAAGCTTGTGCCATGGCAGTCTAACGGAGCACAAAGAAGGACAAATGGATCACAGGATGAGACAAGAGAAAGGTATTTGGACTTACTGCTGGATGGATGAGTTGTTTCAGGAACTAATTTGTCCAAGGAAGTTTAAGTCCAGCATAAAACTCAAGTTTCTGTCAGCAGCTGAATGTAGGCAAGGGGTTCATTGAAAAAAACAAAGCAAATCCTGTGACTTAGGGCAGAGCTGTATGAAAAGTAATTACTTACTCTGGCTGGTAGATGAGATATTTCTGTTCTTCAGTATCAAAAAACCCAGAAGAAGTGTGATCAGTAAAATTACAGCTATAAGTGGGCCAAAGAAATTTACCTTCACCTGTTCCATTTCTTCTGCCTGTATCTCTGAATAAGAAAACAGAGGAGATGCACATAACAAAGATTTAATTAGCTTAACCCATCCTAACTCAAATGGATGTAGATTAGAATTTATGGAAGGGCCCTAATTATCCTTTGCTTTTACAGTACTTTAATAATGCTAGGAAATCACTCTCCATGTGGCTTTTTTTTCCCCGTTTCCAATAACTAGCAGGTGCACTAAGGCTTAACAATCATTTCAGCAACAGTAAGGAAAAGTACTATTTCTGATGTTTGGGTTATGTGAGAGACTGGCAGCTTAATTAATACAAGAGCCCATGATGCCAGTGCTAGGCTACTGCTACTCTCTGCTACTGTGAAAATTTAAATAACCTGGGTGTCATGGTTTTGTGATTTTCGGTTATTGGTATCCCACATCATAACATCAAGTAGTGGATGTACCTGGTTCTCAGAAGAGGTCTACTACAGTCCCCACAGTACTGTTCTCCTCTGTTACCGTTTTCCAGCCGGAGGGAAAAGATAAAAGCTCGCAGTATAAAAACTTGCAGATCACGAGACCTCGTCCCTTTTTCCGCCATCTCTCGTCTTGGCAGCACCTCGCTCTCCAGCCGTCTTATCGTCAGTAGTAGAGTAAGGCCTACCTTGATTTTGGGACATTCTCTCTCTCTGTATTGGATTTATCAGCTTAAATTGTAATTATTGTGTGTTGTACTATAGTGTGTTATTTTGCATTCTGATATCTTATTTAGTAAATTAGTTTGTTTCTCCTCAGATTGTTGCCGCTGTTCTTTGCTCTCAGGGCCATCTCCCTACCCTTTTCCCCTTTTTCCTTTTCCCGGGACGTGGGCCCTTGGGTCCCCCGTCCCCTTTGTCACGGAATTGGGCCTAACGCCTGTAAACCGTTGACACCTGGGATATGTTATTTGGTATCTGTTGGAATTGAAGATCAAAACCTAATGAAAAGCTCTAAGGGATGTGAGAGAGACAGGGAATGCAAGGGAGTTTCCCTCTATTTCTGGTTATTGTGCTTTTGAGGTTTTGGTTGCTAGGGATAGCAAGTGACACAGCTGCAGTTGTCACTGAATAAAGGGTTTTATTTATCTAGAGTTGCTAGTTGCTTATCCTCCATCACTGTTTATTAGGTGGCTACTTTTTAAAGTCAGGGATGAGAAGAACTGAATAGGGAAGAGGAGAATGCACTGCTGTGGCTAATATTAGTGGTGTTAATACAGTTGAGCAACATGTAGAGCTTTGCAAATCTCAGAAGACTTCTATATTATAATTTAATATTATTTACAAATCCTGGAATGTAAGAACATCAAAGGCAGTTTGCCATACACAGCAGTGATGACTTAACCCTTTAGTTAAACGAAGAAAACTGCTGTGTGGATCTTCTTTGGGAATGAGTGGCAAGCCTCTTTTCCAGCTGGAGTAGTAAGTAAGTAGTAAGTAGGGAATCCTGTAAGTAAGTAGTAATCTTCTTCCCTAATAGGCTTTCCTGCAACATTACCAGCCCCTTTGGTTTTCTTGTTCCCATCAGCTGAAGCGCAGCACTACACATTCAACACAGTCTTAAAGGAGATGTGGAAGGCAAATGACTGAAGTGGGAAGCAATTCTATTTTGATGTATTTGTGCCTTAGCTTATGAACAAAAATGTATCAAAAAATGTTTTCCTGTCCTAAGAAATAAATGATATACAGTTTTAGTTTTAAGAAAGGACTATTCATGTGGAACCCTGATAATATTCTTGCAATTAAGTCTTATTGGTTCTCAGGCCCCAAGTTCTAAACCGCTTGGCTAGAGTTGCAGCTGAAGAATTGTTGGCTATGGCACCTTCCCTCCTGGTGGTCTGTGCAGTGCTTTGTTACATAACAGAGAACAGAATTCATACGTGCCTCCCAATCTCTCTTACTTAGCCATGGCCTGGTCAAATATACATGGAGCTGTTCTGCAATAAAAATGATGAAGTACCTGGGAATATAAACAACTAGGACTGAGAAAGATAAATTTGCTTTCCTGTTCCCCATCTCTATTCAATTAGCTTATTTGTAATGGGGCCCCAAATCCAGGAGAACATTACAGCATCGCTGTGATATTCATGAGGGCTCACTTTGGCATGTAGTTTTTCAGTTAGAAAGGGTAAAGTAGCAAACTGTGAGGCGCACAAAGAGTATCTACACACAACGGACGCTGTGATCATTAGTACATCAGGGAACATTCAGGATGGCAGAGTCTGAATTTCTTGCAAGAGGTGTCTGAAAAAAGGCACAATCCCAGAGAAAAAAAAATCCCCAAATGATCATTTTGGAATGCACACTGTATTCTGCCAAATGTTGTGGAAGCCACTAGGAATACTTCCAAAACCCATCAAAGTTTCATGGCCTTTACGTTTCAGCTCAGTACAGTCTATTTTACAGTTTGTGAGCCAAATTTGGTCTGAGGGACTCTTCTGTTCAGCCTTCTGCCTCTCTCTAGGGAGAGATTAGGAGCAGCAGCTCAAGCACTTAAACATCAGAAAAAACAACCACATTTGTGCTGTGAGAGTGGTCAAACACTGGAACAATTTGTTGAAAGAGGTTGTGGAGTCTCCATCCTGAGAGACATTTAAAACTCAACTGGAGAAGGCCCCAAGCTGCCTATTGACCCCGCTTTAAGCAGGCTGATTTCCAGATGCTTCTCAAACCTCAGCAGTTCTCCGTGAGGCAGCAGGCTCTATCTTAACAGCTAAATGCCACCTCCAGAGACAGGTTGAAGCCTAATCCATGCATTCGTTTTGCTTTGGTGCTGCAGCAGCATTTGGGGAGGGGGTGAACAGGGCTGTGCTCTGTACTGTGCAGCAGTAGTCTTCCTTCTCTCTGTGCTCTCCTTTCTGTAATAGGGCTTCCCATGGAAAGAACAGAAGAGGGAATTTGGTGGCTGTAGTTATCAGTGAACAGGATGGCAAACATAGAAGACTTGTGACTAGCCCCTTCTGCCACTTGGGGTTTTCTCTCTGCTTTTATACTGCTGCCATCTGTGATTGTTTCTACAGAAGCATTCCCAGCTCCTACCCATGCAAAAATCAGAATGGGCAAATGAAAACTCACCTATGACTAGTGGCACTGAGACAAGGCTCCCCTGCTGCTCTCCAAGGTGAAGCAAACAGCTAATGTTAGTGAGAGTATTTGTAGGAATGGGGATATTCAGCTTGCTGGTAACATTATATAGCTTTGTTACAGCATCCTGTAAGACATCCATGTGACGTATAAGCCTATCTGTTATGTTTTCACTTGAAATTAGCCAAATCATCTGCTTGGGCTCTGGATAACCTCCGCTGGAAGAACAGGAAAGATTCAGGTTTTCGTTGGGCTTTAGCTCCCCAGTGTGTAGCTGTGCTATCTCAGGTTGACTGTAGTTGGCTGAAACAGACCAAAGAAAAAGCATCATGAGTCAGACATACTACATCTTGTGACAGTCTCCGTCAATTTTTTGAGATTTTCATGTGGAGTCAAATCTAAACCATCTTCCTAGGAAAGCAGTGTGGGTCCTAAGAAGGATATGTTATGTTTTGGATGCACACACAGACTCGCTGCTCCTTGTCTTTGCGGTGTTTCAATGACATAGGTCATATCAGCCAGATAGCGGGACCCTGTCTCTCTTACCTTCTCTAGACCAACTGACACCTCAGAATAAACAAACCTGGCCTGCTTAGCTCGACTTTTTATGTGGAAGTGGCTACAGTACATGTTCCTTTACTCTGTGCCATTGGATTTCAGTCAATGAAAAGCTTGCCTGTTGCTTTAAAAATGTTTCCCAGGCAAGAAATAATTGGTGAAAAAGGACTGGAAATAACTATTCAAACAAGAGATATGAAGGGTAAGTGGAAGCTTTTAACCGAAACAAAACAAGTTTCAGGCTCAAAACTTCATTGAAAATACTGAAGTATGTCAGTGCCAAAGTCTTTTAGTACTGAAAACTACATGGAGAAGAGGCAAGGAATTCTTAGAGTGACAAGAATGTAATGGAGGGTCTGATTCTTCTTTATACACACTTGAAGTGTTGGATCCAGGCTCTAATCCTAGCCCCAGTGAATTTTCATGTGTGAGCTTTGCATCTGAAATGTCAAAAGAAAAGCATGTTTCAGGACATCGTCTGTAACTGAAGATAACGTGTCTTCCAAATACGCTACAGACTGAAATACCTCAAGAGACAGTAAATCCATCAAACCTTTAATATTTTTTCCAGTGGTGTTATCACTCTGACTTTTTTTGTTTCTGCATCCTGAAATGACAGTGTGGCTTACTTCTCATCTGTTTGCAGCCACTAATGGTTCTTACATCTTTGCTGAATTAATTAGCCCTTTTCAAGTATCCAGTATTGTATGTGTATTTTGGGTTGCCACTCTCTGAAAACAAGAGTCTCCTCAGTCTTCTTTGTTAAAAGGTAATCAGATTGATCATTTAACATCTCTAGTTGGACTGTATTTTTTTTTCCAGCCCCCAGATAACTCTAGTAGAGATTTTATTCATGCTTTTAAGTTTTTCAACATTCCCTCTAAAATGAGGACAGATACTGTAGTGTAGATTCTGGCAACAGTTTCACCACCAACAGCAACAGCAAATGTTTTGAAATAGCTTTCGTAGTCTCATCTGCTTCCCTTATGGATCCATCTAAAGTAAGCACTAGAGACATACTATAACAGAAACATCAGACTTTCCAGTTAAGCAGCTTCTCACCATGATCCCTACCTGTCTGTTCTACAAGACAAAACTTTCCATTATGAAGCCTTGTCTTTCTGGAGAATGACCTGTGTTCATTGTTCTTATATAAATAATCTTGTCTGTAAGCAATACATACAATATATATCCATCTATCTGTACCTTGTCCTGATATCTATATATCTACATAGATATATAAATAACAAACATAAGCTACATTAGAAGATAGATACTTTGGTATTTTGGAATAGATTTGGTCACCGAGAGATCTAGATAGTTTTGTATGACTGACCTTTCACTCTTGTACAACACTCAAACTTTCTTAAGTCCGCTTTAAGTTTGAAACTTCATACTACAAAAATAGCCCTCCACATATTCCATGAGATTCTAGTTAAGAAACAAGCAGAGGTACTTTTCAACATTCATATTTTTTCTAATTATTTTTTATTTTAATTGACCTCTATACTCTACCTTCCTTTGGGAAGTTACTGAAGAGAAAGACATTCAAAAGAAGCACAGAAGCAAATAATTTTAAACAGGCTTCCTATATTAAAGGTTTGGGAGAGTTTTAATGCCTATGTATGAGACTTCTATAACACGTTAAATTAATTGAATGATTGATGCTAAATATCACTTAAATTGGAAATCTTGCTATTGAGTGCAAATTGTGAGTCTCTGAGATCTGAAACTGCTGAAAATATTCATCATGTAAATTCTGGGAGAATTAGAATTAACAACCTAAGTTTCCAATTTGCTTGTGGATCGAGAGAACACTTGCTGGTAGTACAATGCTAAATAGGCTCAGGCATTCTGGTAGTCTTTCTGGCTGCTGTTGCACATGGCCTATTTTCTTTTGAAGCCTGAGAACACCAGTGGAAATTCGAAGCTGCTATTATTAATGATTACCGCTGTCCAAGTGGAAGAGAGAATGTACAGATAAAGGTTACCAAGAAAATGTTATAAAATAGAAGAACATTATAAAAAGATGCAATACTAAAAACATTAGAAAATACTAGGAAAATTTTACTTCCTCACTGAACCCTACTCCCCTGTTTAAAGATTGTCTGTCCTTGCCTCTGATAATGTGCAAGAAATCAAGTTGAGTCTCATCAATGCCTGCATATTTTCTGCAGAGATATTTTCAGTCCTGCCGTAATGGAGCATATGATGTTCTACTCCTCCACATACTAGCTGCTCTTTTCTTCATTTTCCCTATGATTTATATCATCATAAAATAGCTGAATAATTGCAGAAATCTTTTGATGTTTCAATTGTAATTTACCACCAACACTCCTAATGCTATTTCTTTTAATAGAAGGCAGTGCATCAGATGCAAATAAAAACTGTATTTTCTGGAGACCTAAAAGCCATAAAACTTGCAGGAATCAAGATGAAGAAGTCAAGGTGGTTTTCACTATAGAATGTGACAGGGTGGGAGTCAGGAATGTGTAATACTGAGCAAATCATTTCCTCATTTTCTACTTCTTCTGATCACTTCCACCAAATTCACAGCTGAGAATTTTCC
Organism: Numida meleagris; assembly: GCF_002078875.1. NCBI lineage: Eukaryota > Metazoa > Chordata > Aves > Galliformes > Numididae > Numida > Numida meleagris. Next base: position 76,300,031 of record NC_034409.1, read on the forward strand.
AAGAAAGAGAAAGAACACTTTTATCCATTTTAGAAATTCTGCTCCACTGCAGGTAAACCTCCAGTGGCGTGAGGACAGTCCATGTCTGAAATAAGCAAAGTGACAGAGACCTAAAAAGAACAGAAAACAAACAAACAAGCTCACAAAACAACAAAAAAACTAGACAGATGACAATTAGCAGAAATTACTTACCAGTGATGTGCAGTAAGCACTCAGATTCGTGTATGATCTTTTTTGGTCCCTTGTCCACGTGCATTATAATACATTTATACTGCCCCTCGTCCACAATCCCTACATTTAACAATTGCAAGGTCCATTTGTCCATATCCATCTTGGTACGATTTCTGTATTTAGGACTAACGTGATCGTGTATTTCCTGGCCAAGGTACGTTTCATGCACCACTTCATCCACACCTTTTTGCCAAAAAACTATTATATTCTTTACGTCAGTTTTCTGCGAGTTTGGGAAATAGCAAGATAGGTATGCAGTGTGATTGAGAAATGACTTCACGTGATGTACATTGGCAGCAATACCTTAAACAAAAAAAGAGAAGAAATTAAGATTTCCATCAGCTGCAAAAGAACACCAAATGCTTGCAGTCATGGAGGCAACACTTAGTGACAGGAGCATAAACCCACCAGCATTTAGACATATTCTCCTACTAGCTATGAGAGGATACATACTTCTTCACACCGATGCACTTAGTCTTGTGGCATTCAGGTCATAAAACTGTTTCTTATTTTCCTTCCTATATTTCACTTTCCAAGGCAGGCTTACCACTCAGAGCCTGGGAGAGTCTGTATTGTGGAAGATTCAACTTCAGGCAAAAGGCCACAGTTCCACACTGTTCTCGTAAGTGTAAGGAATGAGATTCTGTCGTGAAATGAGACAGCTGCATAATTTGTTTTTCAAAACTTGAGTTCATTCACTTCAGGAAACAACGCAGCGCTGCAGTTTTGAAGACAATGTAAATGCTGCATGTGTAGTAAATGTTGGTGTCTGGGGAGTATGAGGCCAGGAGGTCAGAAACGGGAAAAGCTTTCTGTTTCACTGAAGAATTAATCTAGAGTTTAATGACAAATTAAATGTCAGATTTAACTGTTCTGTAATTAATCTAGAGTTTGATGGCAAATTAAATGTCAGATTTAACAGTTCTGTTGCTGAACTTGTTAGCAGAAATAGTCAATAAACACAATTATGCCTTCACGCATCAAAAGAATGGACTGTATTAGACACAGGATGATTTTTCTCCCACTTTCAGCACAGCCTATATCCACTGATATTATTGGTAGTGATGGGCTGGGAGAATAGGCTTTTCTTGTGATGAGAAATGCAGTCCTCTGTTCCAGCCAGTACAAACACATTTGCTGTGTTCAGAAGATTCACGGTCTCTCTCCTGAATCAAAGTTTTGACTGATTTTCTAGAGCACCAGACTGCAGTCATCTCCACAGCTGCCTAAAACTCCATTTATTCCCTATCAAGCTGTAAGTCTTTAATTCAATACTGCTGTCCTCTATGATATACAGAGGGGATATACACACGTTCCTAAAAATAGTCCTAAATTGAAAATTTAAGAGCAACATCAAGTCTGTGTAATGTAAAGATATAAAACTGAAGAGAGAAAGTACTTTCTGTATATTTTATAGAGTCCTTAGTCACAATTTAAATACGTATCACATAGATTATATGACCTTGGTTGTGCAACTGAAATCTTTAATTGCTACTAAAGAATGAGTATCAAAGTAAATGCAAACGTATCACATAGAAGCACACAAATAATCTAAACAATTTTTTACAATTAAAAATCTGCTTCTTACCTGGGAGAAGTATTATGGCATAAAGGAAGTATATGCAGACCTCCATGATGCTGTAAGAAGGAAAAATTAAAGAAATGTTTTAGAGGTTGAAAACGCTGCAGTAGCTTCTCCAGTGCTCCCCAAGAAGCAGTAAAACAGGAAGAAGTTTTAAGAGAGATTTTTGAGAAAGTTAATCTCAAATTTTCCCATCAACTGGTGGAAATACTTCTCTGTGCTTTCACAGCCCTTAGCAACCAGAAGCACGCTATGACAGACCTCTGGTTTACAGGGAATGTGGTGAGGTTCAAGATTACTGGGTATGCCATGGGAGGAGCACAGAGTCCATGGACTGCAAAGGGCCAGAGTGCCCAGAGCAACTGGCACAGAGGAGAGAGGAATGGGGAGCATGCCTGCCCTTGGCTGGACAGGGAGGAAGATGGAGAATTGAAAGCAGAGGAAGAGGAGAGGGTGGCACAGGAGGAGTGGTGGAGACAGACAGCACAATGATGTCAACTACCAGAAGTGATGAAATGGGCAACCTTCCGTGGTGTAACAGGAACCTTTCCTTCGCTACAAAGACAACTGAAAGCAATCCTATGGGGTTTAAAGTGTTGAGACTACATGTCACATGGTTTGGTCAAGAAAAAAATAGTATCTCTTCGGGAAAAAAAAAAGCCCTGTGAGTCATCTCATAAGCAGAACGCTTCTGTGACTGGATTCACACAGTGAACCTATATAATCCTGTTTAACAGCCAAGGCCCTTTTCCCAAGTCTTTCTCATTTACAGGTGAGAGAACTGCTCCTGCATCTACTGCCTTGTGGCTGACGGTAAGCAGTGCCTTGGTGTTTTTCCTGTGCTATTTTCATGTATCTGGGAGAAGCCTTCACATCATGCCATCCAAAGTCCTCCACTCCCCTTTCTGAACGATTCCAAAGAATGCACTTTTGGTGGAGCGGGTGTAAAAACTCTTCAGCTCTTATATGAGAAAAAGTGAGATTGCTGTCTTCTGGTTTCCCCTTTTTTTTGGTCATGTTTTATTTTAAGCTTGTACACTTTGATCTTCTTTACCGCAGATCTCTGGGAGCAAGTGTATTTTTCTGTTTAACACAGAATTTCCCCCAGTCAGCTGTCGTGTTTTCTGTGTATGCACTGCAAAACACAAAACCATATTTTTCCAGATTCAGCCTTTTCTTAGGAAAGAGGAGAAAGAAACTTGGATGTGCCAGAGGATACAGATAGTGTTCTTTGTGATCAATGAGACTCACCCAAGTAGTAGCAGAAGAGAGGGTGCTTGTGCAGGATCCATTACTGTAAGCAGAGGTCATTCTCCTCCTGCTCTGTGTACCACAGCACGAACCACCCTGCTATGTGGTGATCGTTTATCTGGGCTGGGCCCCACTCAACTGAACCACACAACTAATTACCTAAATAAAATTGCCCATGCCAAGCCACAGAAAACTACCAGAACTCCTTCTCAGCAGTCACATTTCTCTCCTGTGAATAAGAATTTTTGCTTCGAGTCAAACAAAGAAAAAACCCAACACAATAGCCCTGTTTTTTTGGATCTAGTGAAGGTCCAGAAGAGGAAAATTACAAACAATTTAGCAACTGGAAATATAAAAGAGTGTACTGCTATAACAAGGCATGTTTTGCAATGACTTTCTCACAGGAGCAAAGACCAAAAGTGGAAATGAAAATAAGAGAAAAACAAAACTCAAGGGAAAAAACAAACAAACAAAAACACATACACACACACACAAACCCACAACAGACAACACTTTCTCCACGCCTTTCTTTATGGGTTAGTTTTGGAGCTGAAGACAAAAGTTTCAAAGATTCCACAGAGTTTCCTGGCTGCTGTCTTCCAGATGGTGGTTGCAGGGCTGGCTGCATGTTGAAGGCTCCAGGATCCTTCAGGATTTCCACTCACCCTGGTGAGGGAGGTCACAGCGTGACTTCTGCTGCTCTTACATGAACTGCTTCAGAGACAGTTGCTGAATCATGATGTGGGTCAGTAAAACTTCAGCGTTGTGAGAAAACTCTCTTTGTTTAAAGGATGCCCTTAACCAGCTGATGCAGCTTGTTTCAGGCACTGTCCAGAAGGCTGAGAGGAGAAAAGGGAATTAAACAGTCTCTGTGTTCTCTATTTACACTATTTCTTGGATATTTTCAGTACAAATTCTGTGCCCAATTCTTTTTTATAACTACAGGCCACCGAAAAATTGGCTATGTCCCAGTATTGTTAAGGAGTCAAAATAGACCAGGTAAGATGGTGCACTACTGGCAAATGATGGGGAACAAACTGCTCCTTGCCATGGCCCCATGCATGAGTCCCCTGCTCCAATGCAGTGCATTGTGGCTCTCTGTATCTTCATGGTTTTCCAATCACTTGCTGGCTGCATCCAATGGAAGAGGCACTTTTTCAAGATGCCAGTGACAATGAATTAGATAGAAGTCTTTTGAAGATCCAGGGCTTAAAAATGTTCTCTGACACCCAGAATTATGTTAGTCTTCATGGAGGTAAACATCTTTCCTTTCTAACTAAGGAATAGAAAAAGGCACTATGTGGCAAGTGTCTTTCTTGTTTTTTGAAGCTTGGTCATCTATTACTGCCAATGCCCTTATGACTCAGGATTACAAAGCAGATGTAGATGTCAGAGATCAGAAATGGAGAAATACTTTAATTGAAATTATGTCACTATGCAGCTAGTAGTTCCGTTTGGCCCTTTATTTACTGAAAGGAGAAGAAACCATGTGAATGTATGTACTTTAGTGGCCCTATTCATGACTGCTTTTATTTGGCCCAAAGCAGTTTGAAAGAAGTAATTTGGATGCATACAAGGGGATTCCCTACCTGAAGAACTCTAAGATAGATATCTGGGGAAAAAATGTGACTTTGCCCCTTTTACTTTTTGAGGGTGATTGCCAGAAAGCCCTCTGGAACTCATTTTAAATTGGCTTGTGCTTTCTGTTTCTTGTCCCTCAAAATTCAACACATAATATATGCAGAGCAAAGCATGAAGGTCTGTGAATAAAAAAAAAAATCTTTATATCTCTTTTTTTTCCCTTTGGTTTTCATTTGCTCTCTTTTTACCACATTTTCACTGTTGGATGTATTCATTGCCTTTTGAAAGACACATAGTGTCAAATACATGGTCTTTGACAGTTCCTTCAGTTCCCTTCAAAATGTACTTTTCAAGCATATTAAAGAACATATAGTTTATTTTATTACATCAGGTACGCATCTTGTATGGGAAGACTCTCCTTCCCTTTTATTTTGCCATGATCTCGAAACATAACTGATCACTAAACTAGCAACCTACTCTTTTGACTTTTCTCGAGTAGGGAATTTTTCTAAAATTTCCATGCCGTGTGACACTGGGTAGCTCCATGAGCTATTGTGAGCCTCCTGGAGACAGGACATCAGTGATTAAGACTTCATGCATTTATCAGCCTTCTCTTTTGTTGTAAACACAGGTTGATTTGAGCAAGTGTTATCAAAGTAAAGAACAGCTTAAGGAAGTTCCTTATGGCAAGGTCTGAGAATGCTAGGATTCCCTCCACCCAAATGCTTAGCCATACAACATAGATATTCAACAGTGGACTCTTTTTAAAACATACCATTACCCAGTCAACTCATGTTTCCTATGTGTTTCTCCAGCAAGAAAGTGATATTGTTGTAATCAATTGCTTTTTTTTTTTCCAGTTCAGTCTATTTTAGAACATTCCTTTACTCTAAGTTAAATTTGGTTTATTATGTTGTTGCTACATTTGTAATAAGTCTGTCTGCATAATTCTCAATTTCTTAATGCATTTTGTTTTCCTTCCCACTATTCCCTCTTTCAGTAAGTTCCTTTTGTTATCTCTGAGATTTTCTGGAGAGCTCTGACTTTGTCTATGATTCTAGGATCACTTTGCTCTAACACACAGAATCTGGTCTTCTAATAACAATTAAATAACACAAATTATTTAAACAATACCTTTGGTCCAAAGATCATGAAGCATTCCACTGCCTCTGCAAGCAAAATTCTTCCTCCACAACCAAAGGAAAGATATCTCTGAAAGAGACCACAGCAGCTGCCTAGCAATGCACAGTACCACGGCACAAGTCACAGGACACGAATGAGTACTCTACCTAACTGAAACTGCAGGGGGAATTTAGAGAGAAAAAACATCATCAACCAGAATGAGACGCTCATCGGGATTAACTGTGAGTTCCACCTACAGGACAGGTCAGGTGGATGTGCTTTCTCATGCTGTAGGCTATGCCTTGTCACAGAATCGATAAATTAGCTGAACTACCTCTTCTACATGACAGATAACCTCATCAGGTGACATCTGTTCTCCTTTCCCAGCCTCTGCACTTGCCTTGATTTTAGTCAAGCAAAATTCTTAGCTGGGAAATAGCAAACGCCTGATCCACTTATCAATAGTTCATGCTAAGAGGGAATTGAAACGCTCACTACCAGGCTGTCCTTCTTCTGAGACTCTGACTTCCGCAGAAGTCACTTTGCCTGGAGATGGTAAGTTAATGGATGGTGTTGGGGCCAAAGATCTTGGCTCACGCCAGGGCTGCACAACACATTACACAGACAACTTCAAATAGCAGTTTTCTGAGTGCTTCAGATGGAAATATAAATACCATACATGAAAGAATGAATTCAAAATTTATTCCTAACCCATACCCAAATACACCCAAAAAGGATTTAGCTGCCATACAACATACATTTGGTCCTCAAGTATTATATGCTTGACTTTCGATAGGTGTCTTTAAAAAACACAGCTAGACACGTGATGCAAACTTCATTCTGCTTCTTAAACAGGATCATCACTAATGAGGAGCTACATTTTTCTTCTTGCAATTATTAAATGAAGATGTGATATTCAGAAGTGGGGTTAAATAAGCCAAGCTGTGCTGCTCCCAGTTCTAGAGCAGAAATCACTCTGGGGATATTGTTACTTTCTCACAGTATTTTTTGCTGCACATTAAATGATTTACAAAGTTAAAGGAAGAGGTTTTGCCTTTTGGTTTTGGATCCCTTCCCCCAAACACCAGCATTACAGTAGATGAGAAGAAAGTACCCAATTCTCCTGCCTACTGGTATAAATTAGAGAGTGCCACTTTTATGATATACGTAATCAGAAAATGCCCTGCAGATCCACACTGCATTTTTCTTTCTCAGTTTCTGATTATAAATGTCCTGCTTAAGGAATTAAAGCAATAATTGTGCTGATGCTATCATAGGCAATCCCTCATTCTGTTATAAATTGATCAGCTTGCTCCAGAGAATAAGGGATGTGTCTGTGAAGCTGCAATGATTAGCAACTATGATTCAAATGAAATAGAGAGCAGCTGTGGAGCTACTTTCCTAACAGCAATTACATTTTTACAAGTGTGTGCTCCTGTATGTTTGTAGGAGCTTTACAAAGGCTTGCCTCAGTAGCTGCTCAAATCATTATCACATAACGAAAGGAGCTAACACAGTCAATTGAAAGCATTATCACAATAGTAGGGAGTACCTAATTTCTTTCTCCAGGCTTCCCGTTTCAAAGGCAGCAAAATACTCCAGCACGGATCTTGACAATATAAATGTTCATTCTTTCCTCTGTCCTCCATTACATGCTGAAAGACTCGGACAGAGAAAATCAACACTTTGCTCTTGCAAATGCACATATGCAGCTTCTGTCAAAAAGGTTCCTCTTTTAAAGTTGAAATTCCCCTTGTTACAAAGTACATTTATTTCTCATGAGTGTCGGTATTACTCACGGTATCCTTGAACCCCTATGTAGCGCCAGTCTTCAAGAGAACTGTTGCTTGGATTCTGCTTGTAGGAAAGAGCCCTTTGATTGCAGGAAATAACCTTTTTTTCTTCTTTTTTTTAAATAAGGCTTGATTATTAAAGCTGGCAAGTTCTATTCAATTCTGTTTGCCTAACTAGGTCTTATATTAATAGAAGAGGAAATAGTTTTGTTGGCAAGGACTGAACTTTCTCCAATGAGATTAAACAAAACTGTTTGTCCTTCCCTAATTCTCAGCTGCTGAAAGTCACCAAGTTAATTTAAGATCTGCTGATGACATAAAAACAGAGCTGAATGGACTATTGTACAAGAATGGTGATATTGAGATTGATTCCATAACAATTATGGGAAATAATAGAAATCTATGGGCGTCCATTTACCACAAATGCCATGCTTGCCATGTTGTGATTTATTTTTCTGTATGATAAAGAAGTTGTGCTTATTTGACTATTTTTACATATAATTCTTTAACACATTGATAACTTATTTCTTCCATACTTCCAATTTATTTACACTGAATTTGATTCTCTTGTAAGCTCATTTCAATTATGCCAGCTTAGTAGAAATTCTGACTTCATTACCCATTAAGATTTGGTTTAAGTTTGCTTAACATGCAGCAAGCCTCATAAAAGCCCAGTTTAATGACAGCAGTTGTGTTTGCCAGACATAGATCAAACATGATTCACATCTGAGTCTCTTGTCTCTGAATCACAGTTTACAGATGGCATTCCAAAACGAGCTGTCTGGGGAGAAAAATCCAGCCTAAATCTATTACCTATTAAACTTTATTGGAAATTAATTTGAAATCTGATTCTATGCACACGTTTTCCTTGCCCGGGACAAACTACTCAGCAGCCCTGATTAAAAATAGAGAAGTAAGCTGCTATGAGCAAAAAAGCGGAAGGTTTTCCAGTCTGTAGCAATCAGAGAGCTATAATTTGCTTTTAACTCAAGTTTCCTGTGAAAGCAGCCAAAAGAATAATTTCTTCAACTAGATTGATTAAAAACTAATGGAATCTAAATTAAGTGTTTTCCAAACAAGTTCAGCAAAATCTAAAACCTAAGATCTTTTACTAGGTTTGATTTTTTTACTTGCTTGTAACTCAGTGTTGTGGTTAGTAAGAAAAACCAGGAGAAGTGATTGAGCATCTTCTACCCACTCTAAGATTTCATCAAGAGTAATGGTGGAATATACCTCAACGTTGTCCTGGAAATAATCAAATTTTAAATTCTACGTATGTGTTGTCTTTCTGCCTTCAAAGTATCACTGTTGATACTGAATTTCACACAAATGTATTGAGTTCAGTTTTCAGATGAGCCAACCACTGGCCAGCCCGCCTGGCTGCAGTGGATGAAGAGGCTGTGCCCTTTGTATGAGCCTGAGGAATGTCTAATGTGATGAGTTTTTTTCCTTGCTCACGGTGGAAATTTTGCTAAACATTAATAGATTATCCCTATCTAAAATGTTATTGACATAACAAATCATAGAATATCCCAAGTTGGAAGGGACTCATAATGGAATACCAAATACAACTCCTTGCTCCAGTCAGCATCACCCAAAATCAAACCTCGTGTCTGAGGGTGGTGTCCAAATGCTCCTTGAACTCTGGCAGCTTCAGACCATTATCACTGCCCTGGGCAGCCTGTTTCAGGGCCCCAGTGCCCTCTGGTGCAGAACCTTTTCCTAACCCCCAGCTGCCCCTACCCTGACACAGCTCCATGCCCTTTCCGCAGGTACTGCCGCTGTCACCAGAGAGCAGAGCTCAGCGCTGCCCCTCCGCTCCCTGAGAGGAGCTGCAGCTGCCATGAGGCCTCCCTTCTGCTCTCTGCTCTGTGCTAACACACCATGAGACCTCAGCCGCTTCTCTCACTTGTTGCTCTCCAGACCCTTCATCATCTTTGTAACCTTCCTTCGGATACCCTGTAATAGTTATATGTCCTTTTGGTAGTGTGGCTCCCAAAACTGCACATAGTGCTCAAGGTAGGGTTGCACCAGTGCAGAGTAGAGTAGGAAAACCACTTCCCTTGCTCGGCTGGCAGTGCTCGGCCTGATGCACCCCAGGATACAGTTGGCCTTCCTGGCTGTCTGGGCACATCGTTACTTGTGTTCAGCTTCCATTAACCAGAACACCCAGATCCCTTTCTTTGGGGCTGTTCTCCAAACTCTTGTCCTCTAGTCCATATGCACAGCCAAGGGTTGCCCCTTCCCAGATGCAGCATCCAGCACTTGCTCTTGTTAAACTTAATGTGGTTGGTGATTGCCCAGCTCTCTAATTGTCTCTTTGCAAGGCCTCTCCCCCCCAGTGGACTCAACAGTCCCTCCCAATTTATTACTGTCAGCAAACCTGCTCAAAACACCTTCTAGTCCTACATCCAAGTCATTTATGAAAACATTAAAGAGAACTGGTAAGAAAACGGACCCTGGGGAACCCTGCTAGTGACCAGCCATCAGCCTGATGTTACCCCATTTACTATAACCCTTTGCACCTGACCCATTAGCCAATTGCTCACCCATCACATTATGTTTTTGTATAGCCATATGGCGGACATTTTGTTCAGAAGGATACTGTGAGAAACAGTGTCAAAAGCTTTACTGAAATCCAAAAAGATAACATCAATTGGCTTTCCTTGGTCAAGTAGATGGGTTATCTTGTCATAAAAGGAAATTAAGTTAGTTAAACAGGATCTTCCCCTCATGAACCCATAGTGACTGTGACCAATGACCACATTGTCCTTCAGATGTTTTTCAGTAACTCTCAGCATAATTTTCTCCATAATTTCACCAGGCACTGAAGTGAGATTGACAAGCCTGTAATTACTAGACTCTTCATCAAAAGAAGCATGGCCAGCAGGGCAAGGGAGATAGTTTTCCCCTTTTACTCTGCCCTCATAAGGCCACGTCTGGAGTACTGCATCCAGGCCTGGAGCCCCCAGCACAGGAAAAATATGGAGCTTTTGAAGAGGGTCTAGAGGATGGCCATGAAGATGATCAGAGGGCCGGAGCACATCTTCTATGAAGACAGGCAGAGAGAATTGTATTTGTTATATTACCACTACATTTTTAAGGCTCAGACAGGTAATTTCACTATTTGAAACTCACTTGTGTTCACCTGAAATGCAGCCATTGTCTTCATACTATATTTTAACAATACATAACTTCGTTCCAGTTGTAATGTTAATTTGAGCATTCTCTTTCTTGATTTTAGTTATCTTTGTGGAAAATACTGTTTTATTAGGATATGAATGCACTTTAAACTCTTTTTTTAATGTATATATTTTTATTAATAGGTACTCATCCTTGCATGTGGCTCACACTTTCCTTACACAGTTGAAGTAAGGTTATAAAAGCTATAGCCGGTGTGCTGGTAAATCCTGTCTCTGTATCTTGATGCATATCTGTGTTCTTCACAGTACACAGTACATTTCTTTGTCAGGCACTTGCTAACCATATCTTTTACGGTTATTGAATTAGATGCCTATATGTACCTGTGTTTTTATATGTATTAGCAATTACAACGAGGAAAAAGGTAAAATAATAACAACAACAAAAATAAAGCAAAATAACACAATAAAAAGCAACACAGAATAGCTGTATCTAATTATATATAATCAGAAAGTTTTTTGGATTGTCTTTATCGTTCTGGTCTCCTAAAATTCTGCTCAGTCCACAAAGCAGATTCCATTGTATTTTGTCATGCCTCATCATTATGTTCTGCTCTTTGAACTACCTTAACTTCTGTAGCGCAAAGTACTTCACCTTGAAATTGCATTATTTGTAGCAGTCAGTGGATCTTGAAATATTCGTCAAGGCTATTTAACGTACTTTTGTTATCTCATTTCAGTTCTGGCAAAATCAAGTGAAAAGCTCTGGAGTTTATTAGCAATGCTATGAAATCTCTTGTCTGTCAGAACGTTAAAAAAAAAAAAAGAGTGATATAATCCACAAACATTTGTTTTAGACTTTTTAGATTTACATTTATATTAAAAAGACAAGCTATTCAAAGCTCAGAAATCCCTGCGTAAATTATTCTGCCCTGCCCAGTGCATTCATTTGTATGGGACTGAAGGAGCAATGTATGAAATCAAATACTGTGCAATAACGGTACAGGTAAAATCTCTTTAACTGAGACATGTGTCTGTCTGTGTAGTACCGTTCAAATACTTCAGTTCTTTAATTTTCTTATGTACTAATTTTATCCTGCAAAAAGTCATGAGCAGTATGAGAGCACTTCAGAATCACATGATAGCATGCTAACATGTGGAGTAAGACCTGTTCTGAAAGACTGTTTTAATGAAGTGTTGAGCTGCAGTCTGGTGAGGAAAAGACCAAAAAGAATAGAGCATCTCACAGCCTCAGTAAAAGTACATTTTAATTTCACTGATGGTATCAATGACATTGATCTGCTCAGACATGATGACTGTAATGTTATCACCTCTGGTTACTATATGAGTAAAAAGGATAGAAAGAGAAAAAGTTTCAGAGATAGGAATACACAGGGAAAATCTAATTACCTTGGGTTAGACCTTTAGGTCATAGAACCATGAATAAATTAGGTCGGAAGAGATCTCTGGATATTATCTAGCAGAAACTCCTTGCTCAAAGAAGCTCTGATTTATCCAGGTTGCTCAGGACTATGTCCAGTCATCTTGAACACCTCCTGGGAAGGAGATCCCATAACCACTCTGGGCAGTCTCTTCCAATATTTGACCACCCTCAAGATAACAGAAAAAAAAGTCCTGATGTATAATTGCAGTTTCTCACATTCCAAAACTTGTGTCTTTTGCCTCTTATCCTATTACTGCACCTGTAAGAAGACAGAAATCAGACATGAAGACTACTGGATACCTGTAACACAGTGTGCCAGCTAATACTGTCTAGGAAAATACAACTTAATGTAGCAGGGTGGAAAGAGAGAGTTAGAGGAATATGAAAAGCAACAGCCTTTTAGCTTAGAAGGGCTAGAAAGCTGGTAATTAAATTAAGGAGTTACACTATGCAGTTTTCTATAATGGTCAGAATTCAAACTGTATGGAGAAATTCAAAACTGAAAGATTTGCAGTTTCTAATTAAACATCATCCAGACAGAGCTGCTAAAGGAAGAAGCATCTGTGCAGACCCTCATCTATGTGAAGTGTCTGGACCTTGCTCGTGCAGCAGAGATGAGTGGCAAACTCACCTGTGTAAGATGTGCCCAGGTGGAGGACCTTCTGTGACTGTTGACTGACCTTCAAGAGACAGCCAAAAGGCTGGGTACTATCAGGGAGGCTGAAATAGAGAGAGTCAGCCAAATTCACATGCAACCTGCATTGAATCCACTGTCTGGGGCCAAACAGTCCCAAACTCCTCCACTGGCACATCCAGTTGGAACGGAAGACAACAGTGATGGGAAAAGGCAAACTGCCACAAGAAAGACTAATAAGAGAAAGAAACCTGCCCCAAAGCCTGAGGTGCATCTGCAGAATTGCTTCATAGTTCTGCAGACTGAGAAGGAAATAGAAAGAGTAAGTCATCAGAGCTGAGTAAGGCAGCCAGACCTGCTCCCTGTTGCATAACAACTACCACAACTAAGAAAAAGCAACAGGTGATAGTGGTGGGTGAATCTTTTCTGAGGGGTACAGAGACACCCATTTGTCACCTTGACCCGCTATCTACAGAGGTCTGCTGCTTGCCAGGGGTCTGCATCAGGGATGCGATGGAGAGGCTGCCAGACTTTGTACGTACTGCACGCTACTACTACCCACTGCTGCTGTTTCATGTAGGCACCAGTAACACAGCTGTTAGCAACCTGAAAGATATCAAGAGGGACTACAAGGAGCTGGGAGCAGCAGTGAAGAAGTCAGAAGCACAGGTAGTCTTCTCATCAACACTCCTGGTTAGGGGACTGGGGAGGGGAAGGGCTGATAGAATTAAGAAAATCAGTAAATGGTTCAGGGAATGGTGTCGTGAACAAAGCTTTGGCTATTTGTGTCATGGAACTAGTTTTGAGAAATCTGATCTAGGGGAGTCCATGGAGCTCCATCTGGGGATAGATGAGGAGCTGACAGAGTGCTTAAGGGCAAGGGTTAAAGAAAAAGGCAGAGGAAGGAGACATCTTAGTGGGGTTCTGCTACAGGCTGCTGGACCAGGAAGACCAAGTGGATGAGGTCCTCAACAAACAGATAGGAGCAGCTTCACATTCACAAAACATGGTCCTCATGGGGTACTTCAACCACTCTGATATCTGTTGGAAGGACAACACAGCAGGGCACCAGAAATCCAAGAGGTTTCTGAAATGCACTGATGATAACTTCCTCTTCCAAGTGGTATACGAACACAAGAGAAAAGGTGCTATGCTGGAACTTGTCCTCACCAGCGAGGAGGGGCTGGTGAGTAATGTGAAGCTCAGGGGCAGCCTTGGCTGTTGTGGCCACAAAATAGTGGAGTCCAATATCCTAAGGGCATCAAAGAAAGTGAGCAGCAAGCTTGCAACCGTGGACTTCAGGAGAGCAGACTTGGAACTCTTCAGGGAACTGCTTGGCAGGGTGACATGGGAGAAAGCCCTGGAGGGAAGAGGGGCCCAAGAAAGATGGTTGGTATTCAGGGACCTTCTCCTCCAAGCCCAGAAACAGTGCATCTCGAGAAAAAGGAAGGCGGGCAAGAATGCCAGGAGGCCTCCATGGATCAACAAGGAGCTCCTGGACTTACTTAGGCACAAAAAGAGAGAGTGGAAGCAGGAACGGGTTAGCTGGGAGGACTACAGAGAAGTTGTGCAAGCAGCCAAGGATCAGGTTAGGAAAGCCAAAACCCAGACAGAATTAAATCTAGCCAGGGTCATGAAGGGGAACAATTAAGAAATTCTACAGGTGTACCGGTGATAAAAGGAAGGTCAGAGAAGATGTGGGCCCTCTCCAGAAGGAAACTGGAGATCTGGTCACAAGGGATACAAAGAAAGCTGAGGTGCTCAGTGACTTCTTTGCCTCAGTATTCACCAGCAAGGCCTCTGGCTGCACCACCCAAGCTGCAGAAAGCAAAGGTAAGGGCTTGGTGAAGGAAGTTCTGCCCGCTTTAAGTGAAGATCAGGTTCAAGACCCTCTGAAGAACCTGAAGGTGCACAAGTCCATGGGACACAATGCGATCCATCCATGAGTTCTGAGGGAACTGGTAGATGAAGTTGCCAAACTGCTCTCTGTCATATTTGAAAGGTCATGGCAGCCTGGTGAAGTTCCCACTGACTGGAAAAGGGGAAACATAACCCTCGTTTTCAAGAAGGGAAAAAAAGAAGATCGGGGGAATTACTGGCCAGTCAGTCTCACCTCTGTGCCTGGCAAGATCATGGAGCAGATCCTCCTGAAGCCCCTACTAAGGCACACGGAAAATAAAGATGAGGTGATTAGCGGTAACCAACATGGCTTCACCAAGGGCAAGTCATGTCTGACAAAATTGGTGGCCTTTTATGATGGAGTTACAGCATCAGTGGCTAAAGGAAAAACAACGGATGTCATCTACCTGAACTTGTGCAAAGCGTTTGACACTGTCTTGCATGACATCCTGGTCGCCAAATTGGAGAAAAATTGATTTGATGGATGGATCACTCACTACATAAGGAATTGGCTGGATCATCGCACTCAGAGTTGCAGTCAACAGCTTGATGTCCAAGTGTAGACTGGTGACAAGTGGTATTCCCCAGGGATCAGTGCTGGGACCAGTGCTATTTAACATCTTTGTCGGTGACATGGACAGTGGGATCGAGTGCACCCTCTGCAAGTTTGCAGATGACACCAAGCTCAGTGGTGCTGTTGACATGCTAGAGGGAAGGGATGCTATCTAGAGGGATCTGGACAGGCTTGAGAGGTGGGCCCATGGCAACCTCATGAAGTTCAACAAGGCCAAGTGCAAGGTCCTGCACCTGGGTCGGGGCAATCCCAAGCATAGATGCAGGTTGGGCGGAGAATGGCTTGAGAGCAGCCTTGAGAAGAAGGATTTGGGGGTGTCAGTTGGGGAAGGACTCAATGTGAGCCACTAATGTGCACTTGTTGCCCAGGAGGCCAACCGTATCCTGGGTTACATCAAGAAAAATGTGACCATCAGGTCGAGGGAGGTGATTCTGCCCTCTACTCTGCTCTCACGAGACCCCACCTCGAGTACTGTGTCCAGTGCTGGGACCCCGAACACAAGAAGGACATAGAACTGTTGGAGTAGGTCCAGAGGAGGGCCACAAAGGTTATCAGGAGGCAGGAACACCTCCCCTGTGGGGACAGACTGAGAGTGCTGGGGCTCTTCATCCTGAAGAGAAGGCTCCAGGGAGACTTTATTGTGGCCTTCCAGTACCTGAAGGGCGCCTACAGGAAAGCTGGGGAGGGACTTCTTATAAGGCCAGGTACTGACAGGACAAGGGGAAATGGCTTTGAACTGGAAGAGGGTAGATTTAGACTAGATGTTAGGAAGAAATTCTCTACTGTGAGGGTGGTGAGACACTGGAACAGGTTGCCCAGAGAGGCTGTGGATGCCCCCACCATAGAAGCATTTGAGGCCAGGCTGGATGGGGCTTTGAGCAACTTGGTCTAGTGGAAGGTGTCCCTGCCTATAGCAGGGGGGGTGGAACTAGATGATCTTAAAGGTCCCTTCCAAGCCAAATCTTTCTATAATTCTATGAAACATCAATAGAATTTCATTTTGTTCAGTGGCTCTTTGACTCACTGGCCAGAAGGGACTCTATGTTCTCCTAGGCTGAGCTCCTTTTGCAGAGACTGGATAATCTTGTTTTTCAGAACCAGATCAAAGAATATATTTTAGAAAGACATGTAATTTTGTCTTCTGGATTCAAACTGATGGTGACCATTTAACCACTTTCTCTGCAGAGTTGGTAAATTGCTGCCTCTATAACATAAAAGACAGCCAGCATCACTTGGGAGTTCATTGCAAGGAATAAAGATGAAGGTTGCTAAGTTGGAAGTTGGAGGTTGCCTAGGGACAGCCTGATTATATCTAGCATGGACAAGCACAGGAGAATCCCAAACATGGACAGCTTCAAAAGCTTTAATTTATCAAACCTCAAGAAAGTTATAAGCAGAATCAATTGGGGAAATATACCTGGGCAGAACAATATGTGTGGAAAAGAGTGGCTCTTTAGGAGAGTTTACTAGCTTGCCAAAAGCCATGGAAAAGAACTTTGGCCATACTGTTTTCAGAGGCTAAGAGAAAGACACCATTAGAAATAAACAATTTATAACAAATAGAAAAATTGGAAATGGATCATAATAATGTTGAATGGAGAACCACATATCTTGGAACACTGATAAGGGAGGATAAAACTGCCAGAGAATGAGGTCTCTGTCTGGAAGGTCTGAAGGCAATATCAAGATATTTAAGAAGATTAGCATGAGTATATATACATACATATACCCAGAAATGTTTTGCCGTGACTAAAATAGATGATAAATTGCTTCTAATGATGCAGAAGAGACAGAATAAAAATTTCCTTACTAAATTTGGAAGAAAGCAGTGTAATATATGTATTTTAAATCTGACTGATTAACTAATTTCTGATCCACTAATTACTCCGACATTAAAAACTGCTACTAACATTTTAAAATCTACTGGCCCAAATTATTTGCACTTAAGAGTCATAGAAGAATTAACAGAGGTTCAGAATTTACCTCTGCCAATTTTTAACAAACCTTGGAATGATGGAAAAGCAGAAAACCAGTGCATTGACTGCATGAATCTAGGAAGATATTTTCAAAACCCTGTCACTTAATTAAGTCAGAAATTTTCTTTCTCAACTCATTCTTAAAGTTTCAGACATTTTGGAGATCAGGTTGTAACAAACCAGGAATTTCCCCTGGTTTCCTGTTGAAAGAGGCTGACACTGTTTTTGCTTAAACTTAACAGAAGAAAATCCAGTAACTAGGTAAGGCCAGCATGGGAATTTTTTTAAAAAAGAGCAATTAGAGTATATTATGCAGTACTGATTATATAAAAAAAACATATTGTAAGTATCACAGAATGACAGAATTGTAGGGGTTAGAAGGGACCTCAAGAGATCATTGAGTCCAACCCCCTGCCAAAGCAGGCTCCCTGGAGCAGGTTGCACAGGTAGGCGTCCAGGTGGGTGTTGAGTATCTCCAGAGAAGGAGATTCCACCACCCCCCCCGGGCAGCCTGTTCTAGTGCTCCGTCACCCTCACCATGAAGAAGTTCCTTCACATATTGGTGTGGAACTTCCTATGCTCAAGTTTATGGCTGTTTCCCTGTGTCCTGTCCCCACAGACCGCCAAAAAAAGGTTGGTCACCTCGCACCTTTTATTTAATCTCAACTTTTCAACCTCCTTTTTTTTTTCTGACTTAGGCCTTTTTCTGAAGAAGGGCTTAATGTAGCCACACTGCACCTTCCCACAGCCTGCGACCTGCAGCACTGTGTACAGGCAGAGCAAAGGGAATTTCTGAAGGATTTTTCAGAATGAATCTAGAGTGCTTTCTTTTTAGGTTCATTTCTCTTTTAGTAATGATAAAGAAGTCCCATGGCGGAGCATTTATTCTGACCCATGGGGAATGTGTCATGATTTGTCTTCTGCCTGAAGACTGATGAAGCTGCTCGCATATGAAATGTCAGTTGTTGGCCATGCCGACAAAAAAAGGCATTTGTAGTTTTTAAGAACCATCATTAATCATCCTTCATGTCAGAGGCTGAAGAGCGCAGCAGTGCCAGCATATTTCCAAGAAAAGAAGGAACACACAAAAAAGGAAACTGAGTGAGGGGGTTGTCTGTACGTACTAATCTACGTAAATAACACATTTCTTCTACCTGTTGGTAATTAAGGAAATGGACAGGAAAAAATATGAAATCTATCATAAACAGGAGGCACAGATCTACAACAAATGTTGCAGATGTTATGTATTAGTTATTATGGGATATCCATGAACAATGGATTCTTGAACTGCCACGGAGGAAAATTCAGCCAGAAATAAATCTCAAATTCTTCCTAAGAGGAAATTCAGAAGAACTGAATGATAATGCTGATAGTTTAAAAATTGTTTTTGAGCTATAAATTCAGTCTTACAAATCTGAAGCAGAAATTAGAAGATTTCTAAACACTGAAGGAAGAATTTATGGAACATAAACTGAGACATAGGGGCAACCCAGCCTAAGCCACATATAACTCAGAGGAGGTAGAAAATACAGGCATTGGATATAGTAAACTCATAAAACAGAGTGGATAAGTTAATAGGTTGACAAAATGGACTGAGAAAAAATGATGTGTTGAGCAGGGTACTGCGTTAGGTACAGGATTTCTGCCCAAATTGCTCCTCAAAGTAAGAGCAGGCAGTGTAAGAGAAAGTGTCAGGAGGAAATCCTGCCTGGGAGTAGCCAGCCTGGTCCATGTGTCTGCACAGAAATGCAAAGGCTGCAGAGTTTTGCGATATCTGCCAAACACATCAAAAGAGCAAATCTTTAGTATTGTAAAAAAACCTGTAAGTTACGGTGTTACAGTGATCTCTAAGGACCTCTGTAAATACTCTTTTGGCATCTCTTTCCTTTGAGTATAGCTTTATTGGATGGAGCTAGCTTGCTTGGATCTGGGTGTCGTAAGGAAGCTGACTTTATAGTTTATGCCCCAGTTTTAGGCCAAACACACGTGTTCCCCCTGCGATTTTGACCCAAACTATTCAGCTGTCTGGGCATCCCTCTCCTCCTCTCACCTTTCCACCTTTTTACCTTTTCTCCTAAATGATGCCGCCCCGTTTCTAAGGCCTGGAACTTCTCCACCAGTGTGGCATTTTACTCTTTGACATTTCATGCTTGTTCCATGTGTGAATAATTTCGCTTTAGTTATTTCTATTTCTGCTTTCACTTTCCTTGATAGCATTGCATCTGTTTTTTATGTTAAGGTATGAACTATTTGTGCCTCTTTTCACTAGCTATTCTGAGAAATTGCTCTTTCTTCCCTTACCCTTCTAAAGAAGAGCTTATTCGAGTCATTCTGTCTTCAACCTAAATATTTTCCTGCCTTGTGCCTATCACTTTGTGAACTAGTTCAGCTCACTACAGTTGCTGGGCTTTTGCTTGGCGTTTGAATTTTTTCAGGTTTTGCTGGCATTGTTTGGCATGTTTATTTCCTCTGCTATTTCAGTTTCTCTGGTCTTTACTGAAATACTTTAAAATTGGTTGCTTAGTATCATGTGATCCCTGTCTTTTAAAGACCTGTGGGATTTTGATTCAGTGGTCTTTCAGGTACCTCTTTAACAAAACTCAAGTTTTCTGATCTTTAATGAATAGTCCCGATATAGCCAAAAAAAAAAAAAAAAGAGAAGAAAAAAAAAAAGAGATTCTTTGGTGTGCAGAAAAACATTCTGCTTCTTCTTTTTCTTCTGAATTCCTTCTGAGAATATGGAGAAAATGGGTAGTATTTCTTGTTACTGACACAATGTTCTTCCTACCTTTGTATTAGCATTTCAAAACAAAGCTCCCTTTTGTCTCCATACACAAAATGCAACCACTACTCTCCATGCAAGTGCTGTTCCTTTAATCATTTTCCATTTTAAAAGCCCTGATGATTTTCATGTACAACATAAAGAGCTGATTGAATGTGAACTTTTTCAAGATTTCTTCAGCATCCCATAATTTTTAAAGCTGCCAGGTTATTCACACAGTGCTGCCACAGAGACTTGAAATATAACGTGTTTTCATTGTGGCTTTTTCAGCACTGAGATTTGTTATTTTCACCCAACATCTTCCACTAACTTCGTTTTTTCTTTTCTGTATTTACTGGGATTTGTGATTTCCACCTTAAGGACTTGGTTGCACTCTAGTCCTCTTAAGTACAAATTCTAGATAACAACAAGAAAAATATAAACAGTAAGCACAACACTCATGCTGTATCTTTCAGCCTGGCTTTAGTTTCTGCCTCTGTCCATGAAGTAGTGT
The DNA here is from genome assembly GCF_002078875.1 of Numida meleagris. Classification (NCBI taxonomy): domain Eukaryota; kingdom Metazoa; phylum Chordata; class Aves; order Galliformes; family Numididae; genus Numida; species Numida meleagris. The sequence goes on from NC_034409.1 coordinate 76,320,533, forward strand.
AGGAAAATCTAGCTCTGATATACGCAGTAATCTGCCAGGGGTTATTTTACTATCAGATGGAACATAAACTTCCACAGCAGCATTTATAGGGAGGCAGGATAGGCTCTCTGAGGCATGAAAGGACTGGCTGTAATGCTCTGAAGATGTCCAAACAAGATCAGCAATTTTTATGCATGCTTGAAAGGGTAGAGATGAAACTAACTTCACTGCTCCTGAGGGGAGATGGCTCAGTGTTATCAGTTGTCAGTGTTTGTGCATGGATTTGTGTGTGTTTCTTGAAGGGAAAAGAACGAGCATATGTAATCACAGTGAAGGTATATAATCACAGGAGAGAAGTTCCCCATCCAATCTATGTGGGCATTTGTATAAAGAGTGGCAACACTGGGCACCATGACCACTAAAGGCAGCAACAGAAACATCTTTCTTCCTCATCTTCCTCTCTCAGACTCAATTACCACGTGTCTGTTGTTCAGCCAGTTGAACCTTTCCTGGAAATGCTGGGTTCTCTGTGTATGCATGGCATTGATTTACACCTCAATAAAGGCAGAACAATCCAAAAGGTCAGGCTTACCACTCATAAACATGAATGTTTATCTGGGAAATCTCAAACCAGCAGAGAGACCGCACAGCTGGAATGGCACAGCTGGAACACAGGCAGGGACCTTCTGGGATTTGTGACTAGGAAGCCTTATGTAGTTGGAATGGGGACGATGTTAGCAAGTGCATGTGCATGAAGAATATCCTACCTGCTACTGAGAAGCTATTTTGAACTACCATGTAGGGTTTTCACTGGACAGATTTCAACTGCAACTTCTGCAGAGAAGCCCTGCACTGTTACCCCGATGTCTGGGTATGTCTGATTACAGCATAAACTCAGCTCATAGACATGGGGAAGGAAGAACATTTGGCACCAGGGGACTGGATGGTTTAGAGGTCTTGGAGAGGAGGACAGGAGAGAAGCAGAATGTATTAGCTAAGTGATTGGGAGGATCATGGAAAAGTGTTTGGGAAACTTTCTAACAAATCAAAAGAAGGCTTTGTGTCTGGCTTTCATAATCCTTTGTGGAAATCAGTCTCACTGGCTTGACTTTTAGCCTGCACAGAGGTGGATGGCAAATCCCTGTCTTACTGTTGCCAGTCTTCATAGGCAGCTGATGGCTTCCCAGGGCAGCAAGGATGAGCACAGGACCTGGGAAACAGAGATGCAGCCTTCCCTGCTGCACATGCCATTCCACAGTCAGCTAGGTAAATGCAGTAACATGTTGCCTGAGCACAGCATCTGTGCAAGTCACGCATCTGCCCCGTGTAGCTATGTGAGCAATATTCAAGTATTTGCGGTTCATTTGGGCCTTCAGTACAAGGAAGCACATGAACTTCATATGGGATATAACATGGGATTGATAAGACAAGGAGTAATGGCCTAAAACTTGGACACAGGAAGTTCCGTACTAATGTGCGGAAGAACTTCTTTATGGTAGGGGTGACGGAGCACTGGAACAGGCTGCCCAGAGAGGTTGCAGTGTCTCCTTCTATGGAGATATTCAAGATCCACCTGGACACCTACTTGTGTGACCTACTGTAAGGTACCTGCTTTAGCGGGGATGTTGGACTCAGTGATCTCTTGAGGTCCTTTCCAACCCCTGCAACTCTGTGATTCTGTGATTCTGTGATATCATGCCGCACAACAGCTACTGTGTCTGGTCAATTTGCCTTGATGCCTTCAGTGAAGAAAGATAATGAAGGAAGCTGATAAAAGGAGAACTAGCTCTGTTATTTTTAGGTCAAATTGTATATTCTTCTCTAACAGCATAAGTTTTCACCGTCTGTCCTCAGACTCATTCTAATTCAGGAGCATTAGCTGAATGAGGACATTTTACCCAAAGATTGGGTTTCCAAAGGACTGGCTTGTTATAGTTCTAGGAGTATTTAGATTTGAATGTCCATCTCTTTCATATTCTCTTTCTAAAGAGGAACATCTTTTAATTACTCTTTTAGCATGCAATTAAGATAATGTAGAGCTATTAACAATACAATGATGAAATGTCAAATGGAAATATATGCAGGGGCCCTTCAATTTCCGACATGTTCATGACTGACTTTCTTTCAATATAATTTTTATTAGATTTCAATGTATATATATATAGAATAAAATCACTTGAAAGCAAGGAGTGAAATTGGATCTCATTAAAAAGTGGAGTTAGTGAAATGGTGACAGATGGGTCCTGCTGGGAAGGAGAAGATCATTGAAAAAACTTGGATAAGTTAGTGAGTTTGCAATTATAAAGCATGTGGCTTTGTAATTTCTAACCCCCAGTTCTACAAACCAATCAGTGCATTTGTATCCATATACCTGCAGGGAGGCTCACTGAGACAGGCATGAAGATCTGGGTAGAGCAACAGGCACGTGCAGCTATTCCAAAACATAGCTGCAAGGAAGAATCTCTCTTTTCTAGCCAAATTTTCATTTCTCCTCTCCAGAATGGAGGAACATTTCACTATAAAATATGAAACTGCTTTTTACTCTCCCCTGTACCCACTAACAGATCTGGGCTAGAATTTGAAGTAAAAATATGAGCCTTTCAAACATGGTTTGTTTGATCTGCCACTGTTGAGCATTGTCCATCTCAGTATGCCTCTGGCAATGGAAGATAGGTTTTTAATTATGTTTCTAAGAGGGCTCTGACTTTCTTTTACATATACTGTTGAAAATATTTATCTTGACTTGTTTTGGCAACAGAAAACTGTAACCTATTTACTTAGAATATTCTCATCTCCATTATTGTAAAGATGTCTTAGTGATTCTATTTTTAGGAGTGCACAAATAGGGCATTAATCTTGCTTTGCTTTTAAAGCAGATTGTCTTTGAATGTAAAATGTCAGATGTGTGAGATTTGTGTCCATCTGCGCGATCAGCGTGGTTCTTATTTCCGGAGATTGCTTCAGTCATCAAGTCCCGTCATCTGCAAACCCAGAGCACCATACAGATGATACATTTAAGTCATTATACAATTTATTCCACGTGTTTGACAGGCTCCAATAATTTAGGATGGTTCTTCCAGTGCACACTATAGGCAATCATTTGGTTTCAAGGTCCTGAAACAATGCATCTTCTGATACTTGTTTCTAAGCATATTTGGAAAGCTTATTTTCACTTCCTCAGCCAAGAGTGCCAAGAATGGCACTGCTGCTGCTGATCCCAGCTCACACTCTGAGACCTCACATTTTCTTTTACAATCTGATACTTATGCCAGATCTGTATCTCTGTTCAGAAGTTATTATGCCAGAGTTCAGTTTTCATAGATGCAGATTTACTGGCAGAGTGTAATACTCTTTCATGGTTCCAAAATTCTTTTTTGATGTGCAAGTTTCTTCACGCCTTAGGGAAGCACAGAAGAAAGCATGGGAATACTTGATACATTAGCAAATGTGTGCTGGAGGCTGATATTATAGAGGAGCTGGTGTCTTGGTAGTGAATCAAAAATGCTAGGAGAAGAGGGTGCCATGTCAGGAAAGAATGGGAGGATGAAAAGCTTGAAATGAAACAGCAAGGACAATTGCACATAAAAAAATATCTTTCCATTAGCACTTCGAATGGAGCAGAAAGGTGCAAGACTGCCTTTGCGAGAACCAGAGTCAAGGCCTACGGGGGAAAGTTTGGTTGAGGTGATGAAAGGGAAAAGCCTTGTCTTTGATATGTTACATAGAAAAAACTCAACAAGGTGTGATTCAGAGCAAGGATGTGAGGATATAGGGGCATTTCAGAGCAGAAGACCATGAATGGGCCACGAGCTCGAATTAAGAGAAAATTATATTCTCTACCTTGACCAAGCAAGGAAGTAGGAGAATGGGATTAGGGCAGCGTTAATCATCCCACTATAGCCACATTGAGGGTGAACAAAGACTAGCTTTCATCATGCAGGTATAAGGGTAAGTGGTGTTTGGAACAAAATGGGATCTGAATTGGAGAGGTAGATTTGTGGACCGACTATACGGAAATAATAGTTAAATATATATTTATGCATGTTCAACAGCACGGGGAGCATGTATATAAAGAGAAGAAAGTGGCCCAAACACAATGTCCTGTGGAAAAGCTTGGATGGAGTCTTTTCCAAAGCAATGATGATTGGAGGGATGGCATGAGAAACATGAAGAAAGAGTCACAGGAACCACTAGAGACTAAATTTCATGAAGAGTATGCTCTCTGGAGTCCAGTCACAGTCAGTTTGGATGCTATTTTGAGCTCTGTCAGATTTGCCTTAGAACTTTGGGAACAGAGGAAAACCTGGAAAATATCTGGGAGAAAACTGAAAAAAGAAGCTTTGAAAATAATGACGGAAGATGATGTGCCCAAATTGTGATGCTTAATGGGATCATTCTGATCATTTCAAGAACAAAAAAAGAATATAAGAATATCATCTGAGCCATCTGACTGTCACAGGAAAATCAGACTTACATTTTCTACCTTTGGGAAATGTGAACTATCCTATTAAGTCTCCAGAAATGTTGGCTTGTGGAAATGAAGTGACTTCAGTGCTGATGAGCAAGCACTTTTGTACTTCAAGCTCCCAGTTACATAAGTAATCAAAGACAACAAAGTGAACACTGGAAATTCCTGGTTCTTATGAAAACCTTTAGGTTTCAGCACAAGGCATTTGTGAGAAAGTTCTGAGCATTTCTGAGAAAACACTAACAGATGCAGAACCTATATAATGTATCAGAGGCTCATGAAAACAGCTAATTCAATATCATTCTATATTTAATGTTGTTCAGCTACAGAGCAACACTACTGCAGTGTGGAAAATCACTGGCAGGCTTACAGGGATATGCATATTACCCCGTAGACAGAATCAAAGGATGAAAAATGACTTGTAGACTTTGGTGAGAGAAGGGAAGTCAAAATATGCACAAAATTGAAGAAAAACTTTATTATAGTTTAGACACAGATGCTTTAGAATTTGGAAAGGTCGTCATAAACTCTAAAGCCTACAGGAATGTCACTTCCTCGCAATGAGCTAAACATGCAGAAACATTTTGTAAAGAAATTGGAAGCTTCTGCTGAGTCTTTTAAAGACTACAAAGCTAAAGAAAAACTAGCAGCTGGCAGAGAAGAGTGAAGTAAAGGGCAAAAATACTGACGAACAAAAGTCATGGACTGATCTATTTTTTTCAGACTTGTAATAAGCAATTTAACAAGTGAAGATGGGAACATATGTGAAGATATTTGGCTTCACCAGATCAAAGCTAGAAGACAGATGAAATGGCCAAAAGGTCAATTGAAACCTGTTGATCTACCACAGCCAATCCTGAGTAACAACAAAAAATGTTATGTTTAGCTGCTGTGCTGGTTGGAGTGCATTGTTGTAGCTTTTACTGATCTTCTCATTTATGCTCTTTCTCTTGTATCTCTGGCCCACACTGTCTCTTTAATTTTTACCACTTCACAGCAGAGTTTCACACTTTCTTCCCATTTTTGACTAGCATAAGATTAGTGACCAGGGTCCATCTGTCTCCTGCACAGCATTGTTATAGGTTCAGATAGCAAAAAACAGCATACAGAAAGCAAGAATATCAACTGATGGAAAAGTGCAGCTGGGTGAACATATGGGAAAGGCCATTATCCCTGGCATACTCTGCAAAAAAGACCCAGCAAGGTGCGAGTCAGAGCTTGGATGTGAGGACACAGGGACTGACTTGAGAAGAACTAGTCTCATGTAGAAGATGGTCTCCTTCACCTTGATCCGTTAACTTCAGGTAACCTGAATGACAATGTTTATTGATCTGGATATTTTTGACCCACCCTCCCACACTTGTGCCACTACATTTGACCATTCAGGTTTTTCAATTAGCTGAGCTGTTTTCCCTCCCTGGAGTTGTCCCAACTCCTGAAGGATTATTTCCACAGTATAACCATACTGAGACCAGAAGTTGAGCACTAGCCTTCATTAACGCAGCATGTCCTTCTTGACTTGGGATATTTTTTCACATGCCAACATAATTCCTCAACCTGGGATGCTGCTGTACACCTTGGAAGTCCTCTCCAGCCCAGGTAACTGCACTTCTTCAGGCTGGGCTCTCTGTTTCTTTGGCTGTGATTCATCCTCTTCTGCTGAGCTCACTAAGCACAGCCCACTCTGTAATATAAACTGGGAGTACTCAAGGCTCCAGCGATTTTGTTAAATTCTAAAAACACCCTACTTTGAAAAGAGACAAGTTGTAACTTGTCTCCAAAAGTTATGGACTTGCTATTGCTCTTTTAACTCCTCTGAATATGGCCTTGCAGCCATCTTCTGCAGGCTTTTACTTTACCTTCCTATTGAGTTTTGTATAAAACCCTTCACAAGGAACTTGGACTTGGGCATGCACGCAGGTAGGGATGCATACCTGCGCAGGGAAGTAGGGTCATGTATTTGTATTTGTAGAAGGTAACTCAGGTATATTTCCAATTTTGTTTTGGGGACTGAATGTTTTCCTTGCTAACTCTAAGGTAAAGTACTACAGTTGGTATTCCCATGTACAGTGTCTTCACCTCATCCATCCTATAGAGGAAGTAATTTTTTCCATCTTTAAATGCACTATTGTGGATTTCGGAGGAAAAAGTCTTTTGCATAGGAGCTGCCTGGCCAGAAAACAGTTTTGCTGAAAAGGACCTGAGAGTCCTGCTGGACACCAAGCTGAGCATGAGCCAGGAACGTGACCTTGCAGCAAAGGCTAGTGGTGTTCTTGGCTGCTTGAGGCAGAGCACTGCCAGCAGGTGGAGGTAGGTGATCCCTCCCCTCTGTTCAGTGTTGGTGAGGCCACACCAGGAGCACTGGATCCAATTCTGGGTCCCCCAGTACCAGAGGGACATGGACATACTCAAGAAGAGTCCAAAACAGAGCTACCAAGATGCTGAAGGGCGTGGAGCACCTCTCTTGTGATGAGAGGCTGACAGAGGCTGTTCAGCCTGGAGGAGGCTCAGGGGTATCTCATCAACATCCACAAACATCTGACGGGAGGGTACACAGAGGACAGACCCAGGCTCTTTTCAGTGTTGCCCAGTGCCAAGACACGAGGCAATGGGCACAAACTGGGACACAGGAGGTTCCCTCTGAACACCAGGAAGCACTGCTGTGCTGCGCGGGTGATGGAGCACTGGCACAGGTTGAGCAGAGAGGCTGTGGGATCTCCTCCTCAGAGATCTCCAGAAGTCACCTGGACGTGGGCCTGGGCACCCTGCTGTGGGTGTCCCTGCTGTTGGGGGGCTTGCGCCAGATGGACCCCAAGGACTCTGCCAGCCCCAACTGTGCGACTGTAACTTTCTGCCCGTCACCCCATCGCTCTCACAGCACTCCTGCCCCACCATTCCCACTTGTCTGAAGCTTTCTGGTTTCTCGATGCGGCCCGGACGAAGGCGAGCTCTGCCGCAGCGGCGCGGTGAGACGCAAACACTCGGACAAGCCAGGCCACTACACCGACGGCCACCAGAAGCCACCCGCCGCCCACAGTCCTCAGACAGCCCCAACACTGCCGGACCCCTCCCCTCGCCCCTCCCCTCCCGCCGAGGGGGCGGGGCGGCGTTGGCAGCGTCTTCCCGGAGTCCTCGCTTTTCCCATCGCGCCTGCGCCGCTTGCCGCTTTCGCGCAGGCGCAGGGAAGCGAGGAGCGGGTCCAGAGTGCAATTGCGGCGGCCGTACCGGCGTCGCTCGCCGTTCGCAGCGAGGCGGCGGGGATGAGCCTCCGCCCGGCCCGGTTCAGGAGACGCGGGCAGAGCGGCGCCGCACGCCAGGCCGAGCCCCTCGCAGCCCGCTCNATTTCCTGGGGTCAAGGTCCATACTCTCACAGAATAAGTGATATTGGTTCTACCAAACCACCTTGGAAATAACGCTCTTCTCTGAGCCTTTTAATAAAGACTGCGGTAGAAACTTAGAGTTACAGTTACTCACAGCTCTAGATGTCAAACCCCTTCACCCCAAGACTGTGCTGCCACCAGAGCTACACTTGCTGCTACATTCTGAAGTACTCAGCCGAAGCCAGGAGCCCTTCCTGGAATAGGGCACAGCATCAGGCAGCTCCAGCCAAGACCCAGCCTTGTCCCAGGCCAAAGCGGCACCTTCCAGCAGCACAACACCAGCCTGGCATGCTGCTGAGCATCATCAGCTCACGGAAAGCTTTAGCCCTCGGCATCCAGACAAAACCCTTCCTCAGCGGGAGGAAGAGCAGCACCCTAACGAGGGTTCACCCGCGCTTCAGGAAGCATGCAATCCTCTAAAGCACTATTTCATTTTCTTCGGCACCGAGGGATTGCTCGACGGGCTGAAGCAGTGACCCGGGGCACCCGGACGCTGACCCTCCGTGACCCCGGCCGGCTGACGGGAGCCCGGGGAGCGGGGCGGCACGGACCGACCCCACGGCGCTGCCGCTCCTCCCCGCCCGCCGCCAGCCCCCGCGGGGAAACACAATAGCAAGCGAGATCCGCGGCCGCGCGCGCCTCCCGCTCCCACGGAGAAGCGCCCCACGCCCTTCGCCGAGCAGCGGCACGCCCGCGCGGCGGGGCAGAGGCCAGCTCGGCCGGGAGCGGAGCGGGACTCGGCCACGGGCCCCGGAGCAGCGGAGAGCCAAGCGGGGAAGAAAGGAAGCGGGGCGCCCCGCGGGGCGGCCGTGAGCGGCAGGATGAGCGCTCCCGCCTTGCTGCCTCTGGCCGGGCGCAGGCTGCCCGCCCTCAACCTGGGCGCGTCGTCCTTCCCGCACCACAGGGCTACCCTGAGACTGTCGGAGAAATTCATCCTGCTCCTTATCCTGAGTGCCTTCATCACGCTGTGCTTCGGGGCGTTCTTCTTCCTGCCCGACTCCTCGAAGCACAAGCGCTTTGACCTGGGGCTGGAGGACGTGCTCATCCCTCACGTGGACACCAGCAAGGGGGGCAAGCACCTGGGAGGCTTCCTGATCCACGGGCAGGGGCACGACGAGCACCGGCACAGGTGGGTGCCCGCGGGCTGCGGGGCTGGGCTGGGGACACCGCGGTACGGAGGGCCCCGGCTGCGGGCTTCTCGTGTTCTTCACGACTCCCCCTCTGAGGATGAGGTCTTCTTTTGTTTGGCGGATGGAAAAGTTAGGGCTTCTTGCCGTGAAGCTGTCGGACTGTCAGCTAGAGATGTTCCGTGGATGTGGCCGTGAAAAGCAAGAGCCTTTCGCGTGTTTCCTGTTTTCTCCATCGTTCTTACGTCTTTTCAACGTGTATTAATTTCTGGGTGCTTTTCTGTCTGTCCTCGTGTTCTCTGGATGTATGTAGCCATCTCTTTTTTTTTTTTTTTTTTTCCCCAAGGTGATTTCAGTTGTAGCCTTCTGGCTAGTGAGGACTGCAAGGCTAAATGCGAGCTCTTCTTCAGTGACTGAGTGGTTATTTTCTCACTCTAGTCAATAACCGGTATCAGTCGCGGGGGAAAGGGGGGGGGGGTTACATTATGGTATGTGGGGAGAAAGCCTATGTGACTTCAAAACTGCTTCATCTTTTCAGTAGGTTTTACTTGCTTGCTCAAGACACCAGCTTGTTGGTGAATAGTATAAATTGAACTCTCATGTGGTAAAGCCTAAGAGCTGCAGCGTGAAATCTATCAGACTATGATGTGCAGGAGGATGTTGAGCTAGTGTAGAAGGCATAGCCATCCTTTCTAGCCCTTAAAATCCATTGTTATAATGTTACTCCAAGCAGTTGGAGGCTTATGCGGTTGAGTCGTCTTAATTGTGTTAGTGTGTAGAAATCGCCAAAAAAAAAAATAGTAGTTAAGGGTACCAGCGATCAATGCTGTGGTGGTGGTGGCTTTTTGGGGCCACCTGAGGCTTGTGCAGTGCAAGTGTCTCAGTGTTCAAGACTGGGTTACACGGAGCTGTCTTCAAAACTGAGATTCAAACACTTAAATGCAGGTTTTGTGGTATATTTGCTTCAAATACACTTTAATTGCTTAAATCACCCCTTTGTGCCTGAGTAAGATCTCTCCTCACTGTCAAAGATGTTGAAAATGTGGTGACAATGGGTGATTGAATATGTGCTCTTCAGTATTTCAATACAGTGGAATTTAAGGAAAAGTTACTTAAGCTAGTAGTATTCTTTCAAGAACTGTTTAAAATAAATCCCACTGACATGATATTAGAATTATTTGAAGGTTATCTCTGTAGATTAAAAGGGAGGGGTGTAATTGCCTCTTTCTGTTAATGTCTCATGGGTTACAAGGGCTACCTGAATGCTGTGACATTTTTCCTCACGGCATCTGTGCTGTTGGATGACATGGAGAGTTTATCATGAGCCCTTTCTCGCTGACTGAAAGGGCATGGATTCTTAATATTTAACAAGACCTCTTTTTGTCTGTGGTGTTGATTGTTGGTGCGGTTAAATGTTGCACAAAACATGGGCTTTGGTGTTCTCTAAATATACCTTTGAAGTTCTCATCTTTCAGTGTCTTTTTTTTTTTTGTGGTGATCTCATTTCTTAGTTTCCCCGGTCACGTTAGCATATACTGTCAAAATCAAGTTCTAAAATAGCAGAGAGATGAAACAAAACAGTCAAAATTAGGTTTTCAAATAGATGACAGATGAAACAAAAATGTGTTCAGCAGCAATTTTCTAAACTCCAGCTGTGGCTGTTGTACCTCATGTTGCCCAGTAGATGGGCCATAGAAAAAGGAGTTTGTTACCGCTGGCAGTTCTGAAGTGATGCTCCAGATTAACCTACTTATGTGGATTCTTTTCAGGGTTGCTTCTTAAGTGTGATTTCTGAAGCTGTGAGTATATACAAGTTTTATTTCATGCACAGATAAACAAAATGTGCTTAGCTCTGATAGTAAGTTAAAACCAGAGTCCAAATAAACATTGAAAGCTGTAGTTACTGTGTCATTGGTTGACTCTCCTATAGTTCCTCTATAAGCTGTGAATATGTACTTTTCCCCACCCCCATCCAGAGTTGTCTCTGTCACTTGCAGATTTTATGATTACCTTTTGTGCTGTATTTGAGCAAAAATAGGTATTATTCCTATTATTGAAGTCCTGCAATCCACTAGAATATGTTAAGCATCTCTTAACTACTTAAAAATCCTGCCTGCTTACAAGATGCTTGTGGTAACCCTGCTGTATGCATTGGGAGGCAAGGTTATGTACTTTCCTTCTGGAGCAACTTCATTGGCTTGTTACCTGATAGTGTTATCAATAGATATTTGCTCATGTGGGGTTGGCATGGTGACTGTTGTCCTGTAAAGGAAAGCAATTGCCTACTGGTATGTTCAGCGTTCTGTTACTGCTCCTGGACTGAGGGGATCTTGACAGTATTCTTAGAAAGCAAAGGATCTTCTAGATAACTTAGTTTGGGATGAAGAACTTAGTTCAGCTTACTGTCAAGGAGCAAAGCCGAACATCAACTGCTCTGTAGGTGTTACTTTTTGGATAGTATGAAGGAGTTGAAGTAAAAGATCGAGGTAGAATAACCTACTGGGTTACTGCAGAATGCGTGCAGTGTGATGTAAAGCGTAACAATAAATTGATAAGCTTTTTCCAAGAACTGTGGGACTTTAGAAGAAACCGGATCAAACGTCATTTATATGAGGTATGCACTTTATCATGAAGTGACAGGTGTATTTGTTTAGTGATTAAGGAAAAGTTTCTTCGGTGACAGCTGGTATTGACCTCTATCAAATGCTAAAACAACAAAAAAAAACGAACAACCAAACCCAAAACAAATAGTTAGGCTGCTTTCCTGGGATGTAGGTTATAGTACTTTAATGCTCATTTTTTCCCCTCCTCTTTAATTTCTGAGCTTTGTGGTTTGTTGGAGAGTATTTGTATTTGTATCTTCTAGCAAAACATAGTGAGGATGTAGGTAGGTAGTTGTCACCCAGCTGTGCATTGGTATTGGGTGTGCAATTAAGAGTTCTCACTCAACCTTTTTTGTATTCCCTCGCATTGCTTTCCTACCTCATCCCCTGGATCCCCTTGACATTCTTGAGTGTTATTATTACTGCTGCCATTGTAATAGCAACAGAGGTGGATACCTCTTGGTGACATTAGCTTTACATCTTCTATTAGCCAATTTTCTTTGACTGCTGTTTTTCTTCCCTCATCCCCTGTCATCCAGAAGAAGAGGGAAACCCCTGCTCCGTTTTTGATGTAGTATTTGTTCAAGAATTGCAGTGACCTCACCTATCATCCATAGAGAAACAGCTTTCATGTAATAAGATAATTAAAACCAAAATAAAGATGGAACTGATATTTTGGGTGTTGGAGGGGCTGCAAGCTAATGCTTATTTTTAGGCATACGTTTCAAGGGAAGCTCTTCACATGTTCTTCCAGGCTAATGCATCGGCACGTTGGAAAGGTGTGTATTGCAAAATGTTGCCTTGGTGAGGAAACGGTGAGGACTTGTGAAGATATGTTCACACCCATGCTTCTTAAAAATCAATCTTGTTTCCACCCGATTAATTTCTGTTTCAAGTAGGATATTGCAGAAGGTCCAGAATGAGAGAAGTACAACTTTGAAGACAGCTACATCTTTGCCAGACAAACTTCTGTCATTCAGAATCTGGGAGAAATGACAGTTGTTTAACACCATGCGGCACACTTCTACATCTTCCCTTCCACAAAAAAAGAAAACCAAGAAAATAACCAACCAACAATGAGAAAACAACAAATGCTTAAGCTGCTTCTCACTCCTCAGTTTCTTTCCTACTATTTTAGGTAATTTATTCTTCAGTACTGCCTGAAAAATGGCTTTGGAGCCAAACTAAAACATTATGGTTTCTTGGCATTTAATGTAATCAAATGAGAATGTAGAGGCCCTGTGATATCAATATATTAGATTAAAAAAAAAAAATTATCTTCAATAAGAAACTTGCGCAGCTGTGTGTTGAGCTTCTGAATTGCTGTGTGTTTCTTCAAATCATGATTCCTGCCTGTGCATAAAAAAAAAAAAGATTGCTCTCTTGTCGACAGCTTGATAGCAGGTGCCATTAATGCAGTTGACCGCTGCTCTGCCTTGGCCTTGCTGTGTGAGTGGGTACGGATTGGTGTAAATCACACCTGTTCCTGTGAAGCTAAGGTATGTTGGTTTCTGTGTCAGGCAGAAATGATAAGCTCAGCAGTTTGTTACGGCCAGCTGTGGGTCAGCAGCTGGGTGGCAATAGTTTAAAAGCATTTGTTGTTGCTTGATTTCTCATTACCTCTAAGGACAGTAGCTGCTACTGCTGTACCCCTCAGAGGTGTAAGTAATAAAAATGATCGTGAGGAGCTTCCTTATGCTTTGAAATCTTGCTACTCTTCTTAATTTGAAAGAAATTTGAAAGACTTAATATGCTTCCTTTGGCTCCCTTTACCTTCTGCGGTCTGTGTGGCTTAATTAGACATAAACGTGGGTAGAGGAGAAAACCTAACCTCTATTACTCAGTGGGATCAGTGTCTCCTGTCATCCTTTGCTGTGCCATCAAGTAGAAACCTGGGTAAAGCCAGCTTCTGCTGTTCTCCCCCTGCATGTTCTGGAGACACAGATCATTAGTACAACTACAAGTATTGGATATTGTGATTCAGAGAACTCGCTTTTTCCCCTGAAAATTCGGAATCTGCTGTAGCCTCTGGGGCTAAACTCATAGTCCATTCAGTTTCCCTTTACATGATGTTATCAGAGGAGACTGCACAATGTGTGTACAACATGGGTGTCAAGTGCAAGCTGAGGTGCTTCGTAGAGAAGAAAGGGCTTCTAGGGTGCGGGAGAGGTGGGTCTTCCTGGTGATCCTGGTGGAGCTGAAAAGCACAGGAAGAGTGCATTCCAAGTTAGGGGTCAGAAACAGCTTGTATTCCTAGTGCAGAGAAGTTCTGTCTTGCCTCAGTCTTAACTAATAAAGCTTTTGCAAGAGCAGTTGCAGCAACCTTTTTCAGTTGGAGCTTTTAGTAATCTCTTGTTATTTTCTGGTCTGGACTCCATTTTGAGTATAGTGTTGAGAAGTGATGCTGGTGTTTGGAGACTTGCGGAAGTATGATTTCCTTAGATTTCTTCCACGTTATACCCTTAAGCTTGAATTTTTCCTGAAGTTGTATTGCGCAATGGAAGCGGAAGTACCCTCTTGTCTTATTTCACAAGGTTGTGCTTAAATAAGTGCATGTAGTAGGCTGAGAAATGCTTTCATCTTTGAATTACAAAATGCAAATTCCAGACCATCTGTATAGATGTCCTTCCTCCTCCCCCCCCATCTGCTTAACAGCCTACATCAGATGTAGAGTGCTTCTTTCTTCAAGTTATGGTGCTGTACTCCAGTTTGACAAAGCATTTCTTGCATCATGGAAGAAAGCAGTTGAGAGCTCATTCTGCAGTTCTTATCCTTTCCATTAAAAAGAAAGAAACAACACATTCTCTGCATGATCGATGCTTTGTATGCATCCTGGAAAACAATTAGGCGTGGGAAAACTGCAGAAAGCCTGCTTGCTGGATGTAGGCCAGCTAGTGGGTGGGAAGCAGCAGCACTTTGAAATTTTGTAGATGAAAATCTCCAAAGAATTGTAGCATAAGTGTTGGTTTCTTCATGGTGTTTGCAGCAGTATAGGCAGTAGTAACCAATGTGGGCATGCTGTGCCTGGAGAGTTCTTCCATTTTCTGCTGTTGTGAGTATAATATACTAAATACAAACATTCCAATGTTTCTTTGCTAGATCCAAGTTGCAGGGTTTTGCTTCCTTACAGCAAGTGTATGTAAATCTAATTACAAATTTGGTGAAGTCCTGTTGCATGTGCATACAATTTTGAAGCAATTGAATGGAAACTTAATGTTGGCAAAAAAGAGGGAAGATCTTGTAAAGATTTTACTGCTCTTTTATCTTACTGCTTGCAGCTTGAGTAGGGGAAAATTTGGTACTGGTTTGTATCTGAAATAGTTGAGCACTATGGCACTGTGTTTTCAGTTTAGACTTGTTTTAGAAAAATTTCATTACTTCATAACTTATCTCTGAATTTTTATAGAAGTATATGTTGATATTTTGCGTTAGAGATGGTTAGAAAATGTCTTTGTTTCGCTTCTGATGTTCTTCCCCAAGAAACCTGTAAACTACAAAATGTGATCAGTGTCTGTTTCACCATCCTGCACTGTTACTACAGTTTGAACATTCAGAGAAACTTGGTCTGACACATAGACAGTTCTTTCTCACAGCAAAGACAAAGCAGGAACTTCAGTGCATGTGTTTTAATTTAGCTTGTGGGATTTGTTCTTTTGCCTTTGTTTCCAGTTGTGGAGTCAAGTGAATGCTGTAATGTGTCTGAATTCAGTACTTTATCACTTCATTACTAAAATTTAGGGATTTTTTTGCAAGCTAATTGCTCGTAAAAAGAGGAGTGTTCAACAAACTAAAAGTCAAGCAACGGGAAAAATAAATAACCCTTCCATACCTCCTTGAACCTTGAAATAAAAAGTCCGAGGGCTCTAAATGCAGCGTATGATTTTAGCTTATTCAAAGTGCCTGCACTTACCATGTAATTATGTACCTCTGATTTCATCTATATGACTTCTGTCTTTGAATTTCAGAATTCAACAATTAGATTTTATTTCACTATCTTACTGTATTGAGCATGAATACAAATTCATAGTTGGAAAATAATTGGAAAAGCTTTGAGATCTGTGGAGTATCACCTATGTCGTCTGATCTAGTTTCTTGTACAGAGCAAATCACGAAGGTTCATGTGTTCACTCGTAGACCCTCTAAATCTATTAGATTGGTTATCTCTCTGGATTTAGTTGAAGATCTCAAATTTGGGAATTGCTTTCTGTAGTAACTTTCTCAGTTGTTGTGTTTTTTGAGTACCTGACCAGGTTCATTGGTGTTTCCAGAGCTTAAACATTTTGAGAAGATGTGCAATAGGCTATATGTTAGCCTTCTGTTCTAAGTAGGAAGCTGTTCTTTAAGGTGTCCTTAGCTTTTGCTCTTAAGTGTCTAAGATTGTGCAGTATGGTCACCTGTAGTGTTGACCCTCTTCTTTTCTTTGTTCAATCTTTTTTCCCTGTAATTTCTATGGAAAGTGGAGAGTGACCTGTCAGAATAAATAAGTCTATTTATCTTGTGCGTATCTAATTGTTGTATGAAAGAGAGACCGTAATTAGGGACAGTGTTGAAAGGAAGAGCTCAAGAATCATCCATGGAACTTGATTAGTTACGCTGGTCAGTCTGTCTGGATGTGTTACAAAGATTGTAGGCAACACTGGTCCAGATAGCTAAAGGATGCTAATACATGAAGTGCTGGGCTACTTTAGTTCTGCTCCTTGCATTTGTTTGTCTAGACACTGATTTGTATTTATGATTCTGCCTTGCTGCCTTCAGTTTCTTAAATGTTTTTAAGATGCAGACTCATGAGCTGGATTACCTTTTATATAGTATTCTGCTTAGCTTAATTAATATTTCATGTGCTTTCTTTTACTTGCTAGTTGCCTCTTAAGCCACGGGAGGATGTTGTTTATGCTTCCCAAGCCTCTTGCCATAGCATCTCCATTGAGGTTTACAGTGGACAGGGAGAAAGTCTGAGGTTTTAATCTGGCTTAAAATTATGCAGCCTGCTAAATATGCTGTAAACAAAGTTATTTACAGCTTTAAGGGAGTATGTATGATGAAAGTGCTTTCTTGCTGCATCAAGACTTGAGAGCTCTTAAATAAGATTATTAACAACTGTAAGCAAAAACGGTAATTCTCACGTTTAATATATGGTGTTAGGAGCCAGCAAGACATTTATAAGGTCGTATTCATCACCGTTCAGGTTTAGCAGTTTCTAGGCCAGCAAGGCACGTGGAGTTTACACAGGCAGGCTGCTTGGGAATGTTCTCCTTCTCAGAAGTTTGTTACTGCCCTTCTCCTGGAACTGGTGGCATGTTCAAACGGCTCAAGTGTACAGTCAGGCCACTTACAGGCAGGTGACTGTCAGTGGTAAGTCACACTAATCCATTTCACATTCTTGTGATCCAGTCAAAGGTAATCATAAAGGGTGAGAAAGCCACCTCATCTGTGGGAGTGGCATATCCCTTTAGTCCTGGGAAGGGGAAGATCATGTTTGTTATTAAAAAGAACTTAGAGAATGTGCCATTTCCTCAGCAGATTTTTCAAGTTATGTTGCTCTCTTAAGGAATTTACTGCATTTTCAGTATTTACTGTTTTCGTTATGGAAGTTAGGGACTCTTCTTTTGCTCTAGAATACTTGCATTCTTTCTGTAGTGTATTTAAAATGTAATGCAGATCTGGCTTTCTGGACCACAAGGTTCCTGCTTGTTTTCATTGCTTGGTGAAATTAGATATGCTTTGTGATTTCAAAATAAAACTTGAAACAACACCTGCCACAATCTGAACTTGTTTGGGAGGGCAAAAGTAGTGGGAGGGAGGCTTCTAAGAGAATAAGAAGTTATTTTCCTAGATACGATGGGATCTCCTCCACCCCATCAGCCCTGTGTGATACAGAGCCCCAAAAGCCTTTTTAGCCTGTTGAATCCATATTCTGCAGCCATGTTTTCTGGTAGGTAAATCCAGATAATCTTTTATTCTATATTCAGGTGAACTTTTCTGGCTGTTTTGGGAGATCAGAATACAACAGTATAGGTCAAGATCTATGGAGGTGAGAAATAACGAGGGATTCTGAATAAATGTTAGTAAATGTTAGTGGAGAAAAGAGTCTAGTATGTTAATAGTAATTTACTCAGATTTGCAGAATTTCACAGAACATTTTATAAGTCTCAAAAATAAAACAGTCATGAAGAAAAAATGGTGTGAACTAATTTGACGGAGAACCATGTTTCTAGTGACCTTTAAAATCTCTTGTTAATCAGGTTTATCTTAAAAGCACTGAGGACTGTTTTACTCTAAACTTAATAATTGCAGATGATGCAAGTATGTCTGTTTTCCCAGTGCTATAATCACAAATCCTTAGTCTCTTAAAGGCATCTGTTCTGCTGTCATCAGTTTCTGTTTGAGTGGAAAGTGTTGTCCAAATTATTCAATACCTCTTGGATTGAATCCTGAACTGCAATACACTATGATCTGGAGAAGAAAATATAGCAGAAGAATAAATGGACTCTTCCGCATCATAGAATTTGGATTTTACGGAGGTAGAGTTTCATACAGATAATTCAAGCTTATATACTTTGTGAATAATTTCACATTCTAGACAGTGGAATCCATGGCCATTTAATATCTTAATGAGATCTTTGAGAAAGCCACTTCTCAGTAAATGGGGAAGTTGAAACAAATGAGAGACTTTGCTGTTTATGAATTAAACTATTTTTTTAACTATATCCCTCTATCTAATACATTACTTTAAATCTGTTATTAATCTGAACTGTTGCATATATTGACATTAAGTAGTTTAAACCAGCCAAGTTGCATCTACTATTATACTAAGTGAATCAGATCAGTGAGATGAGAAGTTCTTCTAGCATAAACATCTTACCTATTTGTATGGGGAAATAGTAATTCACATCCCAGATGATGGATGGGAGGTTACTAGTTATTGCAGTGCAGGCATGTTCTTAATAGTGATTATTTTTTCTTCAGTTTTCTGTCTGCGAATTTCCTCATCTTGAGAGACTGATACCTGTGGAAGCCTACCAAGCTTTGTACTGACCTCTGGTACTTAGGAGGGCTGCTCTGAAAGCAGTCGCTCCTATTTTGGCCCACGACATCAGAGGCTGATGCTGGTGATCTGGCAGTAGAGGTTGAACCTTCCCACCAGTATTCCACTGTGTGACAGGTGGCAGTGGAGGGGCAGTGTGACAAAATGGCATCTGACATGGAAGTGTGTATAAAGCAAAGGTGCATCACTGAATTCCTCCATGTGAAATGTTGGCACCCACTGACATTCACTGACTCTTGCTGAACGTTTATGGAGACCAAACAGCAGATGTGAGCCCAGTGAGGCAGTGGGTGGTGGTTTCAGCAGTGGCGACAGCAACAGTGGGGCACCTCTGCTGGTGCAGATTTCGCTGACTGTGGCATGCAGGCTTTTGTTCGTTGCTGGAGAAAATGCATGGCTAATGGTGGTGAAAATGCTAAGAAACAGTGCTTTGCAGCTGACAGTGTGCTCTATCAAATAGTGTTGTTGTGCTCTTTGTATCTTTTGTAGTTTCCGTGGAGAAAAACAGGAGGCGTTACTTTCAGAATCATCTAAGTATATGAACTGCTCTGTGAAGTGGGTAATCAATTGGTGCTGCTGTCATTTCAGTACTTGTTTGAAAGTTGTACATACACAGCTAATGAGGTGACTGATATTGTATTGGGAGTTTTTACAAACAACTTCCACTGTAAATTATAAACTTGTTGCAGCTTTTTTTTGCCCTCAACTTTTTAAACGGAAAGGGAATAATTCCAAGCTATATTCATAACAAAATGAGTCTTTAAAAACAAATAGACAAAAGATAAAAGCAAACAAAAAATCTCACAGAAGATGTCCCCCTGACCCCCCCACCCAAAAACAAAAGCAAAGAAAACCAAAACCCAGTGACAACAATAAAACAAACGGAAACCTTAATCTATCAAAAAACACTGTTTTATCAGTCTTTGCACAACTTGATGTGAAGAGCACCAAAACTAACTGAACTGGTGGAATGGAATCTGGAATCAGTCTGGCTTTTACCCAGCCTTGTGTTGGCACTGCAGCAGTTGATGGCTGCTTGCTGGCTAGAGTGGGCTTTGGGAACAGTTTATTGACACAAAGTAAAATATCTAATGGTGATTTTGTTACTGTGTGTGTTTCTGAACCAACAAAAATTGAGATTCAGTACCGCTCTGCATGTGAACCCCAGGCACTTAGTTTATTGTTTTTTTAATATATCTGTAATTTCTGATGTTTATTTTTTTATGAATGACTTGATTGCTAATTTTATTCGGATGGATGCGCTATTGCAGTTATGCTTAGTAGTTTGCTTGACAGCCTCTTTCCCCTCCTTAAATGTAATTTACCCAGAATAGCATCTGGCCGTCATACTACAGTGGAACTAGATCATCCAGTCTACTGCTATTACAAAGAAAAATGAGGCTTGACACATTTGTGTCAATTTGGCAAGGTGCCTGTCTGATTATGCTCAATGAAATATGTGACGTTTCAAGTGGTAATGTAATGCGCGGGAGCACTTGCAGGTGGAACATCGGGCACTGCAAAGAAAATGCCACCTTTACTGGTTTTGAAGGGTTCAAGTATTGACATGAATTACTGGATCCATTCTCAGTTCTTGTCCATTAAGATATGTAACAGTGCAAGTTTTTTTTACTCCATAAATTGCTGGTGATGATCCCATAGAAATTTAAAATGCAATTGAGTTTAACAGGAAGAAAGTCATTTCCTTGTTTTTGGTGGTTTTTTTCCTATAAAAATTTCTTTCAATAAGTAAACAAAGTAGCAACCATGTCCAGCTCCAAAGTTGTGTTTGTAATCTTTGAGTAAGTCATAATTACTATTCCTTGGTTCCCAGGAAATCCTGGTTTGTTTTGAACCCTACTGGCTTCATAACATGAAATTTTTAGGAAAAAGCAAACTGTGTAATGTTGTATAGTGTTCTACTAGCTGGAAAATGTGGAAGCATAAACATTTTAAATACTCCCTAAATGTAATACATTTTTTTCCATCTGCCCTATTTCTGCTCCTAAGGATAAATGCTGGATCATGTACAAACCTTATGTATGGTTCTTCCATTGTACCATGAGACACTGATTTAAGGTGTGTTGGGCACAGCTTCATCTTTCCAGCTTTCAGGTGGATTCCGTAATGGTTAACATAGAATGCTGAGATTTAAAAAACTTTGTAAGTAAATGGCTGGAGCACCTGTCCCATGAAGACAGGCTGAAGGAGCTGGACTTCTTCAGCCTGAAGAAGAGAACACTCTAGGGAGACCTCATTGTGAGCTTCAAGCACTTAAAGGGAGCTTATAAGCAGGAGGGAAATCAACTTTTTGTAGGGGTAGATAGTGACAGGACAAGGGGGAGTGGCTTTAAACTGAAAGAGGGGAGATTCAGATTAGATTCCAGGGGGAAATTTTCCATTGAGAAGATGGTGAGGCTGAAACAAGTTGCCCAGAGAAACCGTGGATGCCCTCTCCGTGGAGATGTTCAAGGCCAGGTTGGATGGGGCCACAGGCAGCCTGATCTGCTGGGTGACCTCCCTGCATGTAGCAGAGAGGTTGGAACTAGATGGATTTTAAGTCCCTTCCAACAGAAGTCATTCTGTGATTCTACATCAGTCTGTTCAAAGAAATATGTGGTAGGTAGTTTCTGTTTTTATACTTCATTTTCAGTTTCTGTTCTACCTTTCCTTTTTATAAATGGGTCATTTATTTTTAGCAATCTGAACCTACTGTTTTCAGTTTAGTGTTTCAGCACTTGAAATAAAACAGGGCTATTAACGTGGCAAGTGTTATCCAATGGCTGAGCGGTTTGAAACATCTAAAATAGCGTCTGCATCTCTTCTACCCTGTGGAGCTGGGAAGGAAGGTAGAAGGAGCTGGATAGAAGCATACCTCAGCTATGTTTGTCCCTTTCTTCCATGCTGTTTTTCACATCTGATGTCCTTTGCCGACAACCCATCTCGACCTTTTTCTTCCTCAAAGGCTAGATGTGGTGTCGAAAAGAGAAGTCTGGTGATAAGTGTCTAGTACTGCTTCATTTTCTTCTAAAGCATGAAGAATGACTGAAATTTAACCTTTGAGAAGCATAAATGAATAAAAGCCTCCATAAAAGCTAAGAAATTCTTAAGGAGGAAAGCTAAATGGGCTGTCAAAGCCTCTTTCTCAAAATTATGTTTTGTTTGCTTTATTGTTTCTCCCTTTGCTTCTTTCTGGAATCCAAAATGATAATAACTAGAAGTGATAGAATATTTATAGGCTCCACAGGATGGAATTAAGCTTCCATTTCCTAGTCTGGGTGCTTGTTGCCGCATCTTGACTGGGAAAGAGCTTCTAACTCTAGTATTATTTCCATACATAACTGTGGCAGTGAGATTGACTTTTGCCAAAGCTCTGACCTTCAGAAATGGAGCCCTTCTCTCTAGAGCTGCTGTGTCTCTGGTTTCAGCATCTTCTGGCATGCAGTTTCTTCATGCAGGAGATGCACAGCAATTATGTCATGACTAAGGCAGTCTGCCTGGCTGTTGCTGAGGATGGGTGTGCTTAATGGCCTCATGAGTCCCTGCCCATGGGAATGTGTAAGGTATTTGCCACCTTTACTAGTGTGAGTGGGTTAATTCTTAATCTAGCTGAGTTGGCACATTCCATCTCTACTTTTTTTTTCCTGCGGATTTTATGCCTATTTGTGTCAGTACTTTTCTCCTGAGTTAAGTTACTGTCTCAGCAATTTGGTTTTTTTTTCCTCTTACATTTGGTGGCCTTTAGCTGTGAGAGTATCTTCTCCTAACTTAA
The DNA here is from genome assembly GCF_002078875.1 of Numida meleagris. Lineage (NCBI taxonomy): Eukaryota > Metazoa > Chordata > Aves > Galliformes > Numididae > Numida > Numida meleagris. The sequence goes on from NC_034409.1 coordinate 76,342,907, forward strand.
CGATTGGGTTTGGGTAGAATTGAGCCCAAGCTCACACTGGACCTTGGATTGTAGAGAGTTGAATCTCTTGGTTTAGTGATCTTAGGACTGTGTGCTTCTTTACTCTGTACCCAGTATGTTTGAAATTGTTGGGTCTGAATTTGTCAAGATAAGCGTGATTTTATTGCTGACAGCCCGCGGAGGAAGGAGTTGTGGGTTGTTTTTGTTTTTGGAGTTTCCATTAGTCAAATAAACAACGCCATCCTGAGTAATCTCTTTCTTAATTATCTACTGCTATATTATGGATAGCATCTTTGTTAAGGAAATGGCAGTTTCACAAAGGAGGTAAGGAAGCTGCCATAATCATTTGAGCTAATGAAACAGATTTTAATTTGATCTTAGAGGTGTCAAACATTTGACTTCAACTGTTTGAGCTGCATTTTGTTGCTGGGAATCCAGAAAACTATATTTTGGAGAGGATGAGATGGAGGAAGAAATCTGACTTAATATACTGATTCTGAAAGTGGCTATAGTAAGCAGAAATAACAGAAGATAACAGCTTTATAAACAATGCTATTACAGGCAATCTGAAAAATCTGAGGTGATTATACCGATGAAGATGTTTCAATGATCAAATTGCCGAGCCATTTTATATTTCTGACTTTTCCACTGTTTCAAATGTGTCTTCTGGGCTATAGTACTTTAGTGTGTTTTCTGTTTTGGTCACGTTAAAAGTCGTTCGTAGCTAACTCATTTGTTGCTGTATATGTCTAGCACCTTTATATTTAGTCTGTAAAACACTTAAAGTATTTCCATAATACTGGAAATAGCACCTATAGCTGTTAGTAAATTAAACTAAAGCAAAGGAGCGCTAACTTTATAATCGTTTTATGAAAATCGTCAGTGACAGTTCTAGATGCTTGTACTGGATATACTACTCTACATACGCTTCTAGATGTGTATATTAGTGATACATTGCTGATCATTTGTCATGCTTTGTTTCAGTTGTGTTCTGGCAATATTTTTATTGCAGATCTATAGGAACCAGGATTCACTTAGCTGTTGCCTAAGAATGCCAAGCCACCTTTTGCTAATGCTGACTCAGCTGTAATGCGTAAGAGTAGTTCACATCACAATTTCCTTTTCTGTACCTCTTTTGCATTCTGTTGCATTCACCATCTTGATGTTAAGATATGTAGCTTGTTTATAGGTCAGTAATTCCTTAGATTCTGTGCTGGATTTGACTAACCTAAATGGCTGTCAGCAATATTGTTTACCCAATTGGAAAGACTGTTTATGCAATTGGGAAGCTGTTTTTCTCAGTGTGAAGCTTATTGCTTACATTCTCTGCAGTTTTCCCGTATGGAAGAAAGCTCCGTTGCATAAATTATGGTAATATCTCCATTCTTGGGGGTGTTCAGAAGCTGTCTGTACCTGAGCTGGCAAGCTGCTCTGGGTGGCCTTGCTTGAGCAGATGTTAGGCCAGATGACCTGTGGGGGTCTCTGCCAACCTCAGCCATGTTGCTGATCTGTGATGGAGACCGTATTTGTGGTCTCTTCTGATTGAAGGAAAAAAAAAAAAGAAAAGCTTGCCATATTCATAAATGTTCAAAGTTTTGTGAACATTGAGTTGTTACATATGATTTTAGTTTTTTTTTTTTATGGGGAGTTGCTGATCCACTGTTGCTTTTCTGGCCTTTTATAATAGAATAAAAACTCACCCAGTTGTCTGTCTCTTGAATCATGATTATGTAGTTTATTAGCAAGGTGGATTTTTTTAAGAGGAAACCTATTAAAAGCGCCTGGAAGGCTAAGTAATTTGTTACACACTCTTGTTTTTCATCCTGTGATTTATTGACAAGATTGAAAAACTTCTTGAATAATGAGTGCAGTTTTGCTCTATGGAACAGTGCAGATTGGACAGTTTTTTGATTCTGTTTCCAGGTATTCCATTGCTCTCATTAGTTATGGGTTTGACTGATTTGCCAAGTAGAGAGGTATAAAGATTTACTGTTCTAGAAGTCTAACCACTCCTAGAGGTGTGGGATGGGAGAACTTTTATAGAGTGTTTACATTTTAATCAATTCAGTATAAAAAGTATATCCACACTGCAATCTGTGTCTTCCTGTATAGAATCATAGACTCATTGTGGTTGGAAAAGGCCATCAAGATCATCTAGTTCGACCGTCAACCCATCATCACCATGCCCACTAAACCATGTCCCACAGTGCCACGTCTACCCTTTTCTTGAGCACCTGCAGGGATGGTGACTCCACCACCTCCCTGGGCAGCCCGTGCCAGTGCACTGCCTCTGACTTTCCATTGGATATTTAAAGCACTGTTGCTTCTGGGATGTACGAAGCAATTCTGGGTGAGTAAAATAGTGTTATGGAAATATGGCAGCTCATGTTGGCAGGACATCTGTGTGAGTGTAGCTGCTTCTACAGCACTGTGCAGAACCTGCCAGAGGGGTTCCCATCCAGGGAAGTCTAGTACCATCTGCTTACCTGAAAGTTTGCCATCTGTGAGTCTACTTTAAATGCTATTTGCTGCTCTCTCTTTGCAATAGCCGTTGTTTGTGTGTTATGCTAGCTGTCAACTTGTTTTATATTTGAAAAACTGAGAATTTTTAGATGAAGAAGATATTTATATCATGGCTGTTGCTTTAAATTACTGACTTCCTCCAGGTGTTTTTCTTCGATTTGTGAGTCTTCAGGTTTACTTAAGAGGCTGAGAAGACTAATGGTGTAAAATACAGGAGCTGCCATATTTGTTCTATTGAACACAGGCAACAGGAAGAAGGCATAGCTACAGCTCAAATAAAATTCCTATTTCTACAATACAGAGGATTGGAAGAGGTAAACAAGTACTTGACAAGGAGCAAGAACCTGGAGGGGGGAACATAAGCCAGGGCTAGTAGAGATTGTCCTTGGTAGTGGTGAGAGGGAGCAATTAATTTCTTCCTTTGTAAGCTGGAGCTGCGAACTGCGCACAGCAAAATAAAAGGAAATGGAATGGCTGTGAAGTAGTGACTTTTGCTTTTTTCCTTTTTTTCCCTGAGTAGAAAAAGATGAATGTTGTCTGAGGCGTAAGAGAAGGTGGGTGTTAGCTGAGGGGAAGATATCACAGACTAATCGGAGTGATGCTAGAGAAAGGAGTCATTTGAAGCCAGTTGCTGCTTAGTAAGGCATAAGTAAATCTTAGGATGGTAGGGAATGGCGTATGGAATGGAAGAGGTAATGTCCTTGGGATAAACTCAAGGAGAGGAAACTAAATGTGATAACTGGGGAGGGAATGACGAGTTAATGGCCATGTAGTTTGTCTGCTCCACATCACTTGAGATTCTTGAATATGCAGTTCTGTAATACTTGAAGCTCATGTCCTGTTCTCCTGTGTGGTCAGCCTTTTAACCTTTCCTCAATCCTTGCCCTGAGAGCAGTGTTAGGGCATTCGGCCAGCTAGGAGACCGGATTTGGCCTGGAGCGATCAGTGATAGGCTAAAGGAACTGGAAGCCTGGAAAAGAGAAGGCTATGGGGAGACCTCATTGCGGCCTTCTACTATTTAAAGGGAGTTTATAAACATGAGGGAAATAAACTTTTTACATGGGTAAACAGTGATAGGACAAGGGGGGAATGGTTTTAAACTCAAGGAAGGAAGATTTAGATTAGATGTCGGGGGGAAGCTCTTTACTGGGAGAGTGATGTGGTGCTGGAACAGGTTGATCAGAGAGGTTGTGGATGCCCTGCCCCTGGAGGTGTTTAAGGCTGGGTTGGATGGGGCCCTGGGCAATCTGATCTAGTACTTAATCTAGAGGTTGGCAACCCTACCTGTGGCAGGGGGGTTGGAACTTGATGATTTTTGAGGTCCCTTCCAACTCGAGCCATTCTATGATTTTTCAGCTGGGTCTGCTCATCACTGGCTGACTGGCTTGCTTTCTGGTCTCCTGAGAACCTGTGTAAGGAGTAAGGGAGCTTAGTTCTGTTCGGCAACCAAAGCTCTGGGATGTCAAGTAGTTTGTACAGAGATGACCCACACAAGGAATATTGAGTTATAATATTAATTACATAAAACAGTGTTCCAGCTATTATTGTTGATCATATTACTAGTACTGCATTTCTACGTAAGCAATACTTAATAAATCCACAACATACACAGATATGCAGGCATCATTCACATGCTACTTGAACTGGTGCTACAAAATGGCTCCTTCTCACTGTAGCAATACCAGAGAAGTTGTGCCTCTGTATGCTGTTCAGAGAAGGTTCCCATGCTGATGAAAGGCAGTTGCCTATCATACAGGGATATGTTCTCACAGGTCCATGTGTGTAGCTTCTTTACTTTGAGTATACAGTAAAAGCCATGTCCTCTTCTCCCCTGCTGGAAGCTGGCTTGGTGGATGGGTCCTCTGTGAGACTGCCAGTAGAACTTCTCAAGACTTTACCTGCCATGGCTTGTGCATACATTGGTGGTCTGTGACCTAGGAGTTGTGTGGGTCATTCAGTCAGTTCATCTGTCTTACCATGATTTTAACTAGAAGTTGTCAGCTTCCAGCAGACCCCTGCCTTATTGCTGTTGGCTGAAGAGAGTTCCAATTTCATTTTTTTGTTATAATAATCACCTTAAAACTCCAGTGTGCACATTGGTCTCTGGCTGATCCTAGCAACTTTGTGCTTGGCAGTAGCCAGGTATTAATCACCGTAAGTATAATGTGAAACTGTAGTCTGAGTCTCGCTTTTTTTTTCCCCTCCTGCTGCAAGCTGATACATGTGAAACCCTGTCAAGGTATTTTTCTCTTCCTCTGCTGCTAACCTACATAGTAACTGGTAGCAGGAGGTTGTCATCTTCTGTTAGTTCAAATGTTATGGATGTAAAGCTCCAGCATTACAGCTGTGAATTACTGAGATGTTAAAATAATTGTTATACTTTCTAGTGATCGCTACTTCTTAATTTTCTCTTAAAATAAATATAAATATGCATACACACATCTGATTGTGTACAGCAAGTATGTTTTGGCACCCTGTTTTCCTTTCTCGTGTCTCAAACTAATTTCTTGAGGTTACTTATTTTACACTTTGAAAAGTTAGGCAGATATTACTGCTTGGTGTGACTGTTTTAGTTTATCTTATTGAATTAGTATTTTAAACTAAATAAAACTTCCAACCTGATTGTCAACAGTTTACAGGCGTTCGGCCCGGTTCCGTGACGAAGGGGACGGGAGATCCACGGGTCCACGCCCCGGGAAAAGGGAAAAGGGGAAAAGGGTAAGGAGATGGCCCTGAGAGCAAAGAACAGCAGCAACAATCTGAGGAGAAACAAACTAATTTACTAAATAAGATATCGGAATGCGAAACAACACACTATAATACAATATAATTACAATTTAAGCTGATAAATCCAATACAGAGAGAGAATGTCCCAAAATCAAGGTAGGCCTTACTCTACTACTGACGATAAGACGGCTGGAGAGCGAGGTGCTGCCAAGACGAGAGATGGGCCGAAAAAGGGACGAGGTCTCGTGATCTGCAAGTTTTTATACTGCGAGCTTTTATCTTTTCCCTCTGGCTGGAAAATGGTAACAGAGGAGCAAAGTACCGTGGGGACTGTAGTAGTCCTTCTCTTCTGAGAACCAGGTACATTCACTACATGATGTTATGATGTGGAGTACCAATACCCGAAAATCATAAAACCTTGACACTGATCTTAGCAAATTAAAAGAAAATAGATTTTCTAAAGTGAGTTAATAGAATCACGTTTTCCCCCTTGTTATTTTATTTCAGAACGAGCTTGAAACGTCTGTGTGAAATGTCATGGAATTGTAATCTGTCCTACCACGTACAGAGAATGAGGTTGTCCTGGGATATTAAGTATTTAATATGTTTATATTTAGCACTTCCTACTGCAAGGAATTCATGCAGCTTTCTCTGTGACGTTCCTACACACTGGTTTCAGCAAGGCTTTGATCTCTGCTGGAGGAGTGTTTTTAGGCAATATCTTGTGAAGGTAAACGGGTGAAATCCTGTTTCTCTTATGTTTTTCTCTTATGTATTGCTGTTTCTTTATAACGTAAAATGTTAGGAAACCTTTGGTAGCATATTAGTCAAACTAACACCACAATGTTCTGTTGTTGGGCTAAACTACATGAATAAGAACATTCTGTAATCGATTGATGCACTGATTCCTTCTTTGATCATGTGAGTGCGAAGAACAAAAAATTTCTCAGGTGACTAAGACTCCTGCTTTAAGACTTGTTCAGTTTCTGGGCACTATTTGAGTCTTTTTCAGTCACTCCTGAAGATTTTCTTCATGATTCTAGGAACTCTTTCCAAATGGGAGAACAAGGATGCTGTCTGTATCACTCCACACGTGTGTGATTGGAGTTAGTATGTTGTTGCTTTGTGCTCCCTTCTGACTTGATTTTCTATCAAAATTTACTGTACAGAACTGGGTTATGAACCTGTTGTCCCATCTTGGCACAACTGTTGGGGAACATAGCTAGTGTAGAGAGTGAAAGAGTAGCAAGTCAGTACAGTAGTGCTGATGATGTAGTGCAAGCTTTCCAGAGCACATACTGAAACAGTCGCTAGTGCCTTTCAAAAAAGGGACCCATGATTCATTTTCTTTAGGTAAAACGTTATGTAAGAATCACATTTAAAAAAAAACAAACTACAGCTTTTCACTGTAGAAAATGTTAAAATGTTAAGTAGTGTAGGAGGTGCTAGTTATGCATGTGTGCATGAAACTTTAATGTGGCTCTATGTGTGTTGGAAAGGGTGCAAATTGAGGTATAGTGGAAACCTTTAATCTTGTAGTTTCTTGGTTAAATAGGTTTGCGGTTATGCTGAGAAAAAGTTGCCATCAAAGCAAATTTGTCTTAATCATTCTGAAAAATGAGTGTATGTATTTAATTTTTTGTAGAATAAAGAAAAACAGAAGTGTTTAGTGAGCACTGTAGCAAGTTCATCTCTGTAAAAGATGAACTTGATATGGTGTGGATAATACTGCAGTGCTTTGTATTTTGTAGGAGCTTTTGTGATACAAACCTAATTATAGAATGCGCCACTTTTATTTTTCTTCTTGGCTTGTGTAGTTGGGTTTGTGCCTTTTTAAAATTATTTATGGGATGCTTATTTTTGACAGTAATAGTAGACTGGATGTAAAGTAATAATTAAGAGCTTGATGCTGCATAACGGGAATGCTCTGGTTCCTTTTGCTTGAGGATATGTTTCAGTATCTGATCTGTGCTAGAGACAACGGTGGGACTGCTTTGTCCATCCTATGTGTAAATACGCTTTTTTGCAAAGATGCCTTTTTAATGGGAAACAGATGTTGCTCAGCTGTTGTATGAGAACCCAGTTGTGTAACTGCTTTCTCAGTGTCTCAGGACCAGCTATGTATCATTCTTTGATCAAACTCTAAGTCTTGCAAATCAGGAAAGAATCTGTTTAGTCTGGGGGAGAGGAGGCTGAGGGGAGACCTTATTGCTCTCTTCAAATACCTGAAAGGTGATTGCAGTGAGAGCGGGGTTGGTCTGTTCTCACTGGTGACAGCACGAGGGGAAATGGCCTCAAGTTGCGCCAGGGGAGGTTTAGGTTAGATATCAGGAAAAACTTCTTTACAGAAAGGGTTGTTAAGCACTGGAACAGGCTCCCCAGGGAGGTGGTTCCGTCACCATCCCTGAATGTGTTTGAAAACCGTTTGGATGTGGTGCTCAGGAACATGTTTTAGCGGTGGGTTGTTAGAGTTAGGGTAGCATGGTTAGGTTGTGGCTGGACTTGGTGATCTTGAAGGTCTTTTCCAACCTGAGCGATTCTGTGATTCTTTTCTAGCATGCAGGATATTTTCCAGTTCTGTGATTAATAGTCTAAATACATTGCTGTATATGTATCTAAACTTGTACAGCATCAGCTAGATAGTGGTTTAGAGTGGAAAATTCTGCAGCTTGACACCATTAATTGAAATAGACTTCTGCAGCTTAGAATTAAAAGTATTCTGCTAGTGTTTTGGTGTATTTTGTATCTTGCGTCAAAATAAACTGCACATTTCCAAATGCTCATTTCTAACTTTTTATCTGACCAAATTCTCTTTTCCTATACCAGTTTCCTTTTCCGTTTCTTATTCTTCTAGTCCATTGGAAATAAGGATAATATACTCCAGTCAATATGGTGCTAGCAGACAGGATGCAGTTTTATGTTCTCTTATGTTGGGCAGGTGGCAACATTGCTCTGATTCAGGTTTCCTGGTAAAATACAAAGAATTCTTAACTTTCATAGTCTTCTAGTAAGACTTAGACTTTTGAGTATTTTTTTAATGAGACTGATTCCTAAAAGTATTTTATATAATTATTAAATGTTTTGACAGTTAAATTTGAGCATCTGCACAGTCTTAATGCTTCACATGAGGAATTAGCTGCAGTCATTAAATTCTTATATAGTGCCTATCTTTGATTGTTAGTGACTTGAGGCAGATCTAACTGTGTTAAATTTTGCATCATGGAAAAGGAAAGAATCTAAAGGGGAAGTGTTTGATCGAGCTGTAGTGGTTGAAAACTACATTGTTGTTGAACTTTATGCATCCATTGTTTTTTCTAATGTTTTTGGAAAGTGACACTGAGACACTGCATGCAAAATAGAGTAAGTTTGCTTACGCATTGTTGAAACCGTGTAAAGCATTTTGTATCTCGTGTTTACTCACTAATGAAATATTTGTTAATTGCTGTTGAAGTGAGGGGGAAAAAGAACAACTATATATTCCTGCAACTGTCGATCTGATTCATCTGAAAAACCTGCATGAGCTGATATATGAAAGTTCTTAGCTTTTACAAGTGTTTAGCCACTACTATGAATGTAGTAGTTGGGAACTGTTTGCGGAAAATCTCTACCTTTCTTCACCAAATGAAACTTCAGTTAATGGCTTTCTAGGCACCTGAAAACACTGTTACAGCCTACAACAGTCAACTTGAACTTGGCATATGTAGCAATACCAAGGGATTTTCTGGCTTTTGGTTTTGCAGTGGTCTTGCTCTGTATGCAGAAGGGATGTGCTTCAACTCTTCAGACTCTTCTTGAGTTGTCTGAGTGTCCATTCAGTCTCTGTTTTTAAAATGCTAAATATATTCTTCAGGAGGTTTATTTATTCTTATTCCAGAGCTGCTTCCAGGAGTGCTGCCTAATTCACAAGAAGATAAACAATTAGGTAGGGATAGATACAGAAAGAACAAGCATTGGCCATTATTGATCAGCTATGGAAATGATTGAATTTAACTAATTAGACAGCAAAAGTTGGTCATTTTTTTCTTTCTGTCTTACCAATGAAAATATATATCACCAGCTAACTTACTCCATTAAAAATGCACAGAAACAAAGCAGTACAATTTAAGTGTAGTACAGTTCTGGAAAATTGAAAAAATGCCGAGATGTGGACAATCTAGGCAATAGAGAAATTTCCACCGTTGAACAGAAAATGTGGGAGGAAGATTAAAAGTCATGGCTCATTTGTCTTGAAGGTGAAACCCAGTTGTCTGTAAAGAAATGTCAGAGACTGAGGTTTTGGCTCAGATGAGAGCAGGTCTGGGATTACAGCCCAGATTCTTGGTCTAAGACTCAATAACAAAAAAAAAAAACCCAAACAGCATCACTGGGAGGTGCTGGTTTTTTCTAGGAACTGATGGCAGCACATGTGGCAGTGGCACAAAGCTGTACCAGAGGAGGTTCAGACTGCACATTAGGAAACATTTATTTACCATGAGGATGGTCAAAACTGGAACAGGCTTCCAAGAGAGGTAGATGGTGCTCCATGCCTGTTGGTGTTCAAGGGGAATTTGGACAGTGCCCTTGTCAAGCAGCTGGAGTCAGTGGTCTCTGCAGGTCCCTTCCAACTAAACTGTTCTGTCACTTATTGTTCAGCAGTGAAAAGTTTGTTTGCAGGAAGCCTGTATACAGCTTAAGAGGGGCTATTTAATATTAAAGAGAGGGAACACCTGTGTCAATGAGTCATATTTCTCCTCTTCCTACCACAACCCAAAGAATCTGACTGATGAGGAGGACTAGTGCTTAAAATGGCAGCTGTATCTTTGAAGAACACCAAGGAAGCAAGCTTGCAGAGGATAGCTGGGTATGAAGGATAAACTAGGTATGAAGGATATGATGGGGGATAAGGTATGAAGGATGGCTGGGTATGTAAAGTAAGACAGGAGATAGGAACACAAAGGTTAAAGGGACGTGCAGTGGAAAGACAAACTTCTGAGAGGGTAAGAGGACTTGAATAAAGAAACTCTCATTTGTTTGACAAACAGTACTTGTGTCATATCCAAATATAACCATCTACTAGAAATAACTTCTACTGTCATTTTTGTCTGAAAGGAACTGCTGAAGAAACCTGCACTTCTGGTTACTTTTCTTGGCAATGAGAGGCAGTAGATGTCTAGCTAGTGTCCTTGCATGAGATGAAAGTGGGTTCTCCATGTACTAGGAGAACATGATGGACTTAGAATGCATGTGGATGTTATAAAATCATGTATGTTGTAAGGCTAGAGGGAAAATAAAGTTCTGTACTTAGCATGTAATGTTTTTTAGGTGCTGAGTCAAAAAATTGTTCTTGCCTACTGATCTGCTGAGAGTACAAACAATAATAAACTGTTTGTTGTCTTGCTTTAGTAACCCAATGCTATACTTCCATGTGAGGGAGAACAGTTGCTGGTGGCCATTTTTCCCTACTTGGCTTAATTTTCACTTTGGTTTCTTTTTTTAATCTTGACTCTTACAAACCAGCTTGGAAGCATCTTTGTTTTTTTTTGCAGATCAGTTATTCAAAAGCCTGTATTGTCACAGAAGGTAGGAGAGACTTACGTTAAAATTCATCCTGGTATGTGGAGCTTTAGCAACTGCTCTTTAGAAGGTCATACCTCATGCATATTTGTAGTGCATTGTTTCACTTGGTGATTCTGTTATCAAACCTTACAATTTGTGACCTTCTCTGAATGATGTTTTGTCTGCTTGCAGAGACTATACAATGCTCTTGCATAAACAGCTGCAATAGATAATTACAGTAATTGTTCAAAAAAGTGCACCTGTTTCTGGTATGCTTTTGTTTAGTTTCAGACTGTTATTATTGGGTCTCTTTATGGTTCTTTCTGGCAAAAACAGTCTAATCACCAATCCTTTTAATATTGCTTGTTTTAAAGTGGCTACCAATGTAGTTTCATGGTATTTGGACCTCTCTTTTGTCTGGAGACTATAGGATAAGCTGTTGGGATCTGGTCTTGTTCAACATCCTCATCAGTGACCTAGATGAAGGGATAGTATGTACCCTCAGAAAGTTTGCCGATGATACAAAGCTGGGAGGATGGCTGTCACACCAGAAGGCTGTGCTGTCATTCGACAAGGCCTAGACAGACTGGAGAGTTGTGAGAAGAGAAACCTTACGAGGTTCAACAAGGGCAAGTGTGGAGTCCTACACCTGGGAAGGAGTAACAGCATGCATCAGTAGAGGTTAGGGGTTGACCTGCTGGACAGGAGCTCTGCGGAAAAGGACCTGGGTGTGCTGGTAGACAACAGGATGACCATGAGCCAGCAGCGTGCCCTTGTGGCCAAGGCCAGTGGTATCCTGAGGTGCATTAAAAAGAGCATGACTAGCAGGTCGAAGGAGGTGGTCCTCCCACTCTACTCTGTCCTGGTGAGGCCACATGTGGAGTACTGTGTCCAGTTCCAGACTCCTCAGTTCAAGAAAGACAGGGAGCTGCTAGAAAGAGCCCAGAAGAGGGCCACAAGGATGATTAAGGGCCTGTAACATCTCCCTTATGAGGAAAGACTGGGAGTCCTGGGACTGGTCAGCCTGGGGAAGAGAGGACTGAGGGAAGATCTCATCATTGCTTGTAAATATCTTAAGTGTGGGAATCAGGTGGATGGGGCTAGGTTCTTTGCAGTGGAGCCCAGTGGCAGGACAAAGGGCAGTGGGTGTAAACTGGAACATAGGAAGTTCCATCTTAACAGGAGGAAAAACTTCATTAGTTTGAGGCTGCCCGTAGAATATATAGAGTTTCCTTCTCTCTCTGGAGTTATTCAAAACTTGAATGCTTTCCTGTGTAACCTTTCCTCCTTTGTTCTTTTCCCTGTAGGGAACGTGCTTTAGCGAAGGAGTTGATCTGGGCGTCCCTTTCAGACCCTATGATTCTATGGTTCTGTGTAGCAGCTTTTGCTTTAACTAACTTTTAGAAGATTTTTCTCGGAATGCTCTATGATGTGTTTGCTAGCGTCCTCTGAGGCAGAGATGTTAGTTGAATATGGAAACTATTTGATGTGTTTTGATATGTGTTTGTGCTGCAGTTGTTTCCAATCTTTGTTTTAAAAAAGTGAGAATGTGTTCTTGGATTGGTCTTCTGTGAGTATCTGAATGCAATGATATTTGCACATATTGAACTGTTGCTGTCTGTCTTACGCTGGATGGGAAGCTTGTTGGCATTTGAATGCCACTTTGGGGGTAGCAGGGAGTCTCAGCTGGTCATGTTTTCAATATTTTCTTCACAACTTCATTGTGTTTTCGCTTCTCTTGTATTGCTTAAGGACTCAGAAATGTGATACTCATTTTTAGTATTTTTCTTCCACTAAGGTCTTATACTTCAATATATTTCATAAAATATATCTTTAACTGGAACATGCAGTGATGTTTCTAGCAGCTCAAGCTGTCCATCATTGGTAATTGCACAGTGAATATCTGTCTGCAGAAGAAGCTCTTGTCCTGTCCTCTGTAAATTCCCTCGAATACCTGTTAACCTTTTCCTTCATGTTACTGTTTTCATATGTTTGTCTCAAAATGTCACTTTTTGGAAGACTTTGGGCTGATCATACAGTTAGTGCTAGAGTTTTTCATCTCTATTGAGTCTCCGTATATTTTCTTCGAACATCTAGGTATTCTGTCGAGTGAATGAAAGAGCACTGTCATTCCAATGAATGAATCTAATTGAATTATAGTGCTGTAGGAATCACAGCTTCTGTACATTTATTTGGTGATTTCTGTAATGATAACAGACATGAGTTCAAAACTTGTTTTCTGAACTGTATCTGTTTCATGCTGCTTGAGTCTGGAAATAGGTGAGGATGCCAGAATGAGAGAGCTTTATATTACTACTGTTGGGTACAATACCAATTCCTTGTCCTGGGACTGAAAATTGAAGGGAAGGATAAAGCCAGAATCTTCCGGGTGCTTGATCTTGGTAGTGCGAAGTTGTGATCTTGCACAAAGTGCATCACCACAATGATGCATTTCAGTGAGTTAGACTCACTGTAGATACTCATACGTGGTTCATCTTTTGCACACATGCATGTTAAGTCCTGACTTTACCAAAAGGCTTGTATCTATGAGAAAAGTACGCTTATTGTAAAGCATCCTCTGCAAACTAGGTTAATGTGGATGTGCAATGAACATTCTTTTAATTAAGGCCTGAAAGACACAATTATGTTTTTTGTCTAAAAATTCATGTTTTTCTGTGAGGCTGATTCTTTGGAAAAATAATTTATGTGTGTTAGCAAAACCATTAGTAGTTCTTGAAGGAAGGTAAAGACTATTTCACTGGCCTCCAGAAGCTGAATTTTGAAAAGGAGGAACATACTTCCAATATACATTAACCGCACACTGAACATTTAAGAATCAAGACACTTCAGTAATGCTTTCTGTTCCTCATTCTCTGTAAGCCGTGTCTTTGGCTTCTGTACAGATTGCTCCTTCTTGGTGAGGACATGATTGTAGGAAATGATCTCCAGTTCTGCCTCCCTGATTCTTTCTAGCTGCCTCTTCCACAAAGCCACCCTCTACTAACTTTGGAAAAGCTTTCAGGACTACAGATCTATGGTTTCAATTTAAAAATTGATACGAATTTTCAGCTTCATCCTTTACTGAAACAAGAACATTGCTACCACATTGGAGTATGAGCGGCTTTTACAGAATTGTGAGACAGTTATGCTCTTCCACGAATGGATCATGGAAGATGTAAAAGTTATCTTTATTTTCTCTCTTTATAATAGGGTTTAGTAGCTCTGACAGTTGTTTCTTGGCACTACATTTGAAGGGAAGAAAGACTGTTAACTGTTCAGTGGTGTTAATGAGATTGAATTTGATATAAAGAGGAGCTCAGTCCTTTATTTTACATTGTTTAGGAGAAACGTGAATGTGCCATGGATGACACTGAGAAAAATGGCTGAAGAACTTCAGTTTGAAAGCCTTTTGGTCAGTGCATCTGTTAAAACATGGAGTTGTGTTTATCATCATTATATTATCAAATATAAAAAGGTAACAGTGCTACTATATTTTTTTATGCAAGCCTAATAACACTCAAGAAAAAACTAAGTGCTAATACAGCAGTTTGTGTAACAAAACATTTTGCTGAGAACATTTGTTATCAAATGATGTCAGATTTTGTCAAATTGAGAACAAAATGTGCATTAAAAAGAAGTCCTTGAGCTTTTGTGAACTGAACTAAAGACTAGAGCCAAGAGATGTATAAATTTTAACTTAAAAATATACTGGATATTTATGTGATAACAGTCCAGACTAGTACACCAGGTGTTTGATCTGTGAATTTCTGGAACTAAAAGTTCGATTTAGTGCACTTTGATGTAAAGAATCCTTAGGGAGAGGACTATTAATAGTCATACACTTTCCACAAAACGGACCAGTCCGCAGGGATTGATCTGGTAGTATTAAACTAAATGATACAAATATTTAGCCCAATTTGACAGTTAGTATCCTTATGGACTATTAAATAGTTTGTTTGACCGTTACTAAAATTCTATCATTGCTTTTATAAAGTGGATTATCTAAATCTTCTTTTAAGTACCTTTAGCTTGAGTTGACTTTTGAAAACAGCTTTTAACAAACTATAGATTGTTTAAAAATCAGAAAATGCAAGTTAGTACATTAACATTTCATTGAAGTATTTCAGCGTGCTTTGTATCATCTGCATTAATTCTGATTCTTTGTCCTGAATGTTCCTTTAAACATAAGCTTTCATTAACAAATGCAACTCAAAACATTGTAATCCTTATCTTACATCGCTTTTCTGTGCTGAAATGTAGACTGTAATTGGCACTTTAACACATTAAGATTCCTGTTGCTAAAATAATGCATTCGAAGCATCAGGAAAAGATGGTGACTTCCTGTTTTTCTCCTTTGGCTTCGTCTATTTTGCAGCAACTAATCTGGTCAGTTTGGTAGGTTCCACAGAAAGAGTAGAATGGGAAGAGGCTCATTACTCTGCTTGAGTGCCCTTTTCATTTTCCTTCCACTGTGAGGAAGTCGGTATCTTTTTTAATTTTGTCAAAGACAACATTTTGGATTTTTCTTCCTTAGACTGTTATGTGATCTGTTATATTCTTTCTAACAAGTGTACTTAGTATATAGTTCTGAAGGATACCTGCCGTGCTTTCTTTTGGAAATCTGAATATTGATGTGCAGTAGCCAAACATGTTTGTGAAGGTACTTCTTAGGTAGATCAAACCAGTTGGAATGACAGCTTTTAAAGATGTGTGTGAATATGATTGTCGTGCTCAGCCTTATTATTTTATGGTAGCAGTTCAAGTTTCAGTCCATCAGACATCAAGGGATGAGGTTCAACAAGACCAAGTGCCGGGTCCTGCACTTTGGCCGCAACAACCCCAGGCAATGCTACAGGCTTGGGGCAGAGTGGCCGGAAAGTTATATGGAGGAAACGGACCTAGGGGTATTAGTCAACGCTCGGCTGAGCATGAGCCAGCGGTGTGCCCAGGTGGCCAAGAAGGCCAATGGCATCCTGGCTTGTATCAGAAATAGTGTTGCCAGTAGGAGTAGGGAAGTCATTCTCCCTCTGTACTCAGCCCTAGTGAAGCCCCACCTCGAGTACTGTGTCCAGTTTTGGGCCCCTCACTGCAAAAAAGACATTGAGGCCCTGGAGCGTGTTCAGAGGAGGGCGACGAAGCTGGTGAGGGGTCTGGAGCACAGGCCTTATGAGGAGCGGCTGAGGGAGCTGGGATTGTTCAGTCTGGAGAAGAGGAGGCTCAGGGGAGACCTCATCGCTCTCTATAACTACCTGAAGGGAGGTTGTAGTGAGCTGGGGGTCAGCCTCTTCTCTCTTGTAACTAGTGACAGGACGAGGGGGAATGGCTTCAAGTTGCGCCAGGGAAGATTTAGGCTGGACATTAGGAAATACTACTTTTCTGAAAGAGTGGTCAGACGCTGGAATGGGCTGCCCAGGGAGGTGGTGGAGTCACCCTCCCTGGAGGTGTTCAAGAAGCGTTTAGATATAGCGTTGAGAGACCTGGTTTAGTGGGGTTATGTTGGTGATAGGTGGATGGTTGGACTAGGTGATCTTGTAGGTCTTTTCCAACCTAGCTAATTCTATGATTATATGATTCTAAGACAGTTCTAACAGGTTGCCACATATGCTCAGGAAAAGCACATCCTTAGAGTAGTCTTAGTTGTTGCTCAAATATTTCGATTTTTCATTTGTGGGTTGTTTTTCTGCCCCAGTTCAAATCAGTTCTTTAAATCATCTGATAAAATCTTTAGATATGAAGTGCCTTGATTCCTCGGCTTTGAGATGTGGCTTCTTGAATCTTTTTAGTCCTTTCTGTGTGTCTCAAAGCCATTATATTGGTACTTGAAACATCCCAGTAGCCATTATTAAAAATGCAGTAGTCACTGTAAAAAGAGCAGAATTACTTTCTTCCAAAACATGTAGGTTGCTCCAGAAGTAATGCCTCCTATTTATATATATGGAAACTACAACAGATACAAAGAGCACAATAATACTGTTTGGTAGAGCCAATTCTCAGCTACAGAGCTGTATTTTTCAACAAAGTCCACAATTAGCTATGCATTTTCACAAGTAATGGTTAAGAGCCTGCATGCTATGCTCATAGGGAAAAAAAGCAGCAGCAGAGGTGACCCCACTGTTTCCTAGCTGCTGTGATGATGCCACTGCTAGGAAAATGTTGCCCACGCAGTCCATCTTTTATTGGCCCAAATAGATGGACATTAGGAGGTGCCAAATCTGGACTTTACAGTTAGTATGGTAGGACAGTCCAGCCAAGACTGGCAGTGTTCTCCATGGTCATCAAACTGGTATGGGTTCTGACATTATTGTGTTGTAAGAGAAAGGCTGTCTTCTTCTCTGGTCTGACTCTGGAAGTTTGAGGCTTCAGCTTAGTCAGCGGCATGGTGTTGCAGTCAGACTTGATGGGTTCCAGGGAATTCAGAAGGCTCACCCTCTTTCCTATCCCAAAAGATAGTGCACTTCACTTTACCCACTGAAAGCTGCATCTTGAACATTTTCTTTGGGGATTTCACGTCATCACTCCACAGACTGCTGTTTTGAATGTGATTAATAGTGGTGACACCTCATCTTGTCACTAGTAATGATGTGATCCAGAAAACTGTCACCTTCAGCCCTGTATTGGTTCAGTAGGTCCTGAAAAACTTGGAAACTATGTTCTTTCTGTTCCTATGTGAGCATTCATGGGACCAACCTGGCACAAGCCTTGCAATATTCCAACACTGCCTCCATAGTTTCCAATGCATTGAAGCCAATATTCATGCAGTTCCCTGGTCGTAATCTGCTAATTTGCACAGATGAGCCGATTGAGATGCTCTTCATTTTGTGGTGTGACAGCTACGTGTGACTGTCTGGAATGTGACTTGTCTTTCACATTGCTGTCACCACTGCTGAAACGCACCACCCACTACCTCGCTGTGCTCACATCCACTGTTTGATCTCCATAAACATTCAGCAAGCATCAGTGGATGTCAGTGGGTGCCATTTTTTCTGTACGGAGGAGTTCAGTTCCACACCTTTGCTTCGTATACGCTTCCATGTCAGATGCCATTTTGTCAGACTGCCCCTCTGCTACTGTCTGCCATATGACAACAAAATGTAATGGAATATTGATGGGAAGGTTCAGCCTCTGCTACCATACCAACACCATCTGCCTCTGATGTTGTGGGCCAACATAATAAAATGGGAGACATTACTTTCAGAGCAGCCCTTGTATAAAACATAACATATTGGCTTTATTCTTTACATCTTTACAAAAAAAAAAGTCAAAGAAGCAGTGCTTTGTAATCAACAGGACATGCTCTTGATTTATGAGGTTAATAAAAACTGTTCTGCTATACTTGGAAAGCTTGGTGAGGTCTGTCCATATCCCTAAATATTGCAACCTAAATATTCTTGCACAGCACCTCAATCTGATACTTAGTTTGGTTGAATCTCTGGAATGTTAGTGGTTTATCATAGCTGCCAAATATTTTTAATAAGCTTTGTAGGAAAAAAAGCCATTTTTTGTAAGTATAATTGTTAACTAGTGTTTGTGTTTTCACTAAATTTTGGATTGGCTTTTCATTGTCGTGTGTCAGATGGTGTCTGCCTCTTTTTGTTGGGGGGCAGTACTTCTTCAATGTATTGGAAAAAAATGTGATTTAGGACAACTTCTGAAAGCAGTTAGGCCAAGCTTGATGTCTCTGACTTGGTATGCTGCATGCCTTCTTTGCTTTCTATTATTCACTATCTTCCTCCTTCTTCTTCTTTTTGGAGGAAGAAGCATTTTTGTCCAGGGAGGCAGAAGGAAGAGAGTATATTGTTTTAGTCCCTGCAACTGTCTTGTCTTACATTGTTGAACAACTCTGTGTCCTTCTAAGTGTAAAAAGATTGTGTTACACTAAATCTGATGTGTATTTTTCTAATGCCTTGATGTATTTTAGGCCACTTTTCATTTGATGTTAGAATAACCTCTCAACACCGACTTTCAGACACAAAAAATAAAGATTACTGTCTTAAACTCAAGTTCTGTTGTTCGTTAAAGATCACAATGGAAGATTGTGCTTAGAACAAGTTATTGTTTTTGGAACAGTGATTTTCAAAGTCATACTTTATTAAAAGTCTTTGTTCTTAAATTGCTTTATAATCTCTGCCTTAACTTGTGAGATTCATAGACCATACTGTTTGAAATGAAAAGTATTGAATTCAAGACAAAACATAATGCGTTGGGATTTGCAGCTAATGCTGCAGCCTCATTGTTCGTAAACTGCAATTTTCTGTAGTCATTACTTCAGATCTTGACATATGATATACTTGTTGTGCAGAAGGTGAGGAAGAACCCCTTTGATTATATTTACATTTTTGAGACCAAATGACTGTTAGATGCACTTATGTGCACATCGTGTAACTGAGGTACCGGATGTAGGTCTTTTCTCTTTCTAAATTCTTGAGTAGATGGGCAAAGGTGTAATCCAGAAAACTCCGTTTTTTCACAATACAATGGAATGTGTGCTTCTCATCTTCTGAGGTTCATGACAAAAATAGTGTGGAAAGTAAACTTGTCAGAATCACTAGAATTACTAGAATAAACCACCTTGGAATATGGTTTCTGTTTTGAAGCTGCAATTTGTTTATAACTGATGTATTTTTTTTTTAGTAATGAGTTGCTGACTAGCATTTGTGTCTCTAGAGAAGAAGAGGAACGTCTGAGAAATAAGATCCGAGCAGATCATGAAAAGGCCCTGGAAGAGGCGAAGGAGAAATTGAAGAAATCACGTGATGAGATTCAAGCTGAGATTCAAACAGAAAAGAACAAAGTAGTGCAAGAATTGAAAAAGAAAGACAGCAAGCCACTGCCCCCTGTTCCTTTACCAAATCTAATAGGGATAAACAGTGGAGAACCAGCAGACCCGGATATTCGAGAGAAGAGGAACAAAATTAAAGAGGTAAATACAACTACAACCTTTATCTGGTAGTATTTATTTATATGATATTCAGTTGTTGTTACATTAAACAGTATAAGAAAAATAGGACTACAGATCTTAATTAACAGTGAGTCAAAAGTACAAATCAAGTATTAATGAACATTGAAGTTTTATTGCGTTTCTTCTGGAGCTAGGGTGTTCATATTTCTTGGGATAACAACTTAAAAATGGTGGTAGATTTCTTGAATTTGGTGATATGTGGATCAAAGTTTGTCATTAACAAATGGACAGTATATTTGACTTTGTCAGGTTCTGTTGAAAGAATATGGTCGGTTAGTGTGTCACAAGATAAATATTTTAAAAAGTGAGATGAGAAGATGGGGAAAAAATGACCTACTTCTAACATTTGTGAATTGCCAAGTTAGTATTTGTTTTTCAAATTAAGTTTTAAATGAACTCCTATTTTTAGGAGTTATTTAAGTAGGTTGTCTCATTTACCTGTAAAATATTCAAACTAATATGTTGGCTTAAGCTTTTGATTCTGTGGCAGCCTATGCCATGGGGAATTACTGATTCTAATCTTATCCTTTTCACCTGAGAGATTCATGGCAATCTTTTGCCAGGGCAATGCCAGCTTATTATTTACACCAGGCATTTTTCTGAGTCTGTATTTTTAACTAGTCTGGCAGAAACATCTTAGGACCTTTTTTTCCCTCCCTAACCCTCACATCTCCCCAGATTTGATTAGTTTTATGCCCCCAAATCAGCTTTACAGACAGAAATTGTTCAGACCAGATGTAGGGAAACAAAATCTGCATGTAAAGAACATCTGGGACCACAGTGCTTAGTTTCACTGAGTTTAGTAAGCTCATAAATAAATGTCAGTCATATAGCTGTCCTAGTAACAGGGAATTACCACAGCTGGAGTATGTGGCATATGGGAGGTAGGTCACCCAGGTTAGAATTTTACTATGAATGTTAATGATGGCTACATTAAATCCATTCTTAGCAAGTAATAAGCAGTTCTTTATGTCTGTGGAGCTGTATCATTATTTGAACCTACAGGGAGCAAGTCCTTTCTGTGAAGGTAGGCATATTTCGTTGGTGATTACTGCAGAAACATTTCTGGCTTAAGTTAGTTTGTAAAATGGGGTCCACACCATCCTCCTTTCTTGTTGTTATCCAAAGGACGGCAAAGAATTATGGACTTCAAAAACTCTACTGTTTTTAAAAACTAGAGTGTCCTCAAATTTCCTGTGAGACTATACAGTCAAATTTGCTTTTTATAATGTCTTCTGTAGGATGAACATGACTAGTGAATGATAAGGTCATGCAATTGGCAACACTTCTTAATTTTAACTGGAATTTACTGTAAATAAATGGGTTTTGAGTTTGGCACTGATGGATTTAATGGGTAGAAAAAAAAAGAATTTGATCAAGCACTGAGCATGGCTAGTAATGATGAACTGGAATGGGAAAAAAAAACCTCAAGTTCAGTTAAATGAAACCTAGAACAAGAGGGAAGGTTGAAAATCAGACTGGTAATACGTATTACTGAAGTTATTTTGTCAGCAGATATACCTTTGTGAGGAGACAATTGCTTCAAGTTAAAACAAATTTTCGTGATGATAACAAAGAAAAGTGAAGTTTGGACAGTTCTTCTGATCTGCGCCTGAAGGTGTAGCAGTTTGTCTGCATGGCTTAACTCTTGTGATTCTTACCTGCCATTGCCACATATCTGATGCTGTAGAAGGATTATTCTAGTTTTTGTTGTTCATTTATCAGTTTAAGTGTGGAGAACATTGTCGAGATCTTTTCTTACTGCGTTATTTGTTTACGGCTGCTATTGTGGCTTCTGAAGTGTGTAGCTTTTCATAGCCAGACCAAAGATTTCGTGGAATTGTGCATTAACTGGGGAGGTACTTAAGCTAGGATATCATATTTTTCTACGGAGCACTCTTCAGCGGTATGACTGTTGTTCTTGATAATTCTGGATTGCACTAGCATGACCAAAAGATTCTTTGTTGTGTGAGTTGCCTTCATTGAGTCAATCTTGTTGATACTGTTGTTGGTATCCAGTGAGGTCTAAAATGTAACTTCTTTGATGCATGAGATCATCACTTCTACCCCTTCATGCATTTGACTGTAGAATATAAAAATTAAAGGCCTGCTAGTCAGAATGGACAAATCAGTGCTGCTGAACCCAGTGTTGTTGCTGATTTGCTTGCTTAATGACTTCTGTACATACTTCCAGATTTTGACATCTATGTGCAGTGAATATAATGTGACTGAGATAAAACATTGACAGAGTAATATTTTGCCCTGAAACCTGTTTTTGATATATCAACTGTATAACAGGATGCTGCAGTGATTCCAGAGATGCAATTCTACATGTTGAAATATGCTGCCATCATTGCTGAGCTCTTGTCGCACTGTTTTTTTCATAACCACTTGAGTAATATAAGTAGTCTCTGTAGTTGAGATACAGATGTAATGAAAAAAGTAATTCCAGGAGACAGTATCTCTAGCATAGGTCTTCATCTAGCATACGTAACATTTCTAACGTGCAGCATGGTTGCCTGGATTAAGATGAAAAAAATTATACAGGGAAGTGTGTAGTGCATCTGAGGCTGCTTATCAGGCTTTGAAATTCCAGGTGGTCCTGAGGAGGCAGTTGGCTCTTGCCTTGCTTTATTTTGAAGTGTCCTAATGCATGTTTGAGGAACTCTGTGCTCACAAAACAGCTCTAGACTACTTGAATTAACAAAAGGAATGAATTTATGCCACCTACTTCACCTAATATCAAGTGGTGAAAATTTAGAATTGCCTAGCTGATGGGGACAATTTGTAACAAACGTGTGCCTATTTGCAGTCAGGAAGCAGACTAGTTTCTATCACTTCTACAGAAAATCTGTTGCTATTTCTTTTGAAATACCATTTTGGTGAAGTCTTTTTTACATATTGCTGTATAAAAAGGCTTGGTTTTGCCAGTACTTCAGTATTCTAAAACTTTTTTTTCAGAAAAACATATGTAAATTAGGATTGTGGAATGCTATTAAAAGTTTTATAAAGTGTTTTCAAAGCTTTATGTAATAGAAATGTTTACTAAGCACTGAGAGGGGAGATTCTTAAGATCATGGAATAAATTTGAAGCAGATTCTGCATGTCTTGGTTTTGAATTTTTTTCTTGTTCAATTCTGATATTTATATTGTTTCACTGTTCTCTGGAACTAATTCATGGAATTATATGATTTGTCTGTGTTCTAACAATTAGTTCAGTTATTTAAATAATGACCATTTGTCATTATTGCTCATTATTTACATCATTTGGCTCATTATTTTATACAGTAACAATTTTGAGAATTAAAGTTTTTCTTACCTTCTTACCGTGCAAGCTTTGTTGTACTTCTCCAGTATATTAGGTTGGTCTTCTGGCTCTAAAAAAATTAGCATTTTTAAATCAATTACTATTTTAATAAACACATCTAAAAAATGATTATTGCTGTACACTTTAGCTTTGGATTAACTAACTTTGTACTACAGTGACTTTTTCATACTAGCGTAAAGATTAAATGGTTTTATAAAAGGACAGATGAGACTTGTCTCATCTTTTAAAAGATTTTAAGATGTCTTTTTGAGGCTAATGCAGGGAAATTAGAAATATAACCGTTAGTTTAGAAGCCCTTGGCTTCCTTTCCAGGTTAAATTAGGTGTAAATTGCATGAGCACTTAAAGTTTTGGAAACTTAATTTCCATATGTCCTTTGGATAGCTTTCAGAGTATTAATTTTTGTCACAGTTAAGTATAATCGTCATGGACATTACTCTGTTTTTTATGTGTTTTGATTCTTTGAAGAGTTAAATTTTTACTCAGTCAAAGAAGGGAAATTCTTTTTTAACAGTTAAACACTCTATTCAGCATTCAGGTTTCTTTCATTTCAGACTAAGACTAATTTCATAGTATTGACTTACTGCTGGCCTTCATTTCATATGCTTGTTAAAATAGAGTATTTAATCCAGTAACCCATGCAGATTATTCTGTGTATATTTTATTCTAAACAGTGAAGTGCTAATTTTGATTGAGTCCATAAATGGCAGTTCTGAGGACTGTTGAAATCATGATCATATTAGTTTTACATGACATAGTATGTAATACAATACATACAGACTTGCAATTTTACAAGGATATAAAGAGGACAACACTCATAGGATAGGTCAATAATTGGCTGCAGATGTGGTAACAAGGTTGTGGGTTCTATGACCAGGGGGCCCCATTTGCAGATCAGCATCTGCTTTGGGGAGAGAACCTCCGCTTTACTATGTGGGATGAAGGTATCTTTGTCAGCAGGATGGGTGACCTGAGGAGGAGGTACAGAGAAAGCTACCAGCAGCTCATTGAGGATGTGATGGACAGGGTTGATTAATGAAAGGCCTGGAGCAATGTCCTGAAGGGATATCACAAAAGCAGTGAAACAGGGATTAAGCAGGGTCGCGTCTAGCACTTGAATGTAAGGAAGTACCTACAAGACACCATGGAGAAACTTCCAGAACCCTTACTGGGAGATTAGCATACTGAAGTGTCTTTGGAGTCCATGTACTTGAGTGTACACAGTGTGGTGAATAAGCATGATGAAACAGTGACCTGGGTACAGCAGCAGGGCTGTGGTCTCCTTGGAATCAGGGAGACGTGGTTGGATGGCACCCATGAGTGGAGCATTGCAGTGGAGAGTTACAAGCTCTTTAGAAAAGACTGACTGGGAAGATGAAGAGGTGTAATTTACCTTCATGTGACACAGCATTTGAAATATATGATATCTGAAATATACTTGTTCTCACTTGAGAACGTGTGCTAGCAGTCACGACGTTTCTAACTGCTTTTAGAATATTTTGTCTGCTTCTGCATCATGGTTGGGTGTCACAAGTCCACGGGACCAGATGGGATCCACCTGAGGGTGCTAAGGGAGCAGATAAACATGATTACTAAGCTGTTTCCTACGACCTGTCAGTGGTCCTGGTCAACCAGAGAGATAAGAAAAAGAGGTATAAGCAGTGGAAGTGGGGATGGGTGGCCTGGAAAGAATACAGGGATGCTATTGGGATGTGCAGTGACAGTCATGAAAGCCAAAGCACAGATAGAATCGAACTTAACAAGGGATGTGGAAAAACTACAAGAAGGGACTCCTTAGATGCATTGGGCAGAAGAGATAGACAAAGGAGTAATAAAATTAATAATTTGTTAATAAAATTAATATTTTTAATAAATTAAAATCAATCTAATTTGTTATTTTAATTTAATTGATTATTATTATTTAATAATAAATTAAAAAGGAGAGCTGACCTCCTCAGACATGGAGAAGATTGAGGTACTTAATGAGTTCTTTGCCTTGATCTGTATAGCCAGTCAGGCTTCTCATGCCTCTCATGTCCCTGAAGTTCTAAGTGGAGATTGAGAGAGCAAAATCCGTCCCAGAGCAAGTCCGAGACCACATGACGAGACTGAATGTGTATAGTTTTATGGGGCTAGATGACGTGCATCCCAGGATTCTGAAAGAACTGGCTAATGTGGTTGTCAAACCACTCTCCGTCATATTTGAAAAACCATGGATGTCAGTTGAAGTCCCTGGTGACTGGAAAAAGGGAAACTTCACTCCCATTTTTGAAGAGAGAAAGGAAGACCTGGGGAACTACAGGTCGGTGAGCCTCATGTCTCTGCCTGGGAAGATCATTAAGTGGATCCGTCTGGAAGAGGTGTAAAGACATATGTGAGACGTGGAGGTGATCTGAGACAGCCAGCGTGGCTTCACCAGGAGCAGATCATGCCTGACCAATCTGGTGGCCTTCTATGATGGAGTGATGGCATTAGTAGACAAAGGAAGAGCAACTGATGTCACCTACATGGACTTATGCAAGACATTTGACATAATCCTCCACCACATCCTTAACTCAAAATTGGAGAGAGATGAATTTGAAGGCTGGACTGTTAGTTGGATGAATAATTGGTTGGATAGTCGTAGCCAGAGGAGTGTCCATGTCTCTACATCCAGGTGGAGGCCAGTCACAAGTGGTGTCCCTCAGGGGCCCATCCTGGGACAAGTGCTCTTCGACTTCTTTATCAATGACATAGACAGTGGAATTGAGCGTTCCCTCAGCAAGTTTGCCAGTGACTGCAAGCTGAGTGGTGCACCTGACACAATAGAAGACAGGGACATCATCCAGAGGAATCTGGACAGGTTCAAAAAGTGGACAAATAAAAATCTAATGAGGTTTAACAAAGCCAAGTGTGAGGTGTTGCTCTTGGGTTCAGACAATCCTGGATGTGAGTACAGACTGAGAGAAGAGCTCATTAAGAGCAGCCCTGTCGAGAAGGACTTGGGAGTCCTGATGAGCCAGCAGTGTGTACTTGCAGCCTGGAAGGCCAGTGATATCCTTAGCTGCATGAAAAGAGAGGTGTGGCCAGCAGGGAGAGGGAGGTGATTGTCCCTGTCTACTCTGCCCTTGAGAGATCTCATTTGGAGTATTGTGTCCAAGCCTAGGGCCCTCAGTATGGGAAGGATGCGTAGCTGTCGGAGCGGATCCAGAGGAGGTCCACGAAGATTATGAAAGAGCTGGAGCACCTCTCCTGTGAATCCTATGAAGAAGGATTGAGAGAGTTGGGCCTGTTTAGTTTGGTGAAGAGAAGGCTCTGGGGAGATCTCATTCTGGCCTTCCAATACTTAAAGAGAGCATACAGGCAGGAAGGGGATCAACATTTCTATATGGCCTGATAGTGATAGGGCCAGGGGGAATGGCTTTAAAGTAGAAGAATGCAGATCTAAGTTAGATGTTAGGAAGAAATTTTTTATTTGTAGGATGTTGAGGCACTCAAACAGATTTCCCAGAGAAGTTGCGGATGCGCCATCTCTGGAGGTGTTCAAGACCAGATTGGGTGGGATCCTGGGTAGCCTGATCTAGCGTTTGGCAACCCTGCCCATGGCAGTGGAGTTGAAACTGGATGATCTTTAAGGTCCCCTCCAACTTAAGCCATTCTTGACTGGAGACTTGCTGATGTTAGATTCTTCCTTAAGAACAATTGTAAGGAGGATCCAGGAACTAGATGCCTGTCAGCCTGACCTAAGTGCTAGGAAAAATTCAAGAATAGATCATCTTGAGTGCAATCACATGGTATGTGTGGGACAACCAGGAGATCAGGCCCAGCCAGGTTCATGAAAGGCATGTCCTGCCTTACCAACCTCATCTCCTTCTATGACCAGGTGACCTACCTGGTGGGATGACAGAGAGGCTGTTGATGTAGTCTGCCTAGACTTCAGCAAAGCTTCTGACGCTGTCTCCCACAGTATTCTCCTGGAGAAGTGGGCAGTCTATAACTTGGACAGCTACACTCTTTCATGGGTGAAAACCTGACTGTATCGCTGGGACAAGAGAGTGGTGGTGAATGGAGTTAAATCCAGCTGGTGACTGGTCGTGAGCTCTGTTCCCAAGGGGTCAGTATTGGGGCCCATCCTGTTTAATATCTTTATTGATCATTTGGATGAGGGAATCCTTCAGTAAGTTTACAGACAGTGCTAGGTTAGGCAGGATGTATCATCTTCCTGAGGGTTGGAAGGCCCTACAGAGAGACCTGAACAGGCTGGATTGATGGGCTGAGGCCAATGAGATGAAGTTCAACAAGACCAAGTGCTGGGTCCTATACTTTGGCCACAGTAACCCCATGCAGTGCGACAGTCTTGAGGCAGAGTAGCTGGAAAGCTGCGTAGAGGAAAAGAGTCTGGGGATGATGATCAACGTTTGGCTGAATGTGAGCCAGCAGTGTGCCCAGGTGGCCAAGAAGGCCAAAGGCATCCTGGCTTGTATCAGAAATAGTGTAGCCAGTAGGACCAGGGAAGTGATTGTCCCCTGTATTCAGCTCTAGTGAGGCCGCACCTTGAGTACTGTGTTCAGTTTCAGGCCTCTCACTACAATAAAGGCATTGAGACCCTGGAGCATGTCTGGAGAAGGGCAACAAAGCCCTCTCCCTGCTCATCTCTCCTAAAGAGCCTGTAGTCATCTGTCTCAGCCCTCCAATTGTGTGAGCTACCCCAACGTGTCTCACTGAGGCCTGCCATATTACAGATCTGAGGCTGGACTGAAAACTCCAGTTTCTCTTACTTATTTCCCATGCTACCTGTATTTGTGTAGAAACATTTAAGTCTTATGGACTGGCATTCCTTTCTGCAGTTCTTCGTATTTTTCAGGGCCTGTGTTGACAGCACAGCAGGACATGAGCAAACTGAGTAGTTTCTGGAACGAATTGATTGATATCACCCAAGTGATAGAGGAGCCAGTGAGGAGAGATGTTCTGCTAGATCTCATACCAACAAGGGGGGGGCCTGTTGGGGATATGCAGGTCAAAGGCAGCCTTGGTTTCAGTGACTGTGAGATAGTGGAGTTCAGGATCTTGAAGGGAGGGAGCAGGGGAGAAGCAAAATCATAGTGATGGACTTCAGGAGAGTGGACTTTGGCCTCTTCAAAGATGTAGTTGCTGGAGACCCATGGCGTATAGTCCTGGAGGGAATTGGAGCCCAAGAAAACTGGTTAATATTCAGTGATTACCTCCTCCAAGCTAAAGATGAGTCCATCCTAACAAAGAAGTCCAGCAAAAATGCCAGGAAACTTGCTTGGATGTGCAAGATGCTCCTGGCCAAACTTGATCACAAGAAGAAAGTATACAGAAGGTGGAAGCAAAAACAAGTAACCTGGAATGAATACAGTGACACTGTCTGAAGATGTAAGGATGAGATTAGGAAAGTGAAAGCCCAAATGGAATTGGGCAGGAGATATCAAAGATGACAAGAAGGGCTTCTCTAAGTGTGCAGATGACAAATGGAAGACTAAGGAAAATGTGGGCCTGTTGCTGAGTGAAACAAGAAACCTGGTTATATAAGAGATGGAAAGGACTGAGGAAATGGATGTCTTTGTCTTTCTTTACTAGTAAGGCTGGTCATCAGGAATCCTAGGCCCAGAAGGTCACAGAGAAAGGCTGGAGCAAGGAAGACACTTCATCAGTGGAAGAGGGTTAGGTCAGGGGATGCTTAAAGAATCCAGACATACATAAGACTGTAAGCCCAAATGTCATTACATGGGCT
This sequence comes from Numida meleagris, assembly GCF_002078875.1. Lineage (NCBI taxonomy): Eukaryota > Metazoa > Chordata > Aves > Galliformes > Numididae > Numida > Numida meleagris. The sequence goes on from NC_034409.1 coordinate 76,371,712, forward strand.
CATGAGTGAGGAGGGAGTTGGCTGGGCGTGGTCCTGTTGAACATCTTCATCAATGGTTTTGTTGACAGTGCAAGTCTGCTGCTATCACAAAACTGGGAGGAGTGGCTGAAACAACAGAGGGTTGGCTGTGCTGCCATTGTGAGGAACCTGGACTTGTGCTCCATCAAGAGGCTGGAGAAACTGGCTGATAAGAACCTTTTGAAGTTCAACAGAAAGTGCAAAGCCCTGTATTGATGGGGAACAACCTTATACTGGAGAGAACCCGGTCAGTGATGGGATAATCATGAGGATGATTATCAGACTGGACTACCTCTCATGAGAGGGAATGCTGAGAGAACTGGGTCTTCTTAGCTGAAGGGGTGGAATGGGGTGAGAGTGTTGGATCTTAACAATGTTTATAAATACTTGAAGGGAGGGACAGAGCCAGGCGTTTTTTTTTTTCCTGTGGTGCCCTATGCCAGGACAAGAGACAGGGGGCACAAACTAAAACGTGTAGGATCTTTCCTGTGAACATCAAGAAGCAATTTTGTACTGAGAGAGCACCTGCAAAGGTTGCTCAGAAGTTTTGGAGTCTCCTTAGGGATCTTCAGGAGCAGTCTGGATGTGGGCCTAGGCTGCTTGCTGTCAGTGACCCTGCTTGAGCAGGACTAGGTGACCTTCGGAGGTCCCTGCCAACCTCAGCCATTCTGTGGAATCTGTTGTCTAAGCCTGTCAGCTAAAAGGAAGCTTTACCAGAAAGTAACAAATGTGCAGTTAAGTAAATAGAGTGAAATAGTTCTTGTGTTATGGACTTCAAAGATACTTTGGCAAAGTCTGAGAGTCCTCTGGAGCTTTGTTCTACTTGTCCTGTATTCATTGTGATACACAGTCATGTAATAAGGCAGTCCTAATTGTACCCTGTATTGAGTTAAAAGGTTGAGTATTGCTCACAGAAAAAGTCAGTTGTGAAGAAGATGCTGACTTTGCAGCACGCTTGCTTCCTGAGCAGTTTAAAAACTTTTTAAGCTTCATGACACAGGCTTGAAAGGAGATGTTTTATTAATATTTGAAAAGTTGTTTTCAACACAGCAAGATTTTGGTTCTGTTCCAAAAAGATGAGCAAGACTTTTAAGCAAAAGTTGTTGTAAGCCATCTTTAAGTGTGTCACCGCTGCTCTCTGAATGTCCATGTTAAAGTGTCTGACACCTGCAGAACAAATCACTGCTGAGGCTGGATGCATCAAGTGAGTGAGAAACAAAACTCTGATTGGGGAACTGGAGATCTGCCAGTGAAAGTGAACTTAATCTGACTTTCCATAAAACTTTTGAGTGCATCTTCTTTTAAAATGTGAATTCTAATATGGTACCTTTTAGAGGGGAGATATTTTTTTTAAGAGATGAGATAATTTGATATTAGTGGAGGAAATTTTGGAAACATTTTTATAAATGTACCGAGAAGATAAGTGATTAAAATGTGCTTTCATCATGGTCTTTGAATGATGCTCAAGAAGCTTCTAACAATGCTGAGAAGTAACAGCTGCAAAACTAATGGTTTCCTGTGGCTTTCTGACTGCCATAGCCTTATACTACCCTCTGCTCCTCTCTCATGCATACGTTGCTGTGAACTTCCTCTTGTCTTCTAATTTGACTGTGTGTATTGCAGTGTTTGGTTTGGAGCCACCTGTGTGCTAAATGCTACCTCTTTGAAGAAATAAAGGAATGGATTAAACTGCCTTTCTAGTCAGTTGGAATAGTAATTTGTGTCCATCTTCCTTACAGAGACACTGATTTCGTTTTTCACAAAAAGTAGAGGTCTGAAATAGCTGATTCTTCCAACTCTGTGAAATCAAGTTTGAAGTTAGACAATGGATTCAAAGGGTAGTGAAAATGTATGTGATAGAAGTATAGACAGCATGATTGCTTAAGTCTTATTCTCTTAAGAAATTGGGTTTTAAAAAAGTGGCAGTCCTGTATCTGAGTTCTGTTTTGTGTATATATAGAGAAAAGAGCTGTGCAGAAGAAAAAATATTTAATCATGTGGAGGTCTTTTTATACTGCTTAACTCTTCTTTTCATAGTTACTGTTCATGATTTCCATGCTAATCTCATTTATTTTTGTAATTGCACTATTTCTGATCTAGCTAAATTGGCTGTCCTCTGTGACTGTGGAATTTCTTTCAGCATTTAAAAACAAATTGAAGCAATTTCCTTTCTGCTTTCAATATATTATTTTTGTTTTCACAGTCACTTGGATAGGGCATCAGTTGTAAGTAATATTTCTATATTTTGTTAAGATTTTTGCACTGTTTTTTATGGCTTGCTGTGTCTGGCTTTAATCACAATAAAAAAAGAAATGCTATAAATACTACTACCTACCTTTTTCAGATTTAAGACAGCTCTCCCTGCATGTGTGTGAGTGCATATGCGCGTATATGTTTTAGTAAGTGGCTTTGTTTCAATACTCCTGAAATGTTCTGGATTCTCAAGTGTAATTCAGCCTATTAAAAGCAGCTATGTTGGCTTTAAGCTATTTCACTGTGCTTTTTTGATGATTGTCATCTCATTGTTGCTGAATGACATCTACATAAAGTCAAGATGGACTCATTTTCATTAAGACATCGCATGTCCTTTTGGCAAACTAATTTTCCATGACTTGATCAGATTGAAAGTTGATTAGTGCTTTGGCCAGTGCAGGCAAGTTAGGAATGTCCCTGCACAGATTTGTGTCTGTATGGATTTGTTTCTGTGCTGGGTGGTTGTATAAAGAACTGATTTTAAAGTTGTTAAAAATTATGCCTGTCAGAAGTCTTGCAATTTGTTGTACTTATTCTGCTCGGACAGGAAGGAAAATAAAACTTCTTATCAGTGTGGCTGGTGCAGGATTACAGCAGGATGGCCTAGATAGCTTGCTTTGGTTGATAACTTAAAATGTGCTACTAGTGTGAAGAGCGCATGTATGTTTGAAGGTATTTAAAAATAAAATCAGTTCCTTCAATTTTTAGCAATTGCAAAATTCTCTTGCACACTTGTATTACTAGAAGAAAGTTTAAAAATTCAAGAAGGTCTTCGTTTTTAAAGTTATCTCTTTCAGACTATTGTGAAAAAAACCTGCTTTTCAACGATGAGCTATAACACATCCACAGTATTTAAAATTCTTAAATACAAAGTAAAATCAAGAAAACAAATACTGCATTTCTCTAGTACAATCAGTCAAATGAAAATAAGCAAAACCCCAGGTGAAGTACGCATTGTCAGAACTGTTAGGTCTCTCTGAAATCTAATGGAGCTTCCTGCTGTTTTTTAAATTTAGAATTTTGTGCTTTTTTCCTGTACTATGGAGATTTTGCTAGCAAAAGTAATGAGTTATGGCTGGATGGAAAGTACTGTATATTAAATTTCAGAGAATCTAGAGTAGGAAGTATTTTGCAGCTAGGAAACTGACTGGAAAGCAACAGCATCCTCTTAAACATGGTAAAAATTGTGCTATCTGCTGGTCATTTTTGCAGGATTGCTTTTGTAGCCCTTTCTTTATTTCCCAGAGCAACACAGAATATATGCCAGTGTGTTCTTTAGCATAATGAACATAAAGAATTTGTTTAATATTAATACTTTGAGGCTATGTTTCAGAATTGCTGTGTATCAATGACTTCATAAAATATTTTTGTGAGCTACTGGTAGTTGGTCAGTCAACTCTTTTGTGGTGTGTTCAACTAACACATAGACTGTACACGTATACTACTTCAGTACCTGAAAATTTCAGCAATTAGCATGTTCTGGGATTTGAATTCTTGATCTGCATTGCTGGCATCTATTCTTGTTTTCTGCTTTATCAGTGGACTAGAAGGTGACTAAGAAGACAGAGTCTTTTAAAAGGATTCAGTGCAGGATCAAAGAACTACAGAGTCCTATGTTTGATGAGATAATTGTGCAGATTAAGAGAAACTAGAGGAGGGAATAAAGTTGTTGAACACAGATACTGAAGATTTCCCAGTATGTTTTTTTTTTTAAATGATCATCATGATACACAAAGATGACCTGATGGCTATATGCACAATACATCAAATAAAACATTTGGCAAGGTTCATTTCTAACAGCTATTGAACAAGAGTAATCTTGGGTTTGAGGATGATGTCTCTCTCTTGCCCTGGAGAAACTGGTTGACTACAGGAAGCAGCTTTGTCCACATAGAGATTCAAAGTAGAAAACTGGGGCCTGACAGAAGAATTGAAGAAAAATGTAGTGGGACTGAATGATTGCATTGGGTCTGGGGGAGAGGATGAAATTAGAACTTGATACTTACTGGGGTAAAGTATGAGTTGACTTATTCCCACTTGAGAATGAGAAGTTGTGATTATAATATTTCTTTGGAAAGGTCACTCATAGTGCTTAATAGCAGATAAAAAAAAAGCAAACATCTAGTATTTCGGGAAAGGAAGACAAAATAGACAAAGTTCTTTTGCTTGTGTATGGACCTAATGTTCTTCTGCGTCTTGGATGCTTTGTGTATTTCTAGTCTCAATTTCAAGATTGTACTTTCAGCAGTTTCACCACAAGAATAAGCCAATGAAGATGATTAAATTGCCTGAAAAACATTTAGATGTTGTGTTGAGAGACATGGTTTAGTGGGGTTATTGGTGGTAGGTGGATGGTTGGTATGGATGATCTTGTAGGTCTTTTCCAACCTAGCTGGTTCTATGATTCTAAAAGGCAAGAGTGTAAGCACTACTTTCTAGTGGTTGGTGTGCAGTTCTGTTACAAAGACAATTTGTGAGTTTTCTGAATGCAGGATTAGTGAAACCCGTGACTCTACCAGTTTATCTTGAAACAATAAGAGCGCATACTGAAAATACAGATTCACTATCTAAAAATAAAAATAAAAAAATCAAAGCACTTTCAGCTTCCGTACAGAAATTTGAGTGGTCAGTTCACTGCTGTAAGCTTTCCAAGTTTATGCCATTGATATCTACTGTTTCAGTTCTCACGAAACTGAAGTATTAGTCCCCTTAGGTAGGCTTCAGGTCTTTTATGCAAACAGTCAAGTTCCCCATTTTGCATTAATGTGATTAACATTTTTTTATATAATAGTGGATCTGTTACTAGATGTATCAGAAAATGAAGATAAGTTTCTGTGTGTTAGAGCATGTTCCAAACAGATTTTTTTGAGTGTTCAAATATGTGTGACAGAGGTGTAAATGGATACTTTAATTTCTATTTAGGTAGATATTTGTAGTTCCCAGAGTAATAAAATAATTTTTCTAATTATCTTCAAACCTCTGAGTGTCTATACAATGAAAAGATCATTCCTGTGTATTCCTGTTGAATGGCAAGAAAAAGATTTCTCCTTTCTAGACACAATTCTTTACAAATTGTTTTATTTGCTTATTTCGTAGGACTCTGATTTAATTTAAGTTAAATATCTACCCATTCGAGGGACTGGAAAGAAGCCTCTAGAAATAATAGTTCAAACCAAAAATCTCCAGTGTGCTGCTGTAGTGATGAGACTACCCAACAAAAGTCTTTTCCATTACTGTAATCTCCTTTTAATGTTGAAAATATGATTTTTGTTAAAAGACATCATTACCACTCTGCCTTTATGAAATACCGATTTCTTAGCAAGTGCAGTGGATAAGATCTAATGAACCAGGCATGCACACTCTAAAGTAAAAGGATCTAAATATTTTGTATGTACAAAAGCAGTTTCATTTGAGACAGTTCCTGCTTTTTGCCATTCTGGCAACAGTGTCCAAATTAATCTTTTCTTTTGTAGAACTATCAAGCTGTACACACAACAGTGCTTTGCTGACTTGTATTTTTGGATGCATCCCATGATAAATATTTTTGAGACTGGTATGCAATGAACCTTCCCAATAGGATTCGTTTTTCTGTCAAAAGCAGAATCAGTCATCTGGAATTAATAGAACCAGGGAGAGTTCCATCAGTAAAAACATTCATTCTCTGGTGGCCACGTGGTAAGATCTTCATATTATATGCCATCAAATGCCAAGAACTTACTGTGAGCACGTTACTTACAGTTCCTCAGCCAAAGTGATATCCTCTAGTAGAGTTTTAGCTGTCAGAGACATGTCTTCTCCCATCTCACAAACTTCTGTTCCCAGTCGTATAGGTGTGTATCCTGTTACTACTTCCGGCAGCAACATAAATCTTATGTTATCAGATCTCTTGGTATATCGTGCTTATGGAACTCAATATTGGGTACAGAAGCTGAGGGGTTTCTCACATACGTAGTTGTTTGCTAACCTGATACGCTGAAGCCTTAGCTCAGTGGTAGACAAGGATATCACCTTGCGTACCAGAATAATCTGCAGCATTCATCTGGAACAAATCAGTTGATTTTCTAATGTGAAAATAATAAGATCCTTGGAGAATTGTAATGCAGTTTCCTGTTTGGGAGAGGTAGAGGTGACATGGTAACCAACACCTGCTCAGTTTATGCAAGTTACTTATTCTCTTCAAAATATCATTTCCTTTATCAGAATGTTAGCCAGTACAGACAACTGTGTCTTAGTCTGTCATGTTTGACAATGCTTCTGTATCTTAGGTTACTTTTCCATTAATTGATTAATCTGGTGAAATTAGTTCCTTTAATATGTCTATCTTACAGTTTTTCCTAAGATAATGTTCAAGTATCATAGAAACTTAAACTTGTTGTTTAGGTATCCATCTGTTATCAAACTCAGATACAGAGCTCAGTGTTCAGTAACTCTTTAGCTCTACACTCTAGTGCTTTCAAAAAATACAAGTCTTTTTTTTTTTTTCAAGGTAGTGTTTTCAGGACTGTCTTCTGATTTTGTGCACAATAATTCAGGAAGACCTTGACTGTCCTGTCCCATCCTTAGGTAGCCCTGTCTGACCTCATAAGTAACCTTGCTTTAGGCTAGAGGTTGGACTGAAGACATTCTGAGATCCCTTCTAGCCGGAGTGAAGCTGTGATTCTTGATTCTATAATCGTAAATTAATAAAAATGAAAAAAATGGATTGTTTCGGGATAATATTGGTAGGAGCTCTTAGAGCTATAATATCTGCAATCAGCTTTTTACTGTATTTAGTTGTTCTGCAGTTTTCTTATGCTAGCAGAGGATCTCTTTATCTGAGCCATCTCTATGTTCAAGTAGCTACTGATTGGTCAGTTATAGAGACATGTGCTTGTTAAACACCAAGGAGTGTGTCAGTGGCAATGAAATTGCTCTTTTCTCCTCTTCTAGTATAATACTTGTGTTCTCTTTTTCTTACTCTATGAGTTTATGTCCTGCTTGTGTATCTCTGCTGTGTTCCAGGTTATCATCTGGCCATAAGATGACTTCCTTCAAGCTTCTTCTGTCTCTGTTCATGTTCAGACAAATTAAGGCTATGTTTGGGTTGAATGGGGATCTCATGATGGTTGTTGAGAGACAGTGACTTGTGCTTTGCATCTCTTAGTGAGCAGCTTGGATGCTGTTTGAAAGACTTGTGTTTACTGGGTGCTGACTTCCAGTGAGTCCTGAACTCAGGGAGAGAAAAGAGCTGCTGTTTGCCTTGTGTGAGATAGTGCTTATGAGCCTACATCTGCTTGTTCCTTACAGTTTTCTCTGGGTATCGTGACGGATTAAAATAAGAATGCTACATTCTTGTAAATCATGCAATTACTTGCTACAGGATGATCTACAATTTCTTAAAAGTTTAGTATAGGTCTTTAAGTTGCATTAGGGTATTTTTTTCCTCTTAGGGAGCATTTATCAAACTTGCAGAAATGATGCTTTAATTTCTGTACATTTTCTGAAGGTTTTTGTTTATTTGAACAGTATTTTAATACCACTTTTAGAAGTCATTTTAGAAAAATAAAATACATATAGCACTGCGGATGCAACTTTATGACTATTAATTCAGGAGTCTTCCTAACTTCCTTCTGTCTGGTGAGGTGATTTTTAAGAGTTGGATTTCTTCCTGTTACCTGCTTTGATCTGTTTGTGGAGCTGTTGGAGAGGGTCCAGAGGAGGGCCACAGAGATAAGAGGGCTGGAACACCTCCCTGCGAAGACAGGCTGAGGGAGCTGGGCTTGTTCAGCCTGGAGAAGAGAAGGCTGTGAGGAGACCTCATTGCAGCCTTCCATTATTTAAAAGGAAATTATAAACAGGAGGGGAATAAACTTTTTACAAGGGTAGACAATGATAGGACAAGTGGGAATGGTTTTAAGCTCAAGGAGAGAAGGTTTAGATTGGATGTCAGGGGGAACTTCTTTACAGAGAGAGTGGTGAGGTTCTGGAACAGGCTGCCTAGAAAGGTTGTGAATGCTCTGTCCCTGGAAGTGTTCAAGACCGGGTTGGTTGAAGCCCTGGGCAACCTGGTCTAGTACCAGATCTGGAGGTTGGCAGCCCTGCCTGTGTCAGGGGGGTTGGAGCTTGATTATCCTTGTGGTCCCTTCCAACCCAGGCCATTCTATGATTCTGTGATTTAAGTAACTAATATGATTATGCTGCACTTCTGTACTTCCAGTTTTACAGTTTTGTGGCTGCTGAATTTCAGGTGTATACAAACAAAGAATTTAAACTTTTAGGAAACACATAAAAACATTGTTTAGCAGCTGATATGTGTAACTAATGCCTGTGGACCAACGGTAACAGAAACCTCTATTAAAAAGAAAATCTTATTGAAACAGATGTTTCAGGAACCTTATGCTGTAAATGAATTGTCTACTGCATCATTCATTATTCTTCCTAAAGAACAAAGCTTTTGGCATTTCTCATGGTGGAGATTGTTCCACAGTATATCTCTGTCAAGTAGGTGTTTCCAAAAAAACCCAAAAAGTATGACACCATTGCAAGATTACACTGTTGCATCAGACTGTGACTAAGCAAATAAATCCCTTTTAAGCTTCAGATATTGTTAGATTTTTTTTCTTTTGGTTAGCAGCTTAGGTGTTAGACATTAAGGAATTGGTAAAAAAAAAAAAAAAATTATGTATATTTAAGGCAAAGAAAATGAAAGTGAACTAATGCAGAGCATTCTGTAAATCAAGTCAAATAGGTTGTTTTCAAAATTTGCTTGTGATGTACAATCTGATTTCTTTAACAAGTAGAAATAATGGCAAAAGAATTACCAATATGCTGGAATGGATGAGAAAGATAAAGTTTCAAATAAGGAATAAAATTATGTATTATTGTATTTGTATGAAGTAGCTTCAAAACATAACTGAATTTTGTTTTTTTTTGTCTCTTAGATGATGAAGCATGCCTGGGACAATTATAGGCAATATGGATGGGGGCATAATGAGCTCAAACCAATTGCCAGGAAAGGACATTCCACCAACATATTTGGTAGGCTGTATTCTCTTTTTCTTTTTCTTTTTTTTTTGGTCCATGCTATCCTCTTTGAATGTCTACTCAAGCATTCTGTTTTAATATAAGTCTTGAAGCGTGGATCACAGAATTGTGGTTCAATGACTATCTTTACTAAACTACCTATTGGGAGTAACCTATTCTTATTGTCGCAATAGTAAAGTTGTGTCCATGTATGCTGTTAATTTGTCAGCATATATATATGTATAACCAGCAGGTAGTGTGCTCTTGACATTTGGGGTTGCAATTCATATAAATTTGCCTTAAAAACATAAACAAAACCCTCACCTCTTCTTGCCTAAATTTTCATATTTGATTTTTTGTGGATGATTCAAAAAAGTGTGCGTTCATGATGCTGAAAAGCTGCTTTTAGCATGATGAATTTTTAAGTAGCTTTTGAAAAAGAAAAATCTCGATGAGACAGGGACTTTACCTGATGTCTGACTTTTGGATCCTGAGTATATAAATGGAACAAAAGGCAAAGCTGAAAAATAGAGAAGTTTGGGGGTGGAGGATGAAGAAATTCAAGGGATGAACTGAGACTATTTGAGCAATGGAGTGTGAATGTAAGCGTTACAAATGGCATTTTAAGTAGTATAAAATATGTGGAAGGTAAAGATCAAAAAACTGAATTGCCTGTGTTGCACGTGTGATCAGACTTAATAACCAGATGGGTTTTTCTTCCTTAAAATCTCAATGATCTGCAGTAGTACTACATTTTTTTATGTTAAGACAGAATAGGTAGAATTGTTATTGGCAAATAGCAAGGATTTTATTAATGTTCAAACCAGAAACTAGATCTATCCAGTTCTAACCCCTCCCCACAGCAGAGGGTTGGAACTGGATGGTCTTTAAAGTTCCTTCCAACCCAAGGCATTCTGTGATTTGAAATGCATGCAATACTGTAGGTTTTCTTTTTTTAATTCTCCTCAGGGGTTCATACTGTGTTCATCCCTTCTGTGGTACCCAAGAAAGATGGAAATTTATCATAACTACATTTTACATCAAGAGTGAATGTGATTGTACTGTGTATACTTAAAGTATGCTACTGTTGATTATAATAGTTTACTTGAAATCAAGACTTTTATTGGCTTTTTAAATAAGGTAGTATGGTAATGACATTGTGTGAGGTTGGCTGTCATTGCAGTGGGTATTTATTTTATGTATCCTGCTTTAAGCCTTGAATTTGTTCATTGGAGATTATAGAAATAAAGATTAGGATTGTGTAAGTATCTGGTTTTCTGTGTGTAGTGGTAGAACCCAGAATAAATTATTTTGACTTCTACTGAAATTTTGTTAGCATTTTGTTTTCAGCCTTAGGGGAAAAAATTAACTAATTCTGAACAGAGTTAAGTAGCTTGTTTTAAAAGTATTTGCCCTGGATTCAGCCTACACTGTACTGATCACACACTGATGTTTGGTTGTTGCTGAGCGATGGGTGCATGCCCAGGGCTTGGCCAAGCCACTCAGTGGGAAAGAGCTGCCACCAAGATGGTGTGAAGGAGGGGGTGGAGCCAGGACAGGGGCCTGAGTTAGGCCAGGGGTCATTCCATACCATGTGTCACCAAGTGATATGGAAGGCCATCACACTGTAGGCTGTTAGCTGGGGCAGCTGCTGCTTGGGGGGCTGTGAGGCATCAGTCGGCAGGGAGTGCGATCTTGTGTTGCTGGCAGCTGTCATGTTGGTGCAGTGCATTGGTCAGCAGGTGGCAAGTAATTGCGTTTCTGCTGTATGTATTGTTATTGTTGCATTTCTGTTTTCATTTTCTGTCTCAGTAAATAGTTTTCATCTCAACTCACGAGTTCTGTTTTGTTTCCAATTCTTTCCCTCACTCCAGATGGGGAGGAGTGAGTGAACAGCTGTGGGGTGCTGAGCTGGGGTTGTGTTAAACCACAATGAGATTGTAATATTTAAAGTTTTTCTGCTCTCTCTCTCTGCCCCTGCTTTCTTTTTTTTTTCTTGAAACCATTCACACATCTTACCAAAGTAACAAGTAATTCTATTTATATCCAAGCTGTTTTTCATCAAATTTGTATGCACGATGAACTCCAACCTTAAAAAACAAAAACACATACTGGAACAGAAGGGAGAGCTTTAACTAGATACTCTGCTTCTGTCCCCTACTTTCAGCAAACAAGCAAGCAAAAACTGACAAAAAGCACCCACAAACCTACAGTGCATGGAAAGCTATTTAAATTCAGAGGAGAATAATTTAATTTACTGTAGTCACCCTGCCAGCAACCAGTTGAACGAGGGTTGTTCAACATTACTGCAAACAAATGGCTTGGAGTTTAGTTGATTATTTTTCTTCATGCACTGGAACCTGTTTTGTTACACTTGGTGTGTACGGTGTAAAAAGTGGGATTTGTTTTACTTTTCTATATTCCTTTATAAAGAAAATGATTGGGTCAGATGGAGCTGTCTGGGGAGAAGGTGGACAATTGAGTATGTTTAGGAGAGAAAAAAAGCATCTGAAATGGACAGAGTTTGAGGGTGAAATAGAAGAGTCTAAAGGTGCAGTCAGAGCTGAGCATGGCACAAGGAGATAATGTGAGACTGCAGGGAAGAGCAGAGAGCATCAGCCTTTTGCTGTGACAGAAAGACATTTTTGGTTCCCAGAGTTCTGTTTGGTAGTCTGTAGAAATTTCTATTTTCTACCTTGCACATTGTCAATACTTGCATTTCTACCAGAAAAAATCTTGTTGGAGGCATCCTGTGATCTAACTTCCTTTTTACCTAGCTCTATGTCATCAATAAACCATGGCTTCCTTAGTGTTTTTTTTCCAACTGAGGAAGTTAAAATGACAATTTTCAGTGTTCACCTATATGACAGTGTAGTCCTTGCTGCTGAATTCATGAGGTTCCTTAATTTGTTAAGAATTATTTTGTGTCAACTTCTGTTTGCAACCCAGACTCTTTATGAAAAGAGTTATGTTTTCTTTATAGGAGAGGCCAACATTTTTAATATGTCTGGTGCTGTATTTTAAAGTGATTTAGAATTGCAGTTCTAGTCTAGGTTTTTTTTAATTCCTCCTTTGCTTTCTTCTCATATGTCTCCTAGTGGGGCTGGAAGACCTGCTACTTTACTCTCCTTGTTTGGAATGTTTTTTCTTTGTAATTTTAGCACCGTTGTCTGAAAGAAATTGTAGAGTTCTCTCACTTTCAGGTCTCTGATCATCTCTTTCCAGCTAACTGTCCCAGCTGATTCCCTAAGTGCCGCTCCTTTTAAAATCCAGATGTTATCTTGTGCCATTTAATTTTTAGCCAGTTCACGCTACAGTAACTCTGTTCAAGGCTATCTTGGTGAAAAACTTTTCTGTAATGTCCTCAGGATATATCAAGTCTAGAATAGAATCAACTATTGTTGACTTGGTGGGTTGTTGATAAGAAGGGGAAAAACAATTGGTGTTTCTTGTACTAAGAGTATCTAGGCTGTATTGTTACTGCTAGAATGTTATCAACCTCTATTACCCGTAACAACAGCATTCCCAGTGGTATTTGCCTTTATAGAAGCATTACAGAACTGTTTTTGAAATCTGATGCTATTTTTTAATAAAAGCTGCTCAGCAAAACCTGTTTCTATTATTCTCTCAAAGATTATTTGACCCAAATTACTTTCTGCCATTACTGCAGCCCGTTGTACTTCCATCTCAGTTCCTAGCACATCTGTGAGATTCAGCAAGGCAGTGCTGCTCCTGTTTGACACTGCATCCTTTTGCATGAATCTTTGGGAAGCCTGTTTTACTGATAACTCTCAAATGAGGTAAATATCATTCAATTTAGAAGGCAGAAAAACCCCTCAATCATCCCTGTTGGACTCTCTTCTTCTGTCTGAGGTAGTGTACGTCTGTATCCATGCCAGGGAAATCTTCAATGGGTCCAGCATTATAAGATCTAGTAGGTTTCAGGCTTGGGTGAGAGAAGCAGTGAGGAAGTGGCCTGCACTGCTTTCTTACATCTTAATTCTAAGTCATAAAAAATTAAAAAAAAAAAAAAAGTGATAAACTTCAAAGCAGCTTTCTCAGTGCCTCACTGAAGCATGCCAGCAAGAACATTTCTGGGCTATGCCAATTTGTAGTGTGACTTGTAAGAAAGCCTCCTGAGTTTGTGTTAGTTGACCTGCAGCTAGAATATCTTGCTAGTCTTCTAGAGATGTCGGACCCTGATGATTGTAAGCTGTCAAGGAGAGCCTGCTAAAAGTCTTGCCTATCAAACTGCGTAGTCAGTCAGCTAAAATCTTAAATAGTGCCTTTCCGGTTCTGCGGTCAAAACATTGGTTGTATGGTACTGCTTTTGAAAAGTGTAATTGGAAATTGGTGGACTTGTAAAGACATTTACATGTCTTTACTACCTATTTTTTACATGTCTTTTTACCTTATTTTACCTTTTACCTTATTTTACCTTTTACCTTTTACCTTACCTTTACCTTATTTTTACATGTCTTTATTACCTATAATATTTATAGGTTCTGTGCTGGTGAAACACAGCTAATTTGCTTTGTTGTGAAAGCTGCTTGCTTTTGAAAATCTAAGATTTGTTGTTTATTTCTACCCTTGAAGATAAAATAAGGTATACAAGTATTCCAGAGAGGAAAGGTGTAACATATTTCCAGTTAATTTTGATTTGCAGGTCTGATGATGATTTTTTTCAGCTGCTGTTCTCTCCCCACCCCACTTCCCCTACCCCCCCCAAAAAAAAGTACTCTTGAGCAGCTTAAGATGTTGGATTAATTTGACAGCCTCAGGGTGGCATTCTAGAGGTAGGGTTGTGTGGGATCTGGGTCAAGTTCTCATTAGAACACAAAGGGTGAGAAAGAAGATAGATACTGGTGGAAAATGTTGCATGTAAGATGGTGAGCAAGTATGGCAGATGTTGAGTTTACTTTGGAAGGTTTTCAGGTTTTAGCTAAAGCCACAGTAGTTGCTGGTGTTTTCAGATTGCCTTGTTCCAGTGTGATCTGGCTGCGTGCCAGATTCTGATCCTCAAATAGCACGCAGCCAGCAGCATCTAAATGAGAATTGGAATGAACGTGAATGGAAGAAAAAAATAAGAAAAAAAAGACTAAAATCCTTGGCAGTACAGAACATTGGCCACGGCACAGCTAGAAATCACTGGTTGTGATCTGACCTGATGCTTTTTGAAATGAGAGTTTCAAAATTTACTTGTGGGTTTGGGGTAATTTTAACTATCTGAGAATTAAGTGAAGATACGTAGTTTGTGAGGGATGTGTTAAGTAATGATACAAAGTCCTGCAAAACTGTCAACATGTCCATACTACTAGCAGTGCATTTCTAAACTTTGCATTTGGACAATTTTTGTCTAGAGATGAGCTGCATCATGTGAAGATGATCTAGTAATAAATACATACCTAAACATATGCCTAGGTGTTTTAATGGTGTGAAAATAATAATGTTGTATTTTTAATTAGTAGATGCTTGTATAGAGATATGCCCATTCTCATGCACACGGATTTAACAAAACTGTTACTTTGTGTTTTGTCATGCTAGAAATTGTCTCAAGCACCTATAGTGCTTTCCTGTTTCTCCTTTTCTTTTATCTCAGGTGGTGTGCAAGTGGACAGTTTGATCTACAGTGTTTTCCAACTGTGTTTTGAGATGTATTCTAGGGGGAACAGAGTGGTCTGTGAAGTTGTGTTACGGTTGCAATTGCACTGTTGCATTTGTATTACCTCGTAAAGCCTCAGTGCCACAATGCAGTGCTGTATCTCTTCCCTAACACACAACTAATACAACTGTTGTGTTTTATGAGGAATTTGTCTGCTGTGTTCAGAGATGTGCTGATTTTTATTTAGTTTAAAAAAAAAGTTTGGTCTATGAGTGGTTTAACAAGCAAAGATACATTAAAGCAAGCAACTTGAGGATTTACATGGGTTAGTTAGTAAGCTGAGCTTTTTTTTTTCTAACTTAAAGTTGCCAATTAACTGCTTGATTTCGACCAACTCATTACATGCTTTCTCTTGCCCAGCTTGCTCTGCCAGCCCATCTCAGCCTCTTTAGCTGTAGAATGTCACCGGGTCTACTGTCTGCTACTGCTGCAGCAGCGTGGGAAGCTCTCATTGCTGATCTCTGTTGCTGAACCATGGGGAACTGTCAGGGCATTTCTCCATGGTGCCAGAGAGCAGAAGCAGCAGTGCTACCAAGCACTGTGGAGAAAATGCATTCATCAGACTGTAAGGATGTGAGGCTGTTGCAAGAATAAGCTGAGTCAGGCAAAGGAGTTTATTTTTCCAGTACTTCTGGCAAGTGCAGTATAGCTTAGAAGAGTCTGAGACTTAGAAAATAAGAGGTGGAATGCTTCTTGGTAGTGATTTTACAGGAAAATGCTTTTACACGTTTTTTTTTGTATTATCCTGGAAAAATATTCATTAGCTTACTGGACATTTTTGTTGTCTTTCGTTACAATGGTCGCTGCGCTGCTTGAACTGCTCTGACTCTGCTATTGCCATTAGGTTTTCAAGGTCATATAACTGAGTGTTAGGTTTTGTAGGCCTTCTCTTTTTCTATATTTTTAACTACCACATAACCAACAAATATGTAAAAATAATGGAAACAAAACATTTTTACTGGGAGGAAACTAAATGATAAACCCAAAAGAGTGTATCACCCAAAGGTACGACCTTTTGGAAATATGGTTAAAACCTCCTGGTGTCCTCTAATTGTAAAAATCCTTATGAAGAGGCAATTCCTGCTCAATATCCTTTATGTGTGTGTACTTCAGCCTCTGAATCCATGTGGATGATAAATGAAAACAATGAAGGAATTATATACATATGTAAACAAATTGGTTCTTGGCTTCTTACTGTTTTTATGGAAAATATTTAGCGAACAGTAGTTTTATCTTAACTATACTTGCACAAATAACCTACCCATTATTTAACTTTTTGGTGAAGAACAAAAGGGGAAAAACTCCTTTCACACTGCGCTCTACTAAAGAAAGCTAATTGTGCAATGCAAATTTCAGCCAGATCTGTATTTAAGAAAAATGTGAAGACATCAAAAATCTATTCAATTTTAAAGTAAACGAAACTGGCCTTTGAACAGCCAAGTGCAGCTGTGACTTCTGCAAAGTCATGTATGAGTGACTACACTTGAGACAGTGTTGAACATATGTACTGTGAACGTGTATTCTTTTTACCCAGTAACACATTTTGGAAAGACAAAGTTTTAAGAACGTAGTTCTCATGAATTACTGGCCTAATCTGGAGTCAAAACAATGTTCTTATAATGCAAGAAAAGTTCCATCAGGTTGGATGAGAGATGAAATGTGATCACGACTCTTCCACCAAATATGGAAGGCAATAGGTGCCTAGGAAAGAAATGTAAGAACAGGAAAAGCATGTAATAACTGGGTGTTTCTCTAAGTACTGCCTGAGTTTGTGTGGTGTTACTACTTCAGGAGCCAGAGGCAGTAAGTTTTAGTTAATAACCTGTAGTTTATT
Source organism: Numida meleagris (assembly GCF_002078875.1). Lineage (NCBI taxonomy): Eukaryota > Metazoa > Chordata > Aves > Galliformes > Numididae > Numida > Numida meleagris. The sequence goes on from NC_034409.1 coordinate 76,388,481, forward strand.
TTTTCATGACTTTGTGCATTCTGTTTTTGAGTCTGTGCAGGCTTTAGGGCTCCCACAATATATTACTACATGTGGTTCCCCAGTTTGGTTCCACATTTTGAACTGTTGTGGTTTTGAGCTGTCTACTCGTTATATTAGATGACTAGCTTTGATATCAGAGCAGAACCTGAAGAAAGTATCCATTATTTGTGTTTTCCTTGCCTTTCATGAGTTTGTAAAACTGTCCATGTCCTCAATTCTGTCTTTCTTATATGCAGAGTATTGGTGTAAGCTGTTTCTCATACATGTGTTTTTCCACCCTACACATTGCTATCTCTTTTTTCAAGTTTTCCTATTGTTTTGAGAGGAAGATTAGAATGTTTCATTATGTTTTGTTTCTCATTTCTTTTTCAATTGTATTTTGCATTTTTTAGGCAGCTTATGGAGTCTAGAAACTCCCAGCAGAGTGGCTGCTCAGCGGTATCATTACTTTTCAGTATCCTCATCCAGTGTGTACAGCATTTCCCCATGATTTATTAATATATAGAATAGCATGTATCTAAGCATTCATCTCTGATCGCTCTGGTGATTTTCCTCACAACGGTAATTGTAAATTTGTACTTAGCCTATTTCCTATCTTTTAAATCATTATCCATCTGTGGGAGAGCAATTTTCTCTTATCCTGTACGGTTTTTTTCTTAAGAGCCTTTGTTAAGGGATGTTGTCACATAACCTTCTGTATGTATTCTCTGTTCAAATGTTGGTTGACTTCTTAAACGTCGATGCTAACACACAAGATCCCTTCACTGTAACTCTTGACTCTTCCTCAGTTCATCTAATTTAGATCTGCCTTCTGATGCTGTTAATTGGGCAAGCAGTGTTTTATAAACATTACTTCGCTCCACTGCAGTAGAGGTGGTGTTCAGTCAGAGTATGGTTGTTCTCTGAAACTTCCAAATGAGTGCAGGTAGAATGTGATCTGACCGTGCATTCCCTCCTAAATACTTACGGTGCTGAAGCCATAAAAAATAACTATAGTTCGCTAAGAACGTTTTTCAGATGTTACTGCTTTTGTTAAATTGTCACAAGTGCGGCTATGCATATCTGAGTATTTCACTGTGAGCAACTGTTGTCTTCCGTTCTTCCTTTGAGTAATGCAGTATTCCTATGGAACACTTTTCACCCAGTCTGTATTAATTTCTACCTCCTACTTAGATTTGTTCTTAGCAGCTTTTCTGTACGTTTCTGAACTCTTAAAGTAAAATCCCATGACGTTATTCAGAAGATTGAAAATTCTGTCTTTAAAAAAATTTGTAATGAAATGCAGATGTGAAGTGAGATTAGACAAACACATCTTATTTCTGTAATCTGCTTTATAGAAAAATGAGGTACGCATCTACATCAAATGGTAAGGACAAAATTACATCGTATTGGAGTTCAGGGCTCGGGATCGTATAGAGCAGTTTTATTCTCTCTAGTACAATGTCCTTTCCTGTTTTTCTGTTATAAACCAGATGGTTAGCTCTGAGGGGAAAAAAAGTGTTTTCCATTGGAAATCTTTGGACTTGTGTTTGTTTTGTCTTGGTAACAATTTAGATTGCTTGACTGCTATTCCTAAATTTAAGCTTATTTCCTATCATTTGGAACTACAAGCAGAGCATGCAATAAAGAATTAAATTAAGCCCATGCAATCTGTTTTGGATGCTGTTTCAATATTAAGTAAACAAGCATGACAGCTAAGTAGGGAGTAGTTTTCGAGGCTTTAAAACTAAGTATGGAAAGGGCAGCATCATGAACATACATACACAAGATTGGAGGCATGTGTGAGTGTGCTTCACTGTCATCTGAAGCCAGCTGTGAAGCAGCTGTAATTCAGAAGCGTTTAACCGTGTGAGCGCAGCATTGTGATTATGCCCAATATACATCTTTAATCAGATAGTATTCATTGAAGTTTTTTACTGGTCTGATAAAGTTACATGGATACTAAACTGAAATTAGTTTCTCTTCAGCTGAGTGAGGGAAAATTTATAATGTGTTTTGGACCCAAGTGTGTAGCAATGGCCCAAGCTTTTGATTATGTAAAGATGGAAAAGCTTATGTGACATCATAGCTTAGAGGTTCATTTTTTGTGAAGCTTTGCCTGTTGCCTGTCTGGAAAGGAGAGAAGTTTTGTTTACAATTATATAAAAAACTTGTATCTCTGCTGTCTTGGAAGATCAGTACTTAGCTTGCTTCATACGCAAGGTTTCTGCAGCTCTGTTTACACAACCATCCGGGGTCCAGACAGCACTATGCTCTCATATTTGCTGTCAGATATCATAGAATTACCTTGTTTGCTGCTGGATCTAACTGATAGTTACTCGTATTTGAATTCTGCATGCTTCTGAGCCATCGTTCACAGATACTCCTCTTAAATTTTCCACTTCCTGATTTCTCAAAAGTGCTCCAGATCTGTATTTTTTAGTTTTGATTGTCTCTTGTGTGTAGCTCATTGTCATCATCATTCACTTACCCTTATTCTGTCCCCTCTGATGCTCTTCTGTCCTGTTCCTCCGTTGTACGCAATTTCATACTGTCTCCTCTCCCTTAATACATTCTTAATCTGTAGTTTGTTCTGATCTTCACACATTGCAGCCTTTTGTTTATCATTAGGTTTTGTTCTTCTGCTAACTTGGCTTGGAGTTCCAGCATTAATCTTAATTACGGTATACACACAGTCCATTCTTTCCTCCTTCTGTTGACGCTAAAACTTCAGTTTTGCATTTGTGGTTATTTTGGTTTTAAACATAACAACAAAAGGAAATAATAGTAGAAAAACGTAGAAAATTGAAATAGTGTGGTACTAACGTGCTGAGTCCTGTTCAAATTTAGTTTTGAGAACATTCAGGCTTCGTAGTAGAGGGATTGCATTCTGCTCCTGTATGAATTTTGAATTAAGCTGAAAGGCCAAGAGAGCAAAGCAACTATGGGAAGCTCAGAGAAGAGAAAGGTTTACTGCAGTATAAATTCAGAGTTTTTAACTTTGATTCTTAAGGCGATAGCTACTTAAACAGCAGTTTGTTGATTAATAGTATCCACCTGCAGGTCCACTTGACAATGGATTCAAAGAATTAGCATACACTTCAGTGCTTTGCTCCTATTACTTTTTCATTTATGAAATAAAGGAAAGCTTTATATCAATTATTTTATTTTGTTTATGTGATAAAATAACTTAAGTGCCTGGTACGAAAGATTAGGAACTTCTTTTCATGTTGTCTATTATCAGCAAATTAACAGAACTGAGCAGTCAACGTACTTAATGTTTTGTTCTGCTTTTTTAATTAGTCTAAAATTTTAAAGGCAATTGGTTTCTCCATGGATGCATAAAAGCTTATTTGTTGCATTTTATGGCTGAGATGGAATTGTATGTTGCAGTTTTATATGAAAAGCATTGCTTCATTGACTAATTTTGAGGCACTTGTTTTTGGAGTGGAATTAAACTCTGTTCAAAAGTTGAATTCATTTTCTTAAACATTATCTTGTTCATTGTGAGTCATTAAGATATTTTACAAGTTCTGTGCTTCAGTTGTGGCAGCTTTATTGCCAGGGCCTCATTAGAGATAAAGAGAACTGGTGCGATAATTGTTTGCTTTTAATTTTTATACTGTTTATTTTTCTACCAGGTCTGTAATTGTCTGTTGCATTAAGAAATCTTGCTGCTGTACAATCTGAAAGCTCAAGTTCTTTGAATCTTTTTGAGCAGAAATTGCTACATGCTGAAACACGTAGCCTCACCTGGACTACGTGTTTCAACTATGCTTAAGCTGGTCAGGCAAGAATACCAGTAATGATATATACATACACATATATATGTATATATATCTTAAGACTGTAATAACTTAATACCAGGCTGAGGTTACCTGGGAAGTATTTTCACTCTAGTGCTAAAGATTAAAACACTTCCCTGTATGAAAAATAACAGTGCTAGTCTTACAGGTTCGATGTATGACAGCATGTATGGCCTCGAAGAGGCTTTGGATTTCCCCTTTTTTTTTCCTGGAGTCACTGAGATTGGATAGGGAGAATCTGCTCTGTGTTTAGACCCATCCCAGCCATCTGGTTAGTGCTGTACTGCACTGAAACCAGGTTCACCTGTCTGAGGCAAAATTTAACTTCAAACTGAGTTATCCTCTCAAGATGTTGCTTCTCTAAGAGTCCTTTTGCAGATTGATTCCCCCAGTAAAACACGCTGGTAATCAAAAATGTTCTGCACCAGCAGAAGTAGATTCTCTTTCCAGTGGATGGAGTTTGGCCAGGGCCCTGAAAAAAAAAATAAATTGGGTATTGGTCACTGAGACAAATACTATTTCTGCTACAAAAGATGTGTTTTAGATTTAAAGCTTTGTCGTTCAGTAGGATCATCCCATGATCTTGCTGCTTGAAAGTGAAAATCTTGTCCTTATATCTAGACCTCTGGTCTCCGCAGATCACTAACTATATATTCCAGTTTCCTAATGCTAATGAAGAGAACCGGGCTTTCTGGAGTGTAACTTAGTTCTGTAGCTGGGATGCCTGACAACGTGTTTTCCTTCAAGCATCTTCAACACTTCCCTTAGCTTTTATATTTGATGGTGGTATCTATAGATTGACTATGTAAACAAGGATAAGAATCTTGTATGTTTCTGCCAGTGGTTTTGGAAAGTATTAAAACCCAACTTAGATTTTAAAGGAACTGTAGAGGATTCCACTTCTGGGGTCTTTCATCTTTTCTTCTTAATCACAGAGTCATAGAATGGCTTGGGTTATAAGGGACCATAAAGATACCTATTTCCATCTTCCCTTAAGAAAATATTTCATTTTCAGTCATTGCATAAGATAGAATGATGAGAATGGTTACACATACTTTTTAGGCCTGTTGTATTTGTCTTTCCTTTTAGTGGCTTCACAGTAGTTTTTCTTTAGGCCAGTTTCCTTGGCTTGGTTTTTGCAGCCCTGCTTTGACGCTGTGCATTTTGATAACAAAGGATCCTTTTGAGTGATCTGCATTTCCTTAAGTTTCTGGTATCTGTTGTCTGCCAGAACTGTTTTGACAATGCCACCTTTCTTTATTCCTGGTGCAAATTCTTGGGTCAGGTAATAACTCTGCTGGGGAACTCCTGTAATTGGTCCTTGGCTAGCTTCCAAGTGTATTGTAACACCTGTGTTAGAGTGCAGCAGACACTAAAAGGGAAGGAAAAATAACTGTTACTTTCTGTAGTTTTAGTTATTTGGAATCTGTTGGCCATACAAATTCCAGCTTTGCTTTTTCTCAAGTCTGGCCCCTTGCTGTGGTGGGCTAGCCCTGGTCAACAGCTCAGTACCACACAGCCCCACATACAGCACAAATGGGAAGAGAACGGGAACATAAAAAATGAGTCAAGGTAAAGATAGTTAAAATAGTGATGGAGTGGTGAAGAGGTACAACAAGTAAAAAGGCAATCACTTGGCACCTCCCACAAGCAGACCCATGCCCAGCCAGACCTAAAAGGATGGCTACCTGATAGACCCAGCCCTCTTTCACTCCTTTTTTTTTATTGCTGACATTATATGGTATGGATATCCATTTGATCAGTTTGGGTTGGCTGTCCTGGCCGTGTCCAGCCCCAGCTTACTAACTGATGGTCTGAGTGTGGGGAAAAGAGAAAGCCTTAGTGTTGTTCAAGCACTGCTTAGCAGTAGTCTGAACTCTGGTATGTTATCAGCTCTGTTTTAGTCACTAATCCAAAACACAGCACCATACAGGCTGCTTATGAAAAAAATCAATCACAGCCAGACCCAGTATACCATGTCACCCCTCAGCTTGGGCTAATGAAAGCCCCAGTGGAAATATTTTCCAGAGGTAATTGGATTTGTGTGTGATATATGCCTCGTTGAAGTAAAGAGTAGATATGAGTGACAGGTCAAATAATAAAAGTTTCCATGAAGTACCTGCTTGATGATTGTTTTTCAACTCAGAGTGCATTACTGCAGTTTGCTGGCAAATAATTTATCATAGAATCATTTGAGTTGGAAGGGACCCTTAAAGGTCATCTAGTTCAACTCCTCTGCAATGAACAGGGACGTCTACAGCTAGATCAGGTTGCTCAGAGCCTGGTCCAGCCTGACCTTGAATGTCTCCAAGGACAGAGCATCATCTTGTTCCTTCTTTACATGCTGTGTCAGTATCTCAAATTTTTGATGTCTCCTTTCAGTTTGTGCATTTTCTCTAGTACCTTAGCACTCACAGTCCCTTCTTTTTCCACATAATAGATGCATTAAGCATTGCATCTAGTGTCAAATCTTCTAAATATTTATACTTAACCTTTTGTTGTAAAGAAAATGGGCTACTTATTGTCCTCATACTCTTTGTCATGGAGCACACGACAATGATCTGTTTTCTCATACTTTGGTAGTCTCTTGTGGGACTTCAAAAAATTAAATAAAGCAGTTCTTCGTCTAGCACTTCAGCATATTGAAAGAATTTGAGATAGGAAGACCAATTTTCTTTTAATAGTCCTACTGTTTACACAGTCATATCATTTGCTAGATATTTCAGACTGTGGATTCATGTACTGTCAAACACAGGAATTATTTGTCTAATCTCAGGAAACTGAAGCCTACTTAAATATAAACCTGACTTACTATTTTGCAGTCTTTTTGAGTAATACTCTTCCTTAATGATTTTGTTAATAGTTGAGCTATTTTGCTACTAAATTCCTTTCATTAGCTCATGATGAATGTTCTGTTTTATTTAGAAGAACGAACATTGCATTCATTTGACAAACTTCATTAAATTTGGAGCTCAAACAACTAGAACTGTAATTATATGGAGAAGAAACTTCCCGATTTGACACTTGTAAAATTGAACCATTTTGGAATGAGTTATTATCTTATGCAACATGACCAACTGAGCCTTTGTATTGAACAGAGGCAGGCCCTGGGGAGAGTGCCTTCAGCTAGAAGAGTTATTATCTATTATGATTTAATTGTTTTATAGCCTTTTTCACGACAATGAGACATCTGCTCTCCATGTATCCAGAGCAATAACACATCAGATTTGTAGAGGTGGTAGTAAGCATTGTATTCTCCTCTAAATTATCTGATTGTTTAGAGTTACTTAATTACTTTTCAAACGACTCATGCAATTGAAGTCCATGAAGACTATCCTCTTGTCCTTTAAAGCAAAAATTTATTAATCTTTACATGGCTATGAAATTTAAAAAAAAAAAGGAAAAAAAGAACAAAAAACCCCACATGCTCTATTATGAATGGAAAATGACTTCGCTTTGAGAGTTAAGGGTGAATGGTGTGCATCACCAATAGGAGGAATTACAGCTGCCTCTCTGTTGTCTGTTCTCACCATAGTGCTATGTGCAACTCTAAAGCAGGCCATTGAACTCTTACTTCAGTTTTCAGCTGTTGCTTTGCTGGTACTGCAGTGCATTTTAAGATGGAAGAAGATAGCCATGACAACATCACTGCCTATTCTGGTTAGCTTGCGAGCTGCAACAGAAACAGGAATCGAGCAGAAGCTTTTCATATTTAGGATCAAGTTAAGTATGACATCTCCTACACAGAAATACCTGGAGTTCTCCAAGAAAGAAAGTGAGAGCAATTAATTTGAATCTCTCACCCAAGCTACTGTAGCCCGCAAATAGTTTTCAGTTGTACTTATCTTGCTACATGGGACAGCTAAGGTGTTATGTTGGGATTGTTATCCTCTGTAATGGAATTTGGCACTGCACTGGAGGTGTTATTTCTTACAGTACATACGCACTACGCTGTCATTTCCTGAGAAGTATAGGTATGTGAGTGGCCAGTTGTCAAAAGATATGTCCCTGTGTCCTCCTAATCTATCCTCTGTTCTTGTAGACACGAGATTTCTGGAAAACGAACTTAACACTTTGGACTCTTGCTTCTCAATGTCCGTTTGTGGTAGGAGTGAAATTTATGCTGCCCAATTGACACTTAAAGAAGAAGACTGGGTAGAGAATCTGTTGCACCTTATTAACTGTTATCTCTTGACTTTTGGAAATGTATTCCCAAAAAATCTGAAAAACAAAGAGTGCTCTTCCCAGTCTTCCCTGGGAAAGATATTCTGGTGAGCAGTTAGGATTAATTACTGCATCTGTAAGAGGAAAATGGAAAAATAAACTAAATCCATGTGAAATAGCAGCCTACGATCGGTAGAGAAATGAATATTTTTTTGTGTGTTGGAATACAAATGCTGTATTTAAGAGACCTTTGTAAGAAATGGTTAATCTCTTCCATATAATCCAGAAATTACAACCGTATTGATTTGTATCTCAGAAGGAGGCACTTGTCTCTACTCAGGGGAAGTGGCATGTATAAGCACAAGCAGCTTTTCTAAGTAGTGCTTTGTTGTGCATTTGTGGGTCTAGGAAAGATAGACAGAAAAGAGAGAGGCAAAAAGTCACACAAGGGAGAGCCTGGAGTGCAGCCCAGAAAAAAATGATTAGAGTATGAACCTACACCTCTAATTGACTCTTGGGGGGAAAAATGCTGAGAAGTCTGTTTTGTTCTGTTGGACTGTGTTTATTTCTGTGGCTGCAAACAATGAAGGAGGATCTTACATGAAAGAGATTGTCAGTGTATCCCTATTCCCTCAAACATCTTGTGTACTTGGAAACGTTTTCATTGTGGTTTAAATAAAACAACAGAAATTACTTTGAGTGCCATAGCAGTGTTGCACATTCTGACTTTACATCAGAACTACCTTGTCAGCTAGAATTGAAATTAGTCCTTGTGTTATGATCCAGTTGGCATCCCTCTGAAGTGAAAAATTACAAAACTGTCGTATTGTGCATATGGAACAGTACAAAGTTAAGTGCCTTCTGTAGCTCGCCCAAAAGCAGCACTCATGAGCAATGGATTTCGGCACTGTGCTGAAGGTGTTAAGCATTACGGTACTTATGCACTGAACTGCATTCATTTCCTGAGAGTTATAGGTGTGCCTAGTGGCTAACTTGTCAAAAGATGTGTCTTCTGATTAATCTTAAAAAATGTAGCGTATCCCAATCTGTACTTGAATACTCTTAACATACCGCAGAGTTAAGGCTTTCTGTATCTAGTTCAAATTCATTAAAAAAGATGCACACTTGTTTTTGAAGGAATTATTTGGTGATTACTTTGTGAGCAAGATTATTGTGTTTAATTTATTATTATTCAGAGAATGAAATTAACTTGAAAGTAACAGTTACTTAGGTCTTTAAAAGAGTTACTGTGAGGTTATTGACTCAATTAAGTTACTATTGTGCTGTAGGTAAAAAAAAAAAAAATAAATAAATCCCTAAGTACCTAAAATGCAGAAATGAATGGAGAGAAACAACCACGTAGCAACACTGTCCTGTAGAAATTTAAACATGGAGGAAAAACATATTAACAAAATAAAATTGGGTTAATCTGTTAAGAGACTACTTGTCATAAAACTGCTAATCATATAGTTACTGCATTCTTCATGGAACATTGGTATGTACAGTGTAATTTGGCTACTTCCTTAGTGCCTAGTAAGGTTTACAAACTCCATGAGAATAAATAAACCTGTAGCAGTTCTTGTGTTCCTCCAGAAGCAAAGATCTCTGCCTCCTGAGGGCAAGAGCTTAGGTTGGGATGGTCTAAGGAGGTTGGAGCTTGTTCAGCTGTTTTCTTCCTACAAACCCAGGAGTTGGTCATCAATCAAGTGCTTCTGTTTCAGATGGCATTTTAGGATAAAGCATCACTGATATTCATTTGGCTTCAAATGTTCCTCTTTGATGATTATTCCAGAATTCATTAGTACCTCAGAGTTTTGAGGCTCAGCAGACAAGAAAGTGAAAAGTCTTGGTGCTGTGGCTTTATCTTTCAAGCCAAGCCAAGGCACCCTGCTTGTCCATCAGTGCTTTCAGGCTCTGGTTAGCTTTCGTAACTGTTCAGTAGTAAATGTTGGGAAATGCAAGACATTGCTGCATATACGAATTGCTTTATCTTTTGTGTGTGTGTTTTTAAACACTTCTGTCCTAGAATTCCTAGTTTCTTGAAGCAGAATGCCTTTCTGTCCTTCACTTGTGTGAAGAGAGTAAGAGTTGCTCATTTTCAAGGTATGAAAACAGATAAGGGATTTTTTTTTGTCTTTTGTTGTCTTTTCTCCCCAGAATCCAAACTATGTCAGAGAACTGAAGCTTTGAAAGAGATGTGATCCTCTTATGTACCTGCTAATTCCTTGCTCAATTTGCCTATTCCTTTTACTGTCATCTTTTAGTAACTTTGTTTTACTGCTGCTTGGGTTATTTTCTTATGCTTGTGATGTTCAAGAAAATAACCATCATTTGTAACAGAAATCCTTCTTTTTGCATGTAGGAAACTCACAAATGGGTGCTACCATAGTAGATGCACTGGATACTCTTTATATAATGGGGCTTCATGATGAATTCCGAGAAGGACAAGAGTGGATTGACAAAAATCTTGATTTCAGTGTGGTGAGTAGAACTTGTCCTAATATTTCTCGAATTCTTTTCATGTTGCTCTGCCTGGAGGGAGAAGGAAGAAGTCTTTCAGCTGGAGCTTGCATCTGAAGTTCCCTGTTTCTGACTTTATATTTAAAAAAAGAAACAACACAACAGAACACTTTCCATGCTCCAATTATAATTAAACATACATCTACTATTTTCAAAGTACAAATATAGTTAGAGAGTGAAAGAAAAGTGATCAGTGAGAATCAGCAGGTCCTTTACGGAAGAAATGAATGCAGAAAAATAAGGATTTACTAGATCATAGTAGCTGGAAATAACTGAGTTGTGAAAGAGGATTTCTCCCCAGACCAACAAAATGAAACACTGATATTCAGTCAGAATTGAGCAAATGTTTCTTGTTATTCTCATATTAAATCCTCAATTTCAGAAAGGATTTGTTGGTTGTTTTTTTTATATATATTTACTGTCTGGCAAACGTGAAAGAAATTCTAATTCATGCTTTTTTTTAGTTGGTGCCAAATGATTATTCAGTCTAAAACTGAAGACCCTAAATATGTCAGAGATCGTGTAGACATAATGGTGCCGTCATGAATGTGGAATAAGTTAACTGCTATAGTTTTTGTCTGTTCTGAGGCTGTCTCTTTATGAATTTGCAGAATTGATTTATGATTTAGGTGGAATAAATTTACATGTCACACTGGAGGTTAAATTACAGCTTGCTGTGTAATGAAGGTTAACAAGTTGCCTTAAATATAGAAGACTTGAATGATTTTCTTATGTCTCAAAGTTTTTAAAAAAAAAGTTATTCTTTCCCACCATCCCCCAACAGCTTCAATTGCACTTTGTAGTGGTAATATGATCAGAGAAGAAGAGAATAACTAATTTGATTTTTAAAAAGTCAATTCCAGTTCCAGCTTCAGTTATCATTGTACCGTGAAGGTATGCACAGGAATTTCAGTATAGATTTAGATATTGAAATAATAAAAACCTTTGGTTTAGGATATAGAATCATACAGTCATCTAGGTTGGAAAAGATCTGCAAGATCCTGAAGTCCAACCATCAAGATGACCTCCCAAGCCCCATCACTAATCCATGTCCCTTAGTGCCATGTCCAGTGATGGGGATTCCGCCAGTTCCCTGGGTATCCCATTCCAGCATTGACCACCTTTTCCACTAGGAAACTCTTCCTAATACCAATCTAAATCTGCCCTGGCACAACTCAAGACTGTCTTCTCATGTCCTATTTGCCACAATGGTGTTTTTTTCATTGATTAGAGAGTTGGTTAATTATTTACTTTTTCTTCATATTCCAGAATTCTGAAGTGTCTGTTTTTGAGGTCAATATTCGCTTCATTGGAGGTCTTCTAGCAGCATACTACCTGTCAGGCCAAGAGGTAAGGAGGCTAGAAGGCGTCTGTGAAATGTTATGTATTCTAGTAAGTAAAGTTTGCATATGAAGAATTTTTCTTAGAATCTTGAGGTGTCTGTAGTTTGCAAACTAATTTCACAGTAATGAGTTGTACCGAGTTTCATGGAATCTTTAAAACTTGTTTCTGTACAGGTCTAAGCTGATGTAGGATCCCTTGTTAGAACTTGGAAACTTCTTTTATTGAGATGTTTTCAAAAGAAGTCCACTTCAGTAAACATCAACCTGAAATGTCAAGTTCCTGTTTTATACTGCCAAAAATAACTTGCTCTGATAGTCTGTAACTCCACAAAGTAGAAATAATCATTTTTGTCACTTGTCCTGCAAAGGTATAGGTTTGCTTCACAAAAGCGGTACAGCAATCTCCTTGCCATTTTCGCAGTAACAAACAGAAATATCAAGCCAATTCCATCCCAGTTTTAACACATATTAAGAAAGATAGGAGACTTACACTTTTGAATGCTTATCCAAAGGCATGCTTGTATTCAAAGGATGCATATATCCAAAGACTTGCAATCATGGATGACTTTGGTCTTCCAATAACTTTGTGATTTCATGCCCCATTACGTCACATATTTTAACAAAACTGGAGCCTGACCCAACTTACAGATTTACTCATAGCTCACATCTTAACAGCTAACTTTCCTTTGATCTGTTGCCCATGTCATTGATTTTATCTTTTTTATTACTGGACATTCTGTAATCCACTGCCTAAGACATTAGACTTCCAGCCATGTTTCACAGATTAAGGTTTGATACGCTTTCAGGTATCCATACCTATTCTTTCCATTTGTTTAGGGGACCACCATGTATGTGTATTAACAAGTGCTCAGAGATTTGTCCACTACTTTAACAGGAACTGGGAGAAACCCTGTATTTGCTATCAGTTTAAGTCTTTGGCATCATGCTGGGGCCCATGAATTTTCTTGTTAGGAGTGACTTTTTATTGGAAGAAGAACATAGTGACACAGCACAAATCCGGTGGGGACCTTGAAAAAAATTGTGAGTTCATTTTTCAAGTACTTACTCTTCATCCTTCTTGTCCACATTCTGCAAGAACTGTGTCTGCTGCGGTATGAGTTGCAAGCAGTCCTTTCTGTTGCACTGATTTGTGGTCTGTTAGAGGAGGCCTGAAGGAAAAGAGAAGCATGGAATTTTGCTGCTCCATTTCCTTTATAGCAGCTTAAGAACTGAGCTTGCCTTCGTGGCAGTGAGCCTTTCTCTGCCTCCAGAATCTGTCAGGCTTAGTTCTTACAGCAGAGTTTCCTAGGAGCTCAGTACTTTACTCTGATGATGTGATCCTTACCCCATTGTTGCAAATCAACCTTTAAAACTGATTGCTGTGGCACCTCCGCAGGGAGACAGCCTTCACAGCAGCTATTGCTTGTGCCAGTGTGCAGTGAAATTCCAGCCCATTTACTTTACACTTTCACCCTAACAAAAGGCATAAAAATCCCTGAATGATCATCCCACATATTTACTTGAGGCAGGTGCTGAATTTCATCTAGATCAGCATTATTAACCTACTAGTTTTCTTCTGAAGACCCTCAGAACACAAGCATTCTTCTGCTGTCAGACATAAGAAAGGAAGACTGGTTCTAGCAAAGCTGTTTCATGAAGAGTAGTCTCAGCTGCTTGTGGTTTTCAATTTGTGCCAAGGAGCAGTTGCAACAGCTAAGCTGTGGAACTGTTACAAGGAGTCATGATTCCTACTTTAGTGTAAGTGAGCTCAGCAGTGTGATGAGGAATGCTTCCCTTCTAGAAATTTTTATTTTTGTCACTTGGACCTCAGATCACATTAAGTACTATGTGATCACTGAAATCTTCAAGCATTAAGCAGCAGAGCAGTCCCACATCTTTTCAGCTAGGAATGTTGATCTTGTCTCTGGATAACTTAAACTAGAGCGTACCCTTGGAGTCATTTACCATGAACATGAACAACCTCAGAGGAAGTGCAGCTATCACCAGTAACTGAATTATTTAGATAAATCAGTAAGTACTCTGGCACTAGCACCTTATCAAAAATGCTTTTGCCCCATTGTGTAGATGGGTGCAGCCAAAACTGAATGCTTTGCCTGCATTCTAAGGCTGGGTGCTCTCTCAAATTGTGGGTGCTGAGCTGACTGTTGCCTTTTAAAAATATTTTTATGGTATCAATCTCACTGGTGGATTTTAAACACTTCATGATTTGTCAAAGAACATTCCTGTCAAGTGGTCATGTATATTATCTTTCTTTTCCAATAGAACAACCCATAAATAACTGTTCAGGCTGCATTTATTTCAAATAATTTGGCATATAGGACTGCTTCTGGTGCTTCAGAGACTAGTTAATTTGCCAAGTTGGATAATTTCTCTGCTGTATATCTGCTGTATATGCTGTATATGCATGAATGAGATGAGCAAGGAAACCTGAGTCTTTTCAGTAATTGAGCCCAGCAGACAAATACATTCCTCTGATGAGAACTTATTGGAGTCGCTCCTTTCCCAGGTAAACTGTTGAATACATCTTAGAGGTGCAATTTTTCAATCTGTTTTTCTCCCTTCAGTCTATGAGAAGGGAAGGAATTCATCAGCTCAGGTTTGGGGAATGCTTTATTTCTTTTTATAACTGTATTCAAGTGTGAGGATACAGTTTTCAGCCGCAGTGACGACAGGCAAGTCTGATCCAAGTATTTGGTGTTTTGCATGATTAGTTTATGAGCATGTACATAGGCTTATTCCTCTAAGGGAAGTCTTTATATAGTGGTATCCTTCCTGTGTTCATCAAGCTATCATTTATTTGATCATATTCCCTCCCTAGTCCATTTTGTTATTCCAGTCTATCAGCATAGTTTATCTGTATGCTTTTCTCCGTTGTATGGAGAGGGTAATTGTGCTTGATAGGATTTTTTTCTGTTTATTGGCCATAATGCTAGATATTGGTCATAGCATTTAATTGTCTCATTTGCTGCTACAATTAGAAAAATGTTACTTAAAAAAATATATATTTAGCATAACTAGTAGCATGACCCTGTGGTCTCCATGGTGTATTTCAGCTGTCACATTACAGGTCTTGCTTAGGTCATCATCAAATGTGATCATGCTTTTAATGATGCTGTTTACTGTTGATTGTATACCTTCTCTTTTCCATGTGTCAAATGAGGTAAACAGAGGTAAAATATATAATGACTTGTTATCTAAATTAACCACACTGTTTCTCAGTAATGCCTGGAACAATCCTCTAACTTCTGGAGCCAGTGTCTTCATTATGCTTG
Organism: Numida meleagris; assembly: GCF_002078875.1. NCBI lineage: Eukaryota > Metazoa > Chordata > Aves > Galliformes > Numididae > Numida > Numida meleagris. The sequence goes on from NC_034409.1 coordinate 76,403,607, forward strand.
AGAGATGACTGTAATATGGTTGATAATATAACAAAAATAGAAATGAAATGTTAATTTTGCCTTCTTCAGAAGTAAACACTGAATGTTTCAACTTAGGATCAAAATCAATCTCATCTAAATATTTAAGAAACCCACTTTATGTGGCCACATTAAGCCTCAAGTATTTGTGTATTCTTGTGTGTCCTGCTGGTAAAAATATTTTTCTTTAGTTATGAATCCAAGTTTTTTTATAATTTGGAACCATCTCCATCACAACATTATTTAGCGTTTTCCCAAGAACAATATGTTACTTTATGTTTGTTCCAAGTTAATTCCCTAGATGTACTGTATAAGACTGGTCTGTTCCTTAACTTCTAATCCAAAATTAATAATAATCTCTATATAATTTTATCGTATGTAATAACATGAGGATAGAAATGGTTAATGAAAATGTTATGTGTATACTGAGATCAAAACAGGCTAAAACACTGCATAAAAACAAAGGATACTATTCTAAGTTACAAGTTTATTACAAGATTCAAGTTGGCTATTCTTTAAATTCTCTTCACTGAGGAGGATGTGGTTCCTTTGTTTTCTGGAAATCAGCCATACTGTATTAGCTTGTTGCAGCTCTGAAATTGTTTCATGGTGTCTATCGAGTTGTCCAATTTAAGATTTTGTTCCAGATGACAGTCCTGTTTTTTGTTACTTTTTCTCAGGCTAGCATAAAGTTTTCACAATGTATGTTAGTATGAGTACATTCGTTTCTCAGCACAAACCAGTTATTTGATTGGTCTTGATTGGATATATGATTAATTATGTGTTCTTCCCCTTCTTTTAGCCACTGTTGTATATCTGGGTCTTTTAGGGCACTAGAGTAGCTGATACTAATCTGAGGAAGGACAGCAGGATTGTTTGTAAAATCACCGTCTGTCCAAAACGCTCTTAACTTCTGGTGCAAAAAAGCAGTAACCATGCAATCAATAAGAGTGAATGACACCAAGCAGAAATGAGCTGGCTGATTTTTCTGCATTAATGCTGGAACTACAAGCTTGCCCAAAGACCGCAGCTAAAAGCTATAGTAGAAGCTACAGCATAGATCTGTGAAGAGTGTGCCTGAATAATGTCAAATCGATGAGAACAGGCTACCAAGAGACCAGAAATTGCAATGTCCCCAGGGCCTTGGACAGTAAAATGTCTGCTGTCAGAAGCTGATATAGGGTATCATTTTGGAATCTTCAGCAGAAAAGGTTTTTTCTCAAAGTGGGCTAAATTAAATGGTCCAAGAGCTGCATTTTTCGTTACACTGTCCCCATGTTTGGTTGGAGAAGAAATAATAAATACAAGGAATAGCTCACAGACTAATGCTGCCAGTAGAACCAAGCTGCCGTTCTTTATGTTAGCTATGTGAAGTTTTTTAGCTCATAAAAGCAGATAAAAATTCCTAGAGCATCTTGCAGCATCCAGGCCCACTGTTCCTCATTTCTGAAGACCATCCAAAAGTCAGCAGTGAAGATGCTGAAACCTACTAGGAACAGTTTCTTTGCTTCCAAGCCTTTGTGAAGACACTGTAAGACTTTCTGCTTTCCAAATGGGAATTTGTTCAAGGAAGGAGACAAACAGTGAGACAGACAGCTGTAGATTCTGAGAGATACACCTATGCAGAATAACCCTATGATTAAATACATGAAACTGTCATAGGACCAGTAAAGCATGAGCAAGATCAAGGACAATGTCACTATGCTTTCACAATTAAAGAAGATATCAAAGTTAACTGTGTTGTGTTTTTGAAATCTTCTAATTTTTTAGAACAGCATTTGAAGTGTCACTGTTTTTAATTCTGTGTGGTTCCTGCCAAATAGCTGTACCCACTGCTAGAATAAGCAAGATACTCAAATGCTGAGTGTCTGTCAAACTTCTTGAAGAATAGGTAGATAAAGTCCAGAATTCAAAACAAATATTCAGGAGTAGTAATCTCTTTGTGGTGACCCCAATTGTAGGCATGCCCACTATCTCTGAGGAAGGATACTATGGCATCTCTCCAGAGGCTGAAAGCCTTTGAGTCCTGCTTACTCCCTGGAGCTTTTGAAGAAGTTGCAGTTATCTTCTTTTTCTGAGTCAGTTTTAGTTCTGAGGACCATCCTGCTATCACAGTCATCCTCACCAAAGAAAGCGGAAAGACAACATAAGGCAGAGAAAGTGAATTTCTGATATGGCCAGAACCAGTGAAACTGGCTAACCGTGCACTGCGGGAAATGTGCCCATTGAGAAGGGACTGGGAGGCAGTAACCCCCTTCTAGTTCTCTGATGAAACCAGTTTTCTGAGTAAATGTTTGCAGGAAAAACAAGAGCAGCAGGAGGGGAAGCAGCAGTGCCACCATCTTCTAGGTGTTATTCAGGACCTCTTCTTACTCATTCCTTGCTCCAAGAAGTTTTCTCTGTATAGTGATTCAGTTTTTTATTGTGGAACAAGTCCTAGCCATGCAGAAATGAGCACCATCCTCTGATGGTTGCAGAGTTATTTGCATCTCCCGAGCTGATGGGGTCTCCTGCCTTCTACATGTCAAGGCTGCACTTTTCTCATGTCCACAGCCCCACTCACCCTTGTTTGTGACACCATGTGGCAGGCCCTCTTTGCCATGAATGTACTAGGACTTGGTATTGCCCAAGGCACTTGGTAAACTCCAGATAGCAGTGTTCCTTCCCCCTTGCAGTGACTGTGTGGATTGGAAGATGCTGGCCCTGATGAAAGCGCCTCAAGTCTTTTGGTAGCAAACTTTTGTTAATGCATCTTGTTTGGGCCTACAGTAGTTTCATAAACTTTCAGCCTTGACTAAGCATTTTTGACATTTCCCCTATAATTTCACTGCGTGCTTTATATCTTGTTCTTGCTGTTTAAGATGCCTATGCATTAGGATTTGAGAGAGAGAGTGCGTATTTTGAGAGGTGGAAATTCTCTGATCTTGAGAGAAAGTACCTGGAGTGACCATATCCAAGAGCTTGCTGTGGAGCATCCGTGTGTCCAGGGAGAAAGCAGGATGCAAAATACAAGTCACTGTCAGGAGGCTGAAGCAGTGGGAGGGAGTTAACTCACACCAAGAAAGTCAGAGGAATATGGCATTACATGGACTTTTTTTGTTTCACTGCACAATTCTTTTTCCAAGTACCTAGATTTTATCCAAATTAAGATGGATCTTTTACATTTGTGAAGTTTCACTATCTTTCTGAGATATGCCTTTGACAAACTGTTCTTTCAGTCTGAATAACTTAGGGCAGTTGATGACATTTAGCTAAAATTTTGATTTGAGTGTTTTTCAAACATGTCACCACTTTTTGTAGTTAATTATATTTGGCATAATCCTAATTATACATTTCCACGTACTACTTCTTTAATGTTGATTTCTCTGAGTAAGCCTAGTTTCTTTCTGATCATCAAGTATTAATTGCTTTTTTGGAATGGTTGCTCAGTGGGGTTTTTAAATTGTATCACAGGTGCATTTTATCTGAGTTGCCAAATTCTGCCTGCCAAGTCTGCCTACAAAGGTAAACCTTTCCAGTAGGTGTGTGAGAATTGCATGATTCTTTGGACAAAACGATGGAACAAACATTTGTATCTGCAATCGTGATGTTGAAAGAAGTTTGCTACTAGGCTTCAATTGCAGAATGCATCCTCTAAGATGGTTCTTTTGAGCATGCGTTACCCTTCTGAAGCATACATGCTGAATGTGCACAGTGCCACAGGCACTCCTCTGTTCAAGACCTGATGCGGAGACAGTCATAGGGTGCTTAGGGAGTATTCCTCTGTTGAGAAAGTGCATGAAATGCAGGCCCAGGAGGGTAGATGACAAAGGCAGAGCTTCTCATCACTCCCTTTCTGTGGAGCGGTCTTGGTGAATATGTGTCTCTTAACATCTGTCTTTGCATGTACCCAGGATGTACCTGCTGTTCTTAATCTTTTCTGCACAGTGGTACTGATATGTTCCTATAAATGTTCATTCTGAAGGTTTGCAATGCTCTCGTAAGGGAACCTCTTCTGCTAACTTCAGGCATCATCAAATGAGTAGCGAGTGTACTTGTGGGTAAAATACTGGAGATAATCGCTGATCTGGGATTACATATTATCTGAAGCAAGATTGACCAGAAAAGGAAATGCTGTGGGTGGTGGAAGTCTCTGTAAACTCAGACTTAACTCTCTTGATTAGCATCTAATGGGAAGCCTGTCATAAAACCAAACATTGAGGCAGTGGCATCCTGCTAGGCCTTGCCATAGAAGTTCTGCAGCAGCTGTTTGCAGCAGAATTGTCGGGGCATTTTCCAGTTGTTGTGTATGTTCTGATTTATAAAGTATGTGAAAAATCAGGATTAGTAAGTGATATTTTTATGCTTTGCCTAGAGATTACTTGTTAGCAGCCTGTAAAGAGATCTGTGACATATGCTGGTGTATCCCCACTTTCCTGTTAGGACAACGAGACATCTTATCTGTGAATAACATTTGCCTGTGGAGGGAGTCTTTGCTGAGTGCGTTTTTTTTTTTTTCCATGAAGTGGAGCTTCACCAATCACTGAAATTCCTGATGTGATTGTCAGCAGCACATAAAACATTTCTGCTGGCAATAACGCGTGGCAGAAGCCTGAGAATCAACAGTGTCAGTTGTTGTGCAAAGAACTAGCGTTAAGCAAAGAAAACAAAGCGAATATTATTTAGTGACTGTTGTATGGTGGTGGCAGGAGGATACTAATACCATTATGACAGTGTTATTGTCTACTGCTGATTTATCAATACAATAAAAATAGCTTACAGATTTATTTTTGAAAAAAGTTATTTCTTTATAGCATTTGCAATGTGAAAAAGATTAATGATTAACTGTATTTACCTATACAAGCTGTATATATAAACAATTCCCTTACATTATTGTTTTTATCACATTTATAAACACCATGAAAATGACACATCTTTCTGGGCAAGATGATTTAATTTGTGTGGATAAATTCAACCTGAAATCTGTCATTTGGAGAGCAACGGCTGTTACATACCCAGTACTCTATTAACAAGTAGTCAAAGTAAACCTGTTCCAGGATGTTTTTTTTTTTTCCCCAGGAAACTGACAGCCAATGTTTCTTGTTTACAGGAAGATTCTTTAATAAAATTACATTATATATGTCAGTGGATACCCTTAACAACTTACCAGCATATATGACGTATAGGTCTTTATAAGCAAGACAGCATTTTTTTTGTGAGCTGGTTTTGCATTAGTCTAACGGTATCTGTGAAAGAACTTACCTATATTAAATTTGTCGAAAAGTTAAAAACTCAGGCGAGATAACAGCATTATGAACATCCCATACAATAAAGATTTGCAGGTTATTGCTGTGGGATGAGCTGCTTACTTGTAAGTGTCCAGGACAACTCAAGAGTCTAACTCTGACAACTTGAAAAAAATGATATTTTTCTTGAGTTTTAAAGCAGTACCATGCCTAAGTGCAGAATGTCATCTTTGTACAATTTCTATTTACCAGGCCTGTAGTAAATATTTTGTTGACTGGCAAATTATAGTCAGCCTAATAATGTATTACTGCATGCTAGTACAGCATAGCACCAATAGATGTAGAAGAGGAAAGTTAATTTATTGTAATCTTGTTTTCTCTGCTGTAGGTTGGATTAGAAGTAGGTTTGCTCGTTAGTGTAACATGCTTTAAAGTGGTAGAATTAAAGGATAAGCTGTGTTAACAATAGAAAGTATCTTAACTGTGTAATAATAGCCACTCTTAAAGCTTGGGTTGTGTTCACCTGAAGGGTTTTAAAAGCTAAGAAAAAATAGATCATTTGTCACTACTTGCATACCATGTATTTCCTGTTTCTTGTGTCTATTAGTTTTTATCTCCCTCTTCAGTAGTGTAGCAGTTGTTCTGATGCTGATGGACAGTGCTTTCAGCAAGCAGTGTCTTAACTTGTTACTTTCTAAATGTTCATTTACTGACAGAACTGTTGACAGTATAAAACACTAATTTCTACCTGCCAAGTTTCCTATGTTAACTTCTGCACTAAGGATTTTCATAATTGATTTCATTTTGAGAGGAAGTTGGAATTCTTTTTGGTCAGCTAAGAGCACAGTTGTTTTTTCTTTAAGCTGCTCTTTTCACTCTAAAACAAAAATAAAATTCAACTCCAGACATAATTGCACTTTAGTGCAAGGCATCTTTGGCTGTTGTTACATTTTGGAACTTGTTTACATTCAGTGCTTTAGATTTCCATCTTTAAAAAGGGATTTGAATATTAAAATCTGCTTAGAGAAGAGCAGATACTAAGAAAAATGAAATAAACACCATGAATGCTACAGAGACAGCTAACCAAAACCAGTAAAAACTAGCAAAAAGTCACTTAGAAAAGTCTTGTTGCTTCTGAGAGTGTGATAAAGATGAGCTCTTCATTAGGTATCAAGAGGTTGCGAAGCCATCTGCTTGCTGTATTACAACTTACTGATTGGAAAATCAGCAAATGTCTTCAAAGAAATGACTAAGAAGCTCCCTGGCCTAGTAACATTCATTTTTCTAACTCAAAATATAGAATTTCAGATAAATGCCTAAACCGAGGGAATGTATATTCAAAAAGGTCATTTAAGCTGACCTAGACATCTGTCAGTCAGTCCATTTTCACTCCTTCTCCCCAGCCTCAAGGATTGAGTTAACAGAAAATGAGATCAATCTAATGGTGATTTGATAATAAAATTGTTCTCATAACGATGTATAGCTGTCTGTTGACTTGCTAATGTTGAAATGATAAGTAAGTAGAAAAGTCTATTGAAATTCAGTCCGTTGATACTTTTGACCTGTGCAGATGTAATCAGTTTTAATGTTGCCAATGATGTAGATACAGGCTTTTATGTAGTTATAAGGAAAAAAAAAAAAACAACAAAAAGAAACCTTCAGCAGTAGCCAATGTTGACCAGATCAGCAGAACAGTGGAATGTGTTTTGACTGTGTGATTTTTGAAGAAGATGTAGAACTCACCTCAGCTTGAATTTGAGCTTTTGATATGAAATCCTGTGGCAAAAAGCCTGTAAGCATTTGGATTTATGAGTTTTGAAGATGAAAAGGAATTTATTTCTGTTTAAGACATTAATAAAAGTTTATTGTTGTTACTCTGTAAACTTCTTGGTAATCATGGTTTAAAAAGGATGTGTAAAAGCATCAGAAATAGTAGAAAACTCATTAAAAGATACAGAAACCTCCTGGATGCATCAATAGTCAGTATGTGGTATGTGATTCAACCCAGATAGGTCTCTGGGAGAAATGTTTCACTCTGGCAACAAGTAGTATTTTAAGTTAACTTGGTATTTGTGCTTTATACAAAAGATGAGATCATTGCTCTGAGCCTTTCTGATTTTTGATTGCATGGCATAAAAGAACAAAATGCTTATCTTTTTCTTCTGGCCTGAAGATGTATAAATTATTCTGCAGGACTCTAGGGTATTTCTCTTACCATTTTCCAAAATATTTTTTTTTTTCAAGTGCCTTGCAGAATTTATGCAACCATGAAGATTTCATACTTAGTAATTCATGGCTCATAGCTTGTGTTTACCGCTTTTTTTTGTAATTCGGTCCTAATGTATGTATTAACAGCAGATAAACTAATTATATCTGTAAATCTTAGAAAACAAACAAGTTCATCCATTAAAAAAAATGTGAACACAACAAAATACTATTTACTCACTTTCATGTGCAGTGCAATGAAGTATATCTGACATCTTGTAAAGGATATGTTTTGTAAATGTAAAAGCTATGTGACTTTGTATGCTTTGTTTTTCAGAGTGTGATTTTTGCACTGTGATCTGTCACATTATACCAGTGGGAGGAGGGAGTGTACATAGTATGAGTGTACATGGATGAAATTACATATTGCTTCACGCTGTTTAACTTTTTTTAAAGGCAAATACAGTCTAAGGAGGACTGAGTCTTTTCTGCCAAAGTCTAAAGGGGAAATCAGGATTGATTTGAAATTGAAAGCTTGGCAGCACATTGAAAAGAAACAGGAGACAGGAATAACTGTGAAAGCAGGAACTGATTCAATGTAAGCACAGCTGAAGGACAAAAGAGATGACATGACAGACAAAAGTATAGGGGAAATTAAGAAGATATTTCACACGAGTGGAGAACATATCAGGAGCAAGTGTTGCCAGAAAAGCCACAGATTAATAACAGGAGATGGTAGATATCTTTTGTTGCATGGAGAGGACTCTCATTAATTACTTCAGAACTGTTTTTAGGTTTCCTAATACACTGTTTCCTTTCTAGAATTTGCAGAGATAGTGGGTTATCAGCTGGGTTGGGACCTTTAGGACCATAATATAGTCCTGCTCAGTAGATCAGCTGGTAGCAGCAAAATGTTTTTGATTGCTGATTAAAACATACTCCACCAAGATAGGATTATACCATTTACTTTGCCTGAATACCTTTATCTAGAAAGGCATCTTAAGAGACAGATATTTTAGGGTCAATTCTAGATCAGAAGAATCTACTCTGCAGATGAGAAACCATTCTGCCAGCATTTCTATGATTCTCACTTGGAATTAAATCTGGCAAAGGAGATCAAGGATAATAAGAAAGGCTTTTTTGAGTATGTCAGTAGTAAAAAGATGACTAGCGGTTGTGTGGGTCTGCTACTGAATGAAGTGAGTGTCCTGGTAGCAGGGAGTGCTGAGAAGGCAGAGATACTGAATGCCTTCTTTGTTTTAGTCTTTACTACAAAGACTGTCCCTCAGCAATTCCAGGCCCTGGAGGTAAGAGAAAGTGTCTGGGGAATGGAATACTTCCCCTTGGTTTAGGTGGGTCTGATCAGAGAGCATTTGGTTAAACAACGCACACAAATCTGTGGGCCTCAATGGGATGCACCCATGTGTGCTAAGGGAGCTGGTAGAAATTATTGTTAAACCTCTTCTGTATAGTCTCTGAAAGGTCTTGGAGAATGGGAGAGTATGTGTAGAGTCTTGCATCTGGGGGGCAACAACTGTATGCATCAGTACAGGTTAGGGGCTGACCTGATGGAGAGTAGCTCTGAAGAGAAGGACCTGGGTGTCCTGGTGGACAACAGGTTGGCCATGAGCCAGCAGTGTGCCCTAGTGGTCAAGAAGGCCAATGGGATCCTGGGGTGCATTAAAAAGAGTATGGCCAGCAGGTCAAGGGAGGTGATCCTTCCCCTCTACTCTGCCCTGGTGAGGCCGCATCTGGAGTACTGTGTCCAGTTCTGGGCTCCTCAGTTCAAGAAAAACAGATCTCCTAGAGACAGTCCAGCTGAGGGCAACAAAGATCATTAAAGATCTGGAGCACCTCCCATATGAAGAAAGGCTGAGAGACCTTGGGACTCTTCAGTCTGAAGAAGAGGAGGTGGAGAGGGGATCTCATCACTGTTTATAGACATCTGAAGTGCGGGAGTCAAGGCAATGGGGGCAGACTCTTTCCAGTGGCAAACAACAGTAGAATGAATGGCAACAGGCAGAAACTGTAACACTGGAAGTTCCATACTAGCTCTAGGAAGAAGTGTCAGAGTGACAGCACTGGAACAAGCTGTTTGGAGAGATTGTGGAGGGTCGTTCTCTGGAGATATTGAAAACCCACCTGGCTGCTTTCCTGTGTAATTTATTCTAGGGAACCTGCTTTAGCAGGTGGGTTGGAAGGGGTGGTCTCCAGAGATCCCTTCTGACCCCTAGAGTTCTATGATTCTTGTACTTGTGCTTCTTGTTCCTAATTTCTTTCATGGTCTCTTGTTACTACCTTCTTTGCTTTTGCCCTCCATTCATTTTTCTGGCCTTCATTCCCTCCTACCTTTTACTTCTTTCCTTCTGCTCTTAGTCATGCCCTTTAATTTCTTCTCACTGGTACTTCAGCTTTTGTGAGTTGGGAGAGTGGAAGACCTATCTTTACCACTTTGGCTTTACTGCTGTTAAAGCTCTGTGCTGATCTTCTTCTCTTTGATGACTCTTTTGTTTTGTTCCCCGATGGCCATCCAGAGACATCTTATCCTTCACATTCTGCTTTTTTGCTCTAAATCCATCTTTTTTGCTGCCTGCAACTAGTGGGAGGACTTTTAAGCTAGATGGCAGACATTTTCTGTACCCTGATGATGTCTGGTTCCCTGAGCTACAGAAGCTCTCACAGCAAGAAGAAATCATTTGAATGGTAGGTGTTTTAGAAGCCCACTTGTGTCTTTGGAGCAGGCTTAGTTAGGTGTGAGTGATTCATCTTGGTAAGTTGTGCAAATTCAGGATCGTTGCTTCTGGAAGGTTACTAATCTTTCAGGTTAGTATGACTTATACGTGCAAACTTATGGCAAAGAATTCAGTTAAGACAAGAAGAAAAAAAATGAAATTATTTCCTGAGCTGAAAGCAACTTTCATATAATAATAGAAGAGAAAATTAATAGAAGGGAGAATTAACTCAAAACAGCCAGTTCCTGGCTCACCTAGACAGTTCATTATATCTTACTGGAATTGTCTGATTTAGGAGGTATTTTTATGCCAGATCCTCATAGCATTTGTTCTGTGATGTTAGCAGACTGGTATAAAGCACCTCAGATATGAAGGCTCTTTAAAAATGGACGGAGTTTAACTTTGAAACTGATGCCAAGGAAGTGAACAGAAATTATGCAGTTTAATTGGGATACTGTTAACCAGTGCCAGGTAGTTTAAATGTGATTAGCTGTTTTCCAGTGCATGCCAATTTTGTACTTTTAGATCTTCTAGAGCAAAAATTTCAGATACTTCTAGAAAGTTAATTATGCACAAATTTTTAATGTAGATTTTTTTCAAAAATATCAGTAGTATGAAACCAATGAATATTTCATTAGCTCATAAGATGCTGTAGTCAACACTAACTAGATTCCTCATGTCTGTTGTCCAGGAAAACAGCTTTGGAAAACTCTAGTAAAAGATAAAGATAGTGTCATTTGAGGAATCTGTTTGCAAATCGTTAGGTGCTGGTAAAAAAAAAAAAACCTACAATAGTATATATTATTTTATATTGAAGAAGCAGTATTTGAGCATATTGTTCCTTTGTAAAATATAAATAGGTAAAGTTGTAGTCAACCAGATAATGTCTTATCTGGATTTAATTGATGTAGTTTAAGTATTTTTATGCATTTATTTTTCTGCTTATTTTTAGATTGAGTTGAGTTATATTATAAGGTGAGAAAAGCGTTTAAGGAACTACCACCAGGATAGTTATCCTGCCTTGTCTAGTGCATCCAGATTGTTGCGATATTATGTTGATATGATAGGTAGTTTCTTGCCATCTGTTTTGCCAGTGTTTTTTTTTTTTGTATACTGAACACAGAAACATGACATTTTTTTATCTCAAAACAGTCTAGAGCATCTAGGAGAGAAGAGATCTGGAGCCTTGGGTGATGAACAGACCTGTATAGTCCCTTGGGCTTTACTAAGCTTTTTGTTTCAGAAATAGAGTGCAGAACGCAATTGCAGCTTTTTCCTTGAAGTTAGAGTAGTTCTTGTACAAAGCTTAAGAAATTTTTCACAAGCTGAATCTCTAGACAGAGAAATTAAGTTTAATTAGACTTATGTAGCCATCATTTTTAGATTGAAGGCGACTGTTATATCACTCAATTTCATATATCATCTGGAACTGGAGAGCCCTTGCCTTCCTACCGTTCTTCATTTCAGGTTGTTAGCAAAAGCATATCTTGTGGGGAGATATCCAGTATGATGGGTTTTTTTGTATGTAAAATATTTGTAGAAGTCTTATCTGTAGTGTCACTGGTTAAACAAAATGTCAGCCTATTCTGCATGGTTTGAAAATGATGTGAGTCTTAGAAATTCTCTTTACAAAAGTATTTTTCTTTCCATGAGAAAAAAAAAAGTTTGACTGTCATTAAAGAGAGAGGCCTAGATTAGCATGGATGAAGGAAGCAGCAGTTGCAGTACATTTAGAGTCGTTGCTTGTGAGTTTGCTGAATTGGTAGTGATTTTTTGTTGTTTCTATTTTTGGGAAGTTAAAACATTTTATGAACCATTTCTTGGTTCATGAAACTAGTAAATCATCAAATCTTGTAATACTTACGAAAGTTGTCTTCTTACACCAGTTGTTCTTGAGATACCAGAATTCTAATTGCAAAAACAGATGTAACTGATCCCATCCATATATTAGAGTGAATTTAGCAGTGTTTTAAAATTTTGAAGGTTCTTAAAAGACTCATGCCCAATTTCTTTGTCCCCCTGTGTAAATCTTCAGCATATAACTGTCCCATGCCTTACAGCGGTGCAGTAGTTTAAAAGGGTTAGATGAATAAATGAAGTATCATTGGGCACTAAAGGTGATAAGCAAGATGAATGTCATTACTCTTAGATAACTGCTGTTTTCAAAAAGGGAACAGAGACCGTTGATTAGCCTCATCTTGATCCCTGGGAAGGTAATGGAACGACTAATCCTGGAACTTGTCAATAAAGGACAAACAGGTAACTGGGAGTAGCCAGCATGGATTTGCAAAGAGGAAGAGATGCTCAAGTGACTTGATAAACTTCTACAATGAAATGACTGGCCTGGTGGATGAGGGAAGCAGGCTGGATATTGTCTGCCTTGGCTTCAGGAAGGCTTTCAGTGCTGAATTCCTTAAGATACTCACAGGGAAGCTGCTAAAATATGGGCTGGATGAGCAGATAGTGATGTGGATTGAAAACTGGCTCAAGGAATGTACCCAGAGGGTGGTATCCAGTGGCACAAAGTCTGGTTGGAAGCCAGTAACTATTATTGGTGTACCCTAGGGGTTAGTACTGGATTCATTTATGTTCAGTGTCTTCATTAATGATTTGGATCTGCTGCGTGTACCCTCAACAAGTTTGCAGATAGCACGAAACTGGGAGGTGTGGCTGATCCTCCAGAGGGTTATGCTGCTATTCACAGGGACCTGGGCAGGGTGGAGAAATGGGCTGGCTGGAACCTTGAGCAGTTCCACAGCTGCATAATTGAGGGAGGTGATTCTTCCCCTCTACTCAGCAGTGGTAAGGCCACTCCTGGAGTGCTGGGACCAGTTCTGGGCTTCCCAGTATAGGAGAGACGTGGACATACTGGACATAATCCAACAAAGGGCTTTGAAGATGTTTGAGGGACAGGAGGATCTCTTGTATGAGGAAAGGCTGAGAGAGTTGAAACTTTAACCAGAAGAGCTCTGGGAAATCTCATAATATAATATAAAGACCTGTATATAAATATTTGAAGGGAGCATACAAAGAAGACAGAGCCAATTGACATCATAGTCTAGTTTCAAGTTGATTCCTGTATTTTTCACTCTTAGACTTCAGAGATAGGTTTGAGTTTTTCATTTCTATGTTAATTTTTTGCTGTTATAGAGCAGGTAATATAAATGCACAGAGCAGCCCTTTGTAGGACAAGTCTTCTCTTGTCTAAAGACTTTGTCTTTTAGAAATGCTAAGTCTTGTTTATCAAGTACTTGGTAGTCATTATAGCTCACAAGAGACAATGAAAGGCCCTTAGCTAGAGTCAGGTTTTAACAATATCTGCAAATAGTCCTTTGTTGAACATTTGCTATGAGTCCGTATACCTGTATTTATGTAATTCTGCATCTTTTCACCACAGTAGATGTTGTAGTTTTTAACTGCCTTGCTCAATTTCATATCAATAGAGATTTATTTTCTCCAGGACAAATTCTAGGTGTTATAGACCTCTATAGTCGTTACTCATATACATCTATAAAATATAGCTGAAGTGCTTTCCCACTTCTATTTCACACTGTGATACCTCAAATGTTACCTGAATCTTACTGCACCTCCCTCTTGTCATGAGAGGCCTTTCTCATTTTATCAGAGGTATTGACGAGAAACAAATATGTTAAAAAGGAACCTATTTCCTCAATTCTGGTTAGCAGGATACCCCTACTTGCAGTGGGGAACTCCCTAGGAATGTTTTAAAATTTGGGTGTTCCCAGTCTTAAACAGGGGGTGTTGTGTGTCTTTGGAATTTGAAGCAGGTCACCTGGTATACGTGCATTTTCTTCCTAAGCAGCATGGCTTATATGTAAGTAGGCAATGAAACAAAAAAGCTTAAGGTAGTTACCTTTCTTTTTGCAACAACACTGCTTATCTTGGTATTCAGCATTAAATTGCACCACTGGCCTCTATCTCTAGTCATGCATACTAGTTGCTCTGGAGGCACATGGTCCCTTGTGCTTGTAGGTAGGGATGGGGAACAGAACAGGCCCTTCGTAATCCATAATGAGATGGTTTTGGACCTGCTCCGAAAGCTGGGCACTCACAAGTCCATGGGGCCTGATGGATTGCACCGTAGAGTGCTGAAGGAGTTGGCAGATGTGGGTGCCAAGCCACTCTCCATCATCCTTCAACAGTCCTGGCTAACCAGGGATGTCCCAGTGGACTGGAAGCTGGCAAATGTGATGCTCATCTTCAAAAAGGGCCGGAAAGATGATCCAGGTAGGTACAGACATACCAGTCTCATCTCGGTGCCAGGGAAGGTTATGGAACGGGTAATCTCAGGATACATTGTGAATCAGTTATAGGTCAGCCAGGGGATCAGGCCCAGTCAGCATGGGTTTATGAATGGTAGATCCTGTTTGACAAACATGATTTCATTCTGTGACATGGTGACCCGCTTAGTGGATGAAGGTAAGGCTGTCGATGTGGTCTACCTGGACTTCAGTGTAGAGCCTTTGACACTGTCCCCCACAACATCCTCAGGGAGAAGCTGGCTGCCCATGGTTTGGATGGGCATACGCTCTGCTGGGTGAAACACTGGCTGGATGGCCAGGCCCAAAGAGTTGTGGTCAATGGAGTTAAATCCAGTTGGCGGCCAGTCATGAGTGGCCCAGGGCTCAGTACTGAGGACGTTCCTATTCAACATCTTCATCAGTGATCTTGATGAGGGGATTGAGTGCACCCTCAGTAAGTTTGCAGATGACACCAAGTTGGGAGGGAGTGTTGATCTGCCAGAGGGCAGAAAGGCACTACAGAGGGACCTGGATAGATGGATTGATGGGCCAAGGAAAACCGTATGAGTTTCAGTAGGGCCAAGTGTCAAGTCCTGCATTTTGGTCACAGCAACTCCAGGCAACCCTCCAGGCTTGGGGATGAGTGGCTGGAAAGCTACCTGATGGAAAGGGACCTTGGTGTGCTGATGGACAGTTGGCTGAATATGAGCCAGCAGTGTGCCCAGGTGGCCAAGAAGGCCAATGGCATCCTGGCTTGTATCAGGAATGGTGTGGTGAGCAGGACTAGGGAAGTAATCCTGCCCCTGTACTCGGCATTGGTGAGGCCCCACCTTGAGTACTGTGTTCAGTTTGGGTGCCCCAGTACAGAAAGGACATGGAGGTGCTGGAGCAGGTCCAAAGAAGGGCATCAAGGCTTGTGAAGGGCTTGGAGAATATGCCCTACGAGGAGAGACTAAAGGAACTGGGGCTGTTTAGTCTTGGGAGGAGGAGACTGAGGGGAGACCTTATTGCTCTCTTCAAATACCTGAAAGGTGATTGCAGTGAGAGCGGGGTTGGTCTCTTCTCAGTGGTGACAGGTGACAGAACAAGGGAAAATGGCCTCAAGTTGTGCCAGGGTTGGTTTAGGTTGGATATCAGGAAAAAGTTCTTTACAGAAAGGGTTGTTAACCACCCCAGGGAGGTGGTTGAGTCACCATCCCTGAATGTGTTTAAAAACCCTTTGGATGTGGTGCTCAGGGCTGTGATTTAGCAGTGGTTGTTAGAGTTAGGGTAGTATGGTTAGGTTGTAGTTGGGCTTGATGATCTTGAAGGTCTTTTCCAACCTGAGAGATTCTGTGATTCTATGCAGAAAGTCCTAACAGACAATGTGGATTTTAAATGGGTGGTTAGCCACAAGAAGACTATACGGAGAGTTCAGTACTGCAAGCTGAACTCTGAAGGTAGAAGAGTAACTATTTTAGATCAGATCAAGATTTTATATTGAGCCAAACATTATTCTTGATGGTCTGAATCTAGTTGTGCTGTCAGATACTCCTTTTGTTAACTGCATTCAGTATTTTAATAGATATGCATTGTCATCTGACTTCATGCTTGTTGTTTTGTATTCTCTGCATCTGCAGAAAACACAATTATTTCCTTTTTCGATGTACTGGCCTTGTATGTACTGAAAAGTTACTATCTTGTGTCTTGTCTTTGTCTTGAACATCATTCTCTAGACTAAATAACCACAATTCTTTTACCATTTTATATGTTTTCAAGGCATCAATTCATTTTGTTTCTTCTCTGTTCTTCTTGCTTGTATTGTTCTTGAAATGTAGTGTTTGACAATTCGGTCAATTGGTTCCAGCCAAGGCTGGAACAGAATCTGTTGGTTCAACTCATTTTGAAAAAATAAATTCCTCATGTTTGCTGCATGATAAGTAATCTCGCTGTCTGCTGTTATTACAGTATTTGGAAGTTAGAGCCTAATGCATTTACTGCTGCTCTTATGTTATGTCTGAAACTTAGTAATAGAAGCTATTGTAATTAGCTCACCTGAGCTTTATTATCCAGAAGAAGTAGTGAGATATTCATAGCACTCTGAGATAGCAATAAGCAAGAAGGTACCCTAATATAAAGTAATGGCCTGTCTGCAGTGAATTCTAGTGTTTACTTTGATGAGAAAGATAAAGAAAGGTAGATTTTAACTTACTGGTGCTAAATCAGTAGTACTTAGAATCCTCAGCTCAACAGAGGTGACAGGAGGGTGTCTCTAATCACAGCAAGTTTTCCACAGGTATTACTGATGTCATTGTCCGAGCTAAGAGTCACAACTTTCCCCTGACTCACTGGCTTTTGGGTTTCTCAGTGCCGAAATGACTGGCACAGTATTGCTTTCCTTGCCCTTGTTTAGATTCATGAACAGGTAGCTCAGCTCAGCCTGTGCTTTATATACTATTTCTAAAAAACTGTTTCCAATCCTATAGTTTTTCCTTAAATTGTTGTAGCACGTTTCAAATTGAGCAAAAGCTGGATAGTAGTACATAAATAGAAAAATTCTTCTAGTGAAAACGTTTCTAGGGACATTCTCCCACTGAACATTCTTGCCATAATATTTCAGTATCCTCTATTAATAAGAGTAATAGAAACACATAATTGCATGTGTAGAGTTTTCAAAGGGTGCAGGATCCAAAAATGGAAGGTAAAGAAATTCATGCCAGAAATGTCTTTCCAAACTATGTAGTGTTTAAGAGGAATTTGTAATTCTGTTCGGGAGTAAGCATTGAAGTTGTTCTGCATTAGAGAGGTAACTCACTTCCAGTGATTGTAGTGATTCTATCTGGTCTTGACCCGTCCAGTACTTAAAAATCTAAAATTTCAGCATGCATTTTTGACATGCGTTTATAAATTCAAAGCAGGTAATCTATATGTATCTGGGCCGAGACGTATCTTTTATTTCTCTTCAGAAATTTCTCTTCTGTTTTCCTAGTTGCCATAGACTACACCTATACTGTCTTCCTTATTTATGCTATGCCTTCCTATTTTAACTTGGTCCTTTTCTGACTTGGTCAGAGCATTTTATGAGTTTTACTGTTAAGTTTCTGCATGTTTTCTCAAAGACTGTCTCTTGCCAATATTTGTTGCTGAAAAGCATTCAAGCCACATTGCTGCTGTTGCTTCACATTTCCATCAAATTCTATTCTGATGATTCCAATATCCTCTTTTTCAGTTTAGACATACCTCATTTTACAATTCATTTAGAGTACCTGTATAGAAGTCTTCTCCTGGCTCATTACTTTCAGATCTGCCTCCATCTCTCCATAGTCCACTGCATCAAATACAGTTAGATGTCATCTTTAATATTCTTCTTTGTCTATTGCATGTCTTACTAGTCATCTTCTAAAATATTAAGATATTGATCTTTTCTCACCTTCATATGAATGAAGAATGAGAATGGTCTTGATTGCTTACTTTTCAGATTCACCAGTATGCGTTTTTTCTTTTTCTCCTCTAGACTTCACAAAAGGGAGGAATCTTTTTTTTCAATCCAACAGAGCTGTCTTTTAGGCTTCCTTGAAGCTTTTATTTCTCTTCATTATAGACTATTGGTCAGGTAGTTAATAATAGTTGTTTTTTTTTTCATATGTCCATGATGCTTAAGTTACTTAGGGGAGCAGTAGCTCCTTTTGTTAAATGTTAGTGCAGTGCTTGTAACGGATAAATAATGTTGTCTCCCAGTAAAGAAGATACTTCAGTGAATATCAACATTGAGTTCCCTGAAATGTATGCTAGCAAGTAGCTGGCAAAAACAATTTTATGTCATTGGCATCTGCCTAATATGCCTTCTTGGAAAAGATTCTTCCTATAAGCTTAGAAGGATCTTTCTCCCATTTACTCATTTAGCTAATAAACATTAGATTCTATATAAGCATATTACAGCTTTATGCTCTGAAAATACGTTTTTACAGACATGAGTAACAACACTGGAAATTAATTTTGTCCTCTCAGTAAATTGTATGTGTAATCAGACTTGAGAGGAAATATTAAGCCTTTTTTAAATGTATTATCAATGAAAGAAGAGCTTTGGGAAACTGCATATGTGTGATTTTGCTTCGACAGTGGTTATAAAAGTTTAGCAACTCCGTATGTATTGAGCATGTCATTAAAAGGATTGTATGTTTGTAAATTTAAAACAATTGTTGTGTTATATGAGGGAGTTCTCTTTCACTTTTAGCTGCAAAAAGTATGTTTAAAAGTATATTTTAAAGATAGCTTTAGATAGCACTTGAAATAATTATGGTGGAAATAGGTGGGGGAAGGATTGATGCCCCTCTTTCAAATGAATGTAAGTAGTGTTGCTGGTGAACGTGGAAGCAGAGACATTAAAATGACAAGCTTTCTTTTCATATTCACATTCCAGTGGTGTTCATAAAATGAACAAGTGAAAATAAATGAGAATTTAATACATATTTTTTGAAATGTAAAGCTATTCTTATATAAATAAGTGGGTGGGACAAGGAAATTTCCGTCTTTATGGTTCTTGGAGATAAATCAGAATTTGTAACTGTCTGCAATTGATCCTACTATCTTAGGTTTTCAAGATCAAAGCAGTGCAGCTGGCAGGAAAACTTCTTCCAGCCTTCAACACACCTACGGGTATACCATGGGCAATGGTAAATCTGAAAAGGTAATGAGTTTTCTTTTGTGGGGAAGTGTTTTTCTCCACCTTCCCTAACTTGAAAAAATGACATATGCTATTACTAATTCTGAGTACTACAATTTTGGAAGATGGTGACAAATTGTTATTCCTGGTGCTTAAGGATAACTTTAATAGAGTTCAGACCACCCTACCTCATTAACTGCAATAAATTGTGACCATTAATATTTTTCCTGATTCTGGAATAAGAATTCAACCTGCTGTTCGACCATACTGAGTATATTATGACATATGTTGTTCTAAACTTAAACGTTAGTTTTTTAGTCATTATAAACCATGTTCCTATGAAAAACAAAGATGCTTGCAGGCCATAATTGAATGTACTGGTTTTTATGCACTTTGTGAGCTGTATGTTACTTTCAGAAATCTCAAAATGTTTGAGGAAGTATTAATTTATTTTGCAGTTCAGCTGTATAAAGGCTAATATGCAGAAATCAACTGCGTACTGAACTTAAAACTTTTTGTGGAACAAAATTACCTTCTCTAATTTATCTTGTATTACTTGTTCAGTGTTGAGTTTTTTCTCAAAGTTTGAAAGCGCTTTTTGACATAATGCATTTTTTATATTTTTATTACTGGGACACAAGAACTTTCTTGTTAATTAATGCTTGTACTGTATCTGTCTCCTGGTAATGTACAGAGCCTGCCGGCATCAACAGAAAATACAGTGGCTTGCATGCAATGAGGCAGTGACAGTGGCATATGTATATGTGAACACTGACACGAGGCTGACATGCAATAAAAGAAAGAACCCGATAGAAGGATTTGAAAAATTAGTAACTTGTATTTTATTAGTTTTTGTATATTTAATGAAACACTTTGTTTTCTTTATTTGCGAGAGATGAACCAAAGAAAAGCTATAATTTTGTTTCTGTACAGTCTTTAAGCAGTGGTTACTATATTTTAAAAGGCGTTTTGTCTTGGGTGAGAACTGCAAATGCTGCTCCATTACCAATGTTTTTCATTTACATTTTTATTCTTTCTAATTTATAATTAAAAAAAAATTAAAAAGACATTGCTCTCTGATTGTAGTTTTACTGATAACTGAAATCTTATTTGAGAGAAAGTACAAATAATCTCTAGGAAAATATGGTTAATTTTGCAAGTTAAAGGACTCAGTCCTGGAAGATGGTGGAAATTCATGAATCAAATTAAACCAGAGGTAATCTAGGAGTTATGACTTAGCAAGATGTCTTTGAGTGTGAAAGATCTATGGTATGATGGCAGTCTGTTCATTCCTTATGTGAGTCTACGGAACTCACAATATTCTGCTTGCTATAAACATACAGTTTTCCTATGTAGACACAAAAAAGGCCAACTCCCATCTTACTCAAGCATCTAATACTGGCATTAAGTGTATCCCACACAAGTAAGGAGAAGACAGCAGATGTTTGACAGAACAAGGAAGCAATTTTGTCACATTCGGAAGTATACTTGTCTCATCTGATATTTGCTTTTGATTCTTGTTCTTAGAAATATGGAATGAATGAATGACAGTTGAGAGTGGGCTCACTATTAAGGCACTAAAAGATACGGTGTCTTGATGTGCGGAATTACAATCACAGGTCTTTTTATTGATGATCTGATTGTATTTTTTTTCCCAAGAAGATTCCACCAACTAACCAACCAATCAGTCATACCACAACTCTGTAATCTTAAGCATAGATTATTATTTTGCTGTTACCTTTTAAATTTGCTGTTGTAGTTGTTACTAGCTCTGTGTACAGCAATTCTGATTTTTTTAATTCTTTTTTTCTGATTTTCATATATATTTCTTGAAACTCAGCGGTGTGGGTCGGAACTGGGGCTGGGCTTCTGCAGGCAGCAGCATCCTTGCTGAGTTTGGTACTCTACATATGGAATTTGTCCACCTCAGCTATTTAACAGGAGACCCAGTATATTACAACAAGGTGGGTCTCAAATTTAGTTTTTTCAATCATACAAGTGACTTTTATGCTGTTTCATCGTAAATTGCATTAAAGGAAATTACCTTTCGTACAGCATTTTGTAACATACTGCATTATAATTGCATTCTTAGTAGTAAGTAAATTCTTTCTTACCAAGCAGATTGACTTTTTGAAATAAAAATTTTACAACAAAAGGTTTTTATTTCTTTCAGCAGGCATTTAAAAATCATAATTTTAAAAGGTGTTTGTGTGTCAATCCTTTAAAAGCAAAAAAAGGAAGCCCTCAATAAGCTTCTCAGATCAAATTAAGAAAATTTATTTCTGAAAAGAAAAATATTAGCTTTAACAATATGCAGAGCAGATGGAAGTTGTTAGTGGTGATCCTGATTCTTGATTTAATTTAGGTCATGCACATTCGGAAGTTACTCCAAAAAATGGATCGTCCTAATGGACTTTATCCAAATTATTTGAACCCAAGAACAGGCCGGTGGGGTCAGCGTAAGTATTCTTATTTTATTCATTCATAATTAAAGCTCTATTTCTTTGTTGCTGAGTTGGAGACTAGAAAATTTATTCTGTAGGGCATGAGCAGCACTGCTTGAAAACATGAAATCTAGATGAGTTAATTTGACTTGAGATTTTCTGAAACCAATCTTTGCCTTTCTCTTTGAATTCATGTAACTTGATTTTATATGGTATGTTCTAAAAACAGCTTCCTAAAAAAAATCTGATGCATATCTTCTAGTTCCATCACTTGATAATGTCTTCATTTAGACAGAATGAGAGGGAAAAGCAGCTTCCTTCATTTTGATTTTGCTCCTGCTTTTCATCTGAAAGTCATCTGGTTAGTGGATTACTATTTGTAGGAGTAGCATAAGATATTCTTTATAGGTGACTGAGGAAGTATGCATGTTTATGGTGGTAAAATTTGAAGTCTTTCACTTGGATGAATTATGAAGACTTTCACCTGATCTTAGGGTCTGAAATTTTGAAATGATATATAAACGTAGGATATCGTGAGTTAGAAGAGACTCCCAAGGATCATTGAGTCCAACTCTTGGCTCCACACTGAGAGCGTTTTCCAAATGCTCCTTGCACTCCAGCAACTTGGGGCCATGCCCAGTGCCCTGGGCAGCCTGTTCCAGGGCCCCACCACCCCCGGTGAAGAACCTTTTCCTAACCTCCAGCTGACCCTCCTCTGATGCAGCTGTATGCCGTTCCCTTGGGCCCTGTTGCTGTTGCCAGAGAGCAGAGATCAAAGCCTGCCAGTTTTGGTATGAGAAGTTTTTTTTTTTTTTAAAAAAAAAAAAAAAAAGAAGTTTATATTGCTGACGGTCTAGGTGGTGAAAGAAAACACGATAGGGACACAATCCTGATTCCTTTCCTTGAAGCATTTTTTTTTTTCTAAGGAAGGTTGAATGTTTTAGTGCTTTCATAGTGAGTGTGATGAAGAGAGAGTTCTTTATCCTCGAGGCTTCTGTTCCTTCATCTTTTATGAATGTAAGTTTATTTAGGAAAAACAAGCAAGATGGTCTATTTTTGTCTTGTTTGACATCATTGACAGATTTTGTGACTTCAGTGGTTGGCTGTAAATAACCCATAGAACATGTTCTGGCTTGCGAACTGAGAATTTGCTTCTGACATGGAATTTGGTGTATGAGGGAAATGAATACAGCTATCGTTGGAGTGACTGTGTATAGAGTTGTATAATTTGATCATTAAGACCAAAATTCTCCTCAGAGTGCAGTGTCATTAAGTGAATAGCGGCACTTTTTGAGATTAATATATAGATTGCTGAGATAAATTCTTCAGACATCTAGGCTTGCCAATGCAACCAGAAAAAAAAAAAGTGAGTAAATAGTCATTTATAATGGCAACTTTACTTGTTTTTACGAAAATAATTTTGTCTATTGTTTTTTTTGTTCCAAACCAATTGCTTCTACAGCTTTCATCAAATGTGCCATATCACTAGGATTGTCCGCAGTTTCAGTAACAATGCTCAGAATTAGCACCTGTGGAGAGGGAAGAAACCCAAGTACATGAAAAGTTTTAACTTTGCTGAAGTTTGATGAAACTCTGACATGTTTTTAAATTGAATTTTAAATTTGAGAGTAGAGTTCATGATTGCAGATCAATAATTATGTTTCTTTTCATTCTAAGAATTTAAACACCTTAATACAACGTGGGTCTTTTTTTTTTTTTGTACTGTTCCCTAGCCACAAACATTTCCTGGAATTAGCTTTTTACTTTTTCACCCAGGCAAATCAGGTTCCTAATGCTGATACAGAGCTTCTGGTAGCGTTTCTAAGATTTCACCCATTCAGCTTTTGTAAACCTATCCTGAAAAGTTTTGTGAGGACAAGAGAGCAAGAATCCATAATTCTGCTTTTTCTGGATAGAACAATGAGAAACTGTTCTCGTCGCTGTGATAGTTCACTCTTCAGTGAATCCATTTGCAGAAATTTAAGAATGTAACTTACAATAAAAATGCATAGGGAATGAAACCCTGAACTTACAAGCTGGAACAGCTGAGACTTAGAAATTTCTTCCTTCTTCGTCCCTTTCATAAATCATATTCTGCATCACAGAAGTCAGTTAAGTAAGGGTGATGCCTTCATGCACTGAATTTCAGTTTGCTAGAGGACTCATATCAGAGTCCATAATATGGTTACTGACCTTCTCACATTGTTATTCAGGACAAGAAAAGTTTTTACTTCTTCCTCAGAAGATAATTTTGAAGAGCATTGTGTTTGGCTTGTTATATACCATAGTACTGGAAAGACAGACAATGGAAAGCATAAATTTTCTTTCAGCTCCTGGAAAAGCAGCCCTTCTCTTTTTTTTTTTTTTCTGTGACCTTTAGTTTGATACAACTTTATCTTGTACAAATTACTTTCTACAGTTTCTTTAAATTATTTCAGAGCTCTGTTGACCTAGATACATTTAACTCTTGTTTCTGACCTTTCTGGGCTTTCTTGTGCTATTATTATTTTTTTTCCTTTTAATATTCTTCTCCTCCTCAGACTTGGACCAGCTCTATTCAGGTTTCTGTTAATCTGTACATTATTCCAACTAAGTCATGAAGAGTGCGAAATAGATAAAATAAATCTGTCACATACATAAATAGACCATTAAAGAAATATGGGAGTTTGTTTCTTTTCAGTCTCTTTCCCTTGCAGACAAAAGACTTTTGCACACTGATATCTAAGATTGTTTGAAGTAACTCCTTAGTACATGTGAGATCTTACACCATACTACTTTTCTTCAGAATCCAAATGTTGTGTTGTCCATCAGAACCTTACATGAGGTGAATTTAATTTACAAACAGAAACTTTATATCTCAGCTGCTGGTGGAGGGAAATTAGAATAATAAAATTTGGTGTGGGGTCTCACAGAAGGGGAAGTGATACTTGTTTACAAAATCATAAAGTAGGCTGATTTTTCTCCTGCACACTCTCATTATCTTAAAACGTAATTCACTCTTAGTGACAGATACCCAAGACATGTCTGAGTCATCTGGACTCAAAGAATGAGAGACACTGGCTATCCAGTCTTCTTCATGTATCTAGGGTTCCTAAATGATGATGAGCTAGTTTTTGGCCTAGGGGTCAACAACTGTTATGGAGCTTTTCTTTTCCTCAAAGACTTTCTGATTTTATCCACTATAGGCCACGTTACTGGATCATGTCTGCTTTTCCACACTTAAACTTTTTCTAAACATGTGTCCATGATTTTTCTCTTATTGGATTTAGGAGATGGGGAGTTGTGCATGTGATATGCTACAATCTTTTCACCATCTTCTAATGTTAGGATGCAGGATCTGCTGATGATGAGTTATTTGTGCTGTGGTTTGATTTATCAGAGTGCAGGCTTTTTGGTCTTCATGTAAGCAGCACACTCCTGAATTTCATTGCCAAGGAATAGTGCTCTAGGGACAGCATCCTGAGATGATCCATCCTTTTTAATGCGTTGTTCTGCTTGCTTCGTTTGGTACTCATGAAGACATTCATTTTCATTCACAGTTCACTCATACTAGTCAATGTTTTTGCTACAATTACCTAATATAATCAGTAAAGTAACTTACCAATCTATGATTAGTTAGAGTTTCACCAAGAAGGACATGACTATGGCTTCAGGTTCTTAACAAGTTGAGCTGTATCGTGTCTCATAAATCCAATCTATAGCTGTGCCTTTGTAATGTTTATGTTTTTATGAACATAAATTTCCATATTTAATGCAATTCACTGTTCACTTGAGGAGCAGTTCTGGTGACAGATTCCCTTCTCGTTCTGCTGTTCCACTCCATCATTTCTTTCCATTTGAATGCCATAAAACCTCATCCTAAAAATTGCCAGGTAAATGACTTACTGGTCACTTTTAAATCTCTACTTTCCAGTGAAACTACTTTGTAAGGTAGCAGTGAGTGACTGGACCCTTAGTGCTTTGTAACAGGGAGTTTGTTATACCCAGGAGGGGAAAAGACTGTCGTAGGCAGGCTAAATATTTGTGTGTAAGCTTATAATGTGCAGGTATTACAGCATGAGTGACACAGTCGACAGCTTTTGCACGGGTTCAGTTCAGGATTTGTCATCGTGCTGTGGCTTTTGCTGGAAAGCAGGACTATAATGCCTGCAGGTATATTTAATTTCATATTTAATTATGAACTAAGGTGATGATCCAGTAGAAACAAGTGATTTACAGTACTTCTGTTTTGAGGTTCTAGTTTCTCTAAAATTTGAAATAAAAATAGCTAGCAGGAAGGATATTCTAGCTTCTTATGTTAACATTCAATTAGCCTTGTTAGCTTTGCTTTTCAATAGGTGAGAGTTTGTTTGGCGTAAGCATTGGAACATCATACAGTGGATTGGGTGCCAGTGCTTTCTAGAGAATCCTGCTATTTGGGTATAATCTGTAGAATTTTGAGTAAAAACAAGAGATTTCAGAATTATAGAAATTACTTTGTACTGAAGAAGAACATTCTTTTTTAAATGAAATGTTGGGTAAATTTAATTCTGATGTACATTTTCAAACAAGTTAGATGTGAATGCTGACTGAAACAGCAATAGAAAGAAAATGGCACTCTGCATCAGTTATTGGCAAGTAACAAAATGCCATTTGTTTGCACATTTCTGTAAATTGTGCGTTCTTCCCTTCTACTTTTCAGTGCTGATAATAAAGTATTACATTTCATCTGGTTCCAACATTTCTGATTCCAACATTTTATAGATTTATCTATAGAATTACCTGTGTTGATTCTATAAGAAAGTTGTCAGTTTTAGTAAAATTGCTTTTTAGACTGTATATGTCTTTCATATGCCTGAATATAACCAAAAATATGTATTGTATGCTAGCCTTCTGTGTTCATTCCACCTCAGTGATGTAAGGGCACATTAACAAGTTACTGTAAAGTAAGCTAGTATGTGAATTTACGGTATGTGAGCTGAGCACTGCTGTTAAAAGTGTAATGGCCGATACTGAAATTACCACCACTGGAATGCTGATTTGATGAATGATCAGACCGCTAGCTGTTGTGCAGTGCTCTGGTCATGTACCATTACCTAAGACAAACCCTTTTAGAGAGATTTACAAGAGGCCCAAGTAAAAAGTCCACTGAAAGGCACTCTGTCATCTGGTGTACAAGGACTTGGTAATGTAGTATCAGTACATATGTCTATTTAATGCATTAAATTGAAATGCTTTCTTTCGTACATAATGTGGGGACTGTCCTATAAATAAAAGTAAGAGGATTCATGCGGGTATTTTACCTGCTTTAGCACCTTCTATCTGTTTTCTCAGTCTCTTGCAGTTCTCTGCATTTGTTGTACAGAGTAAGTAGAGGCTCGCTCAAGGTGTTTGAATGGGAGAGATTTATGTCTTCTGCTTTGCAGTTGTTTGTGCTGCAGACCATCCCTTAAATAAGCCAAAGCAAATTTCTTTGTGGATGTGCATGTTTCATTTTAAGTGGTGGTCTTTCATTTTCAACAACAAATGCTTAAATTAAGCCAAAATAAGCAGTTTTGATTTGAAAATAGGAGGGCTGCTCCAAAAGTAATGCCTCCTATTTTATTATGTTGGCCCACAACATCAGAGGCGGATGTTGGTGTTATGGCAGTAGAGGCTGAACCTTCCCACCAATATTCCACTACATTTGTTGCTGTGTGACAGATAGCAGCAGAGGGGCATCTGAGGTAGAAACGCAGAGAAGTCAGAGGTGTGTCACTGAATTCCTTGATGTGGAAAAAAAGGTACCCATTGACATTCATTGATGCTGCCGGAACATTTGTGGAGACTAAACAGTGGATATGAGCACAGTGAGGTAGTGGGTGGTGTATTTCAGCAGTGGCAACAGTGATAGTGGGTCACCTCCGCTGGTGGAGATTTTTATGAGTGCAGTATGCAGGCTCTTGTTCATTGCTGAAGAAAATGCATAGCTAATGGTCGTGACTATGTTGCAAAATAGTGTAGCTGAGTATGTGCTTTTTCAAATAATGTTATTGTGATCTTTGTTTCTGTTGTAGTTTCCATTGAAATAAATGGAAGGTACTACTTTCAGAGCAACCTGAGTTTTATTTAGAGAAGGCTTCCATGGATTTAATTGGATTGGATTTACATTTTCTTTAAAATATTGCAATTTTTACATGTAGGACAAGCCATGAAAACTATTTTAAATTATCTTCACTCAATCAGCACAAATAATAGGTCCTGAATTTTTTTTGCCTGCCTATAAAGCTGGATTTAAACTAATGCTCTCGAGCTGACCTGGATAATTAACTGAACTGCTTCATTTAAACTCTTGCAGGCAATAGGCAAACCGTGAGTAATACACCCTTCCTATTTTCATTTCTGATATGAAATTGTATCAAATATATAGCATTATCTGTCTACATTTATTTGTTAGTATTTAAAAGAAAACTGAGAGAAAAAAGATCTGATATAAATGTCTGTGATATACATCATGAAAGATGTTAAGAAACCGTCACATCCATCAGACTGTCCACCTGGGGACTGCTTTTTCCTAGCTGTTGAAGCCCAGCCCAGTGCATTTTGGGAGCCAGGAGATATCTCTGTCTCAGTCCAGGTTGTGGCTGCTGCTGAGCCAGTACAGGTTCCCCAACTTTGAGGCTGAGCATGTAGCAGCCACGTATAGCACTCAATATAAATAATAAGTACAGGTAGCAAAGTCTTGCTCTCATCCCCCTCATCTTTGCCCCCTCTTCTCACAAGCACCCTCGCACTCAGGGGTCTTTCAAATATTAGCATACTTCATTACATAATGCCTGTACTTGGATCCAGGTCCCTTATCCAGACATCAGCCTGGACCTTGGGTCTTTCCAGATGCAGGCCTCATGCTCGCCAGCCTCTATTAGCCTGCAGTTTGCTAACATGTTCCATGTACAGACATGCACTCAGGATTAAATTTACTGGGAAAAATAAGCACAGGCAGGTCTTTCCATTTAGTGACACACAGACTTAGGGCCTCGTGACCCACTTTTTCTCCACTTGCTGTGAGCTGCATGCCATTCTCCAGCTGCTGGCACCTAGACTTGCACGCTCTGTGACCTGTGGCCTATTCTCTGGTTGCTGGTGTTTACACCACACAGCACTCACATGTGGGATAGTGAGTGAGATGAGACAAAAAACAGTGAAGAAAAGGATTTGATAAGAAAGGACAGATTGCTGACTGGGTGCCTGGCTCAGGTCTACAGCCAGGCACTTCTAACCCACCCTGTCTCCCATTTCCCCTTGCCACTCCCCAGTCTACCCTGATCTTTCCCTTTTTCTGCCTTTGGCTCTCCCTTTAATATCCAATTGTAAATTCTGCATGAAGTCACAAGCCACTTAAGCTGTCCCATGTTTTGCACAGCCCAACGTTCTCCTCAAATATCATATCCATGACAGTCCTATTTACCCCTTATCAGTGTGATATTCCGGTTAATTCTCCAGGACTGTGACTGAGTAGCATCTTTACGAGTTCCTCAGTCAGGAGCTGAAGAGTTACCACCAGCTTGTTAGTGACTGGGTGTTTATCAGTTTCCTTATTTGTTATTTCTTTTTTACTCGGTAGTACTTAACCAGATAATTTGACAAAGAAAGTGTTTTCACATTGTATGTATCCCTACTTGTCAGAATAAGGAATGATTAATTAAGTGAAGGATAGGGAAAGATCTGTTTAAAGTATGAGTGGCTTTCTTCACTGCAAACTTTCCATTGTGCTGCGGAGACTGAGAAGTAAGTGACTGCTTGAATTTGCATTATCTGGACTTCCACTGTTAAAAATAAGCCAGAGACCCATTTTTTTCAGTCTTTACATCTACTTCTGGGAGATTAAAAACCCTGCAAATTGCAAGGTAAAATGAATAATATGGAAGAATGAAATAGTCTTTCAAAAGATAAAAGGAAATAGAAACCTAAAAATATAATTGCAGTATAAATTAACAAGTTGATATGTTAGTTATGGTTAGTGAAAAAGATGGCAAAGACAGAGATATTCTAATATTACCAAGTGAAGCCATTAATGTTCTCTGTTAACTATGAAATTATGCTGCATTTTTTCTTATTTTGTTTTTATTTTCTGGCTGCCTTTCTTAGGCAAAGTAGTCTCCTAAATTAGATTTTTTAATACTGGTATTATACCAATTAAAAGCTCTGTATGCAACACTAAGAAATCAAGAATGCCAAGAGGAGTGAAAAAACAAATTTGGAAATGTAGTGTCAAGCCCTGGCAAGACATCTATAACCTAAAAGGAAATGAAAAGAATTGTGTCAAGTAGGCCTGTACTTTCAAAAAAATATTTTGCAAATTTTTTTTCACTTTGGATTGTTGGACAGTAGTTTTTAGTGCTTTAATGCTTGGGTGATTTTTTTTCCCATTGAAAGTCTTTTCCTTAACACCATTCTAAAGTATAAATGATTAAAAAATAAAATTATTTTATTGAAGAAATAGTCCCCAACTTGACTTCATTTTTGCACATTTATTTGATTTAGCAAGTAGATTTCATTTTTTATTTGTTACTGAAACTTCGGTAATGTAACTGGAGATACGCTGTGTATGTGATGGTTATTTTGGGGACTGGATGCACACATTTTTAGTGTGAGTTTTGGGTTTTTTTGAGTTTTGTTTTCAGTTTCAAATCTGCTTTCAGTTCAGTACATTATGAACAAATAATGTAACATGTTTTCTAGACTTCCAATAGCTGATGTGTCTACCAGCTGCAGATGAGGTGAGAGTGGTTCTCTGCTGTTTAATTTTCTATGCTATCCTCGCAGATTTCCTTTGTTTTTCTCACCAAAATATTCTGTCTTTTCCTGTACTTAGGAATATGTATGTGTTATGAATATAAAATAATCTGTGTCATCTTTGATGGGGAATTCTCCTTGCCCTTTTGCTTTACAACCATGTACCAGTGTAATTAGTTGTGCTCCAAGAAAAGACTGCATTCAAATTTGATTATTCATTAGAAGCCAAGAGAAGGTTAATCTGTTAAAACTTTGTATTAATGAAATACAGCAGAGTGGTACATTACAAGGAATACGTTTTTATAAGTCTGCAAGGTTAAGATGTTTTGCTGTTCTGTTCATCAGGATGCTGAAAAACCTAAACAAATAGAAGCTTTGTTTATTGAAGATTCTGGTGTTACTGGAAGGTTAAATATCTGTATGAATTATGTATTTCAAAGGATGTGTGTGTGAAGAATTCCTAAAGATAAGATTCAGATATTGTCTAACTAGGTTATAAGAGTGCTTGCATGCACTGATGTATAATGAACTAAGTATTTAATTTTCTGTACTACCAAACTACAGTTTTACACCATGCTGTTGATGGGGAGTGCATCAGTATCTAGAATTTGCAGTTTGTCCTCTAACAACTATAATTAACATTTGTTTTCTTCACTATAAATCAGTCTGTATTAATAGAATCCAGCACGTCTTAAGATACCACCTGATATTCTTGAGTGTTAGATTGTTGACCTGAAAGTCAGCTAATTTAAAATGACTGGGGACTAAAAGTGTATAATTTGACATGTATTCTGTGAGCTTTTAAAGTCTGAGCTCCTTTGGAATCTAGTATTTCTTTAGTAATTGTTTCTTGTACCAAAGTCTCCAGATACCTAAACTATTTTTGAACCAATCTTAACTCATTCATTTCCTATCAAAGGAAAGTCTATGAAAGTCCAATTGCAAACCTGTTACAGTCTTATTACAGTTACTTGTGTTCATTTTAATCTTTCTGTATCACTTAATTTGGGAGGCTGTGCAACTGGCTGTTACAATTAAGTCAGGATTGTTTTCTAGACCAGTAATAGAATTCAGATGATACACAGTAGTACATTTCTTTTCCTTATGTCTTCTGCATGTGAGAATTCACATTCTGAGCAATGTGGGGAGATGTATCTCCTGATGATCATATGAGAAATACTTGCAGTTTGGTGACAAGCTGGGAAAGAGGGTCTGTACTTTTGTTCTGTGGGTGCAGAGTGCATCTCCCTCATGTGTGCTTTTAATCATGAAGTTCTGGTAGGAATTGGATTGCTCTGGAGCAACAAGGTATAATGCCCCCTCATCCTGGAGATGTGTGTGAAGACATTGCTGATCTTTGATTTGCAGCTTCCAAATTCTTCCAGCTGGAATGTTCTGTCTGCCTCAGGTTGCCCATTTGTGTGTGGGGTTTTTTTGTTTTTTTTTTTGGTAAGAGCTTTGACAAAAATGATTCAGCCATTTGTAAATGAAGTTAGAAGTGCAACATGGTTATGCTCTGATTAAAGTTTTTTTTTCTAAGTGCACAGTTGAGAACCTCCAAAATCATCATGTTTTGGATATTAAATATTGTGGGAGATATTTGTTTTAGGACCGCTAGAGGACAAAACTACCCATATTTTTCAAGCCTTTGAAAAATAATTGTGTCTACTTTTCCATATGGAGTTTTTAGAGTTCAGCTCTGTTGTGTGTGCAGAGCATTCGTCATCACGCATCCCCAGGCTGAGAAAAGCTGAGCTGGTCTTTTCTTCTTGCTTGAATCTGTTGTGACACCAGGCATTAGAACAGAAAGTAATGTATGCTCAGCTGTCTCCTAGTTTCTGAATACTTGGCATTGCATTTTTAAATACGCTTTTTGAATGTAGGTCTTTTATGTGGCAATCTGCATGTTTTTAGAAAAATTCTCATGCTGGTAACATGTTCCTTAGTGATAAATGATTCATATCTCACTAAAAATTGCACCTCCACCTCCTTTTATTGGGGCTGCCTCCACTATAGTTAATTTACAAATTTTTGCAATTTTAAGCCATCCACGATGGCTTAGGTTGAATTTCCACTGTGGATTGCAGCAACTGCAGTTTCTAGGGCTTCAGCTTTCTGGATTAAAGGATTAGAAAAAGAGTTTGCACCTATTTAGAGCAGCTGAGGGACACTAAGCCCAACTACATGAAGTGAAGATTGAACTGAAATTTTATCAGAGCTACTCAGAAGATAAACAGAAGAGTAATTCTTTAAAAGTTTCCTATTTAAAAATAAGGATCTCCTGTAGATTGTGCTTTATGTGAGGCCAATTGATACCAGAACAACTAATGGCAATGGGATGTGTAAATTTCCTAATGAAAATTCATATTAGCTAAATCACTTTACTACTCCCCCCAGTCTGTTACCTATCCCACCCTGAAAATCCTTTCCTGACTTACTACAGCAGTTCTTTGTCAAAGACAGGATGTCAGGAGAATCAGCCTTGCCTTTTTCTACTTAGTTCTTTTGTTTCAAAGTATTTCAGTATTACTACTCTTTTGATTGAAATGAATCAGCAGTTTGTGCATCTTGGTGTTTCCAGTCTGTTGGCTATTGCGTTACATGCAGATTTAAGTCAGTTTTCCTTTTGCTTTAGAGTTATAATTAATATTTCCTGTTATAACACTTGAATTTCTTTTACAGATTCCCAAATTTTTATTTTTTTGTTATCATTTTAGTTGACCCTCATCTCTGGCTACCTGTGCTTACATGCTGGTACAGTGTTGGGCACACAAAATATACTTCTTCTCAGCTTTTTGTGTCACCTTCCTCAGTCCATCTGCAGTAAATAGTGCAAGCCTTATGACTGCAAAGGCAGTGCAGGAGGAGGGGATCAGGAAGGGACATGACTATTGCTCTGTGCTGCTCCAATGGCAGAGCATCACCCAGGTGCTGCCTTATCTGTTTTGCATGATGTCTTGTTTTTAATACAGTTCTTGGCTTCTTTATTCCTGTGCGTTGCCAGGAAATGACAATTGTACAATTAAGGCACAAAGAAAGGGTTTAGCAAATCATGAACTGTTTTTAATTTGCCTCATTAAGCTGCCGTTAACTGCTTCAAGCCATCTGTTTAAAAATAATTCACACACATTTTGTTTGCACTCGAGAGCATGCAGACCTTTATTAGAGTGGGTTTTATTATTAATATTATCCTTAGGGGTCTTTATGTTGCTGTGGAAAACATCTCACTGCTTGCACCAAACCTTTCCCATAAACAAAAGGAGTCGTCACATGTTTTTACCTTGCAGTCTTGTTCCCACCAATACAGTTAGGACTACTGCAGTTTATTTACAAACTGGCTCTGAAGGAAGTTATTTGCAGCCATTAGGTAGATCTGGGTGTAGGAAATGAGAACAAGCTGAGTGAATGCATAGTGGCTGGGTTACCTACTTTGGACTAAAAAAGTCCCAAAATTTCATCTAGATAAGTTATAGTGCCTCAGATGTGGCTGAGATTAGAAAGCCCTTCTGTCTCAGCCCTGGAGAGCTATCTCAGAAAAAAAATAAGTTTATTTGTCTGTCTAGATTTCTAAAGAAGCCATTCTGTTTATAAAGAAAAAATCATCAATGACAGTCCATCCCATGCCAAGCTCAGCTTCACTGTCATTTCAGTTAGACACCAGGCCCCTTCTTTTCTGACCTGCCATGTATTTCTGTGCTTGCTGTGAAATAATTGTCCTGCTCTCTTCATAGGAGGCTGCTTCAGCAGTGAGAGAATTGATTGCTGATGTGAATAAAATCACTGAGAGTGAAACTGGCCTTAAAAGTACTAGGTAGCGATGGTATGAGAATGTAAAGGTCTTCCACTCAGTCTATAGGAAAGAGGTGAATGTGATTTTTGGATTATTTTCTGAGACATAAATAATATGTAACTTCATGTGTGTCATCCTTTACTGATACATTAAAAGCTCATTAAAATATTGCTATGAAGTTGAGTGATTTTTTTTCAATTGCATACTGTTTATTAGGAAAGAACGTGCCAATATTTTCCAGGATATAAATCTTTTGAAGTCTCAGAGCTAAAATATTTCTATGAACTGTAAATATTTTTTTCTTCAGTTGAAATTTTATTTAGCTTTTTCTAGTGAAGAAGAAGCCAGTAAACAGACAGACTGTAGAGTTTTGCTCATGCTTTCAGGTGTATGATATGACAAACAAATAAAGTGCTTTTCGTTTGAAGGCTGCTCCAAAAGTAATCCCTCCTATTTTATTATGTTGGCCCATGACGTCAGAGGCAGGTGGTGGTGGCAGCATGGCAGCAGAGGTTGAACCTTTCCTCCAGTATCCCATTACCTTTTGTTGTTGTGTGACAGATGGCAGCAGAGAGGCAATCTGACAGATTGTTGTCTGCTGTGAAAGTGTGGATGAAGCAAACGTGTCATTGAATTTGTCCGTGCAGAAACAGTTGCACCCATTGACATTCATTGACATCTGCTGAACCAAACAGTGGATGTGAGCACACTGGGTGCGTTTCAGGAGTGGTGACAGTAACAGTGGGTCACAGATTTTCATGAGTGTGGCATGCAAGTTCTTGTTCATTGCTAGAAAAAATGCACAGTTGATGGTGGTGACTGTGTTGAAAAATAACGTTTTGTAGCTGAGAATGTGTTCTATCAAATAACAGTGTTGTGGTCTTTGTATCTGTTGTAGTTTCCATGGGGAGGGAAGGGGGAGAGGGTGAGAAGAGGGATGTAAAAATCTTAATTTGTCTTCTTTTGAAAGGAGTGATTGTTCTAAAAATGTGTACTTGCCATTTGAATAGAATATGTGGTTTCTGCCATATTGGATGTGCCTTCACACTTCTGTTCTCTTTGCTATATTTGTCTTATCTGGAAAGAATTTTCCTTCAGGATTTTACCGTAAAATAGCTTTTTACACTAAAAAACTTTAAATGACATAGAGCTGATTACATAATTCTTATAGACCAAATATGTGAAAAATTAAATCCATGTTCAAATTTGCAAAATACCTAGACTTTTTAAACATAATACCTTCAAAGCTGTCTACTAAAGAGTATCTAGTGCTAAGTCTATCGCAAACTCTGTTATTGAAGTCATGACCTCTGCATTTTGTTCTCTGGATTGGAATGCAAGGTTAGGGCTGATTAAAAAACTTAAAAATATTTTATGTGCAAAACATTTTTTATGAGTAAAACATTTTGAGCTGAGCTGAATTAAATCTCTGACTCTGTCTGAGTTTTGGCTCAAATAGCAGTAGGGATAACCACTGTGGTCTATATGACAATAAGTTTGAGTAGGGATCTATCTGTATAGGAGGGAATGGTATACGATGACCCAAATCTACAGTTTTCATTGGTTATGTTTTTTTAAGGATCTTGAAAAATATTGCTTTGGCATTTCCATGCTAAATGAGAGCAGCTCATCACGAAAAGTTCTTTAATTTTCAGTCATTTCTACTTACCGTCCTTACACAAAGTGCAGCAAATTCTGCTTTGGCAACTTCTTATTACCCTAGAAGATGAGACCTTAGGATGATATTGCCAGGAGCACAGCTAATGCAGCTTGTAGGAGTGGGAAAAATTGCTGCGCTTAAACCTCATCTCTCCCTTTCCTGCTGCAGATGAGATGGCACAGAATGAGCTTGCCCTTTCTGACAAGTCTTCCCTCAGGTCTGTCTGGGAAGGACACCAGCTAGGAGTGGTGGAGCCTGGTGTTTAATCCAGGAGGAGCTTTGAAAATGGATGGTAGTTGGTGTGAGGTATGCAAAAGTTGCAATAAACAGAGCCCTGCTGCAGGGAGCTGAGGCCCTCAGGAATTCCTCGCCTTATCATGTTTTTGTTTCTGCTTGAACGGGAGGGGAATCTGCACCTGAGAGACTTGTGCAGCTCAGTGCACTGAACATATGAAGATGGTGCAAAAGAGGCTGACTTGGAGGTGGCTCTGTACTGCGTGTCCTGATGCTACTGGCTCCTGCATTTCTTGTGCTTTCAGCCAAGACAAGAAGGAGTATGGAGGAGGAGAAGAGCTGCTGACCAGGGCATGAAGACAGTTCTCAAAATGACTGTCTGAAGAAGCTGGAGTGAAACAGGGAGCGTTTCTGATAATTGATTTTGGAAAGTCACTTGGAACATGGATTTCCCACTTCAAGAGAGAAATGTTTTCTACTCATCTTCCTACTCTTTGTGCCCTGAACTCAGCTGGTGAAGCTAGAAGGGGAATGCTGCTCAGAGACAGTAGCGGCCTTATTCTGACATCTGTGAGGGACACCTGGTGCAGTAGCAGTGCTGGCAACAGCCTCTGAAGTGACAGAACTCGGCTGAAGAGGAGGCAGTAGTAGTTTTACGCTGCATCTCTTTTGAAGGCAGTCCCTCGAGTAGTGCTGACAAGAGCTGTAACTTTGAAGTCTTGAGATTATTTATTTTTCTCTGAAAACCATGGGCCCTTAGTTCTCCTGTCTATGTGAGAATGTAATTGTTCTTTGAAGGAGTAACTTCTAGTGCTTGCATTTGGGGAAGAAAATGACTCATTGCCTTAATGCCCTCTTACAGCTTAGAACTAGAAAGCCCATTGTTTTTAGTTAAATCACAGACTATTGGGTGTGAAAGGCTCTCAGAGATGCTGGGACGGAAAAAAGGGGCTATGAAATTATTTCCCCCAAACTCACAACCTGAAAACACACGGGGTTTCCATTTGCCCCCACATATGTTCAGAAATCCTTGAGTAATTAGCAGAGGAGTTGAGAGGCAGCAAAAAGAATTAGGTAAAAGCATCTACCAGCTCTGCATTTCTGCTTGTAACTCTAGAGACCAGGAGGCATGCAGGGTGTGACAGTGCTTGCAGTAAAAAACAGAAGGAGAGCTCTACTCTTTCTTTTACAGCTTTATCCCAGAAAGTTTGTAAATAATACCACTTTTCTGAGGAAGTTTAAAAGGAAATGTTGGATCTTTTTTTTCTCCACCCAGTAAAGGAGGAGTTGCATGATTATAACAACTGTGCCTAGAGCAGTGAATTTCTGGCATTGTGACAAAGTCATTCTTAAATATTTCCTCACTTTGTATTGAGAAGATGAAAACTTCTGATGCCAGCTGTCATACTGAGAATGAAGAGGCTGTGTGCTGTTCTGCTTGGAAATGCTTATTAGATCTCAGAGATCATGATACTTTTTGAATGAAGTGTGTATATTGAGAGAGTGCTTACCTTGATTGGAACAGGAGCTCTGAAACAGTGTCAGACCATCAGTAAGCTTCGTGTGAGGAGGATGTGTGATAGTCACCCAGACAGAAAACATAGGTACTTCTCAGGTTGTCTGTCAGCACAGAGTAGCAATGATACTACTAGTGAAAGGTCATCTCTGCAAGAAAGGAAGAAGGTGACAATAAATAATCTGTGCGTTAGGAGATCTAGGTTATGTGGTGCTGAATTCTAGTACTCAGTCAGCCTTGCAGTGTAGCACATGGTACGGCTGCTCAGGCACAGAGGAACAGAGCAGGGCTTGTGGTGCACAAGGAAGAATTTAAATAAGAGCATTTACTTTGAGAAATTCATTAGTCTGTTAAGTAACTGTTCTGCTGGAAGTAAAAATCTCCTGGAAAAATTAGATTCCTTATAGTTCATGGTGATTTATAGCCAGCCACATGACCTAGTTGCATCCTGGATACTGAGCTCTTATGTTTTAATATACATACACACACACATACAATATATACAACCCTAGCAGCAAAACAGGTACTGTGAAATTAAGTAAAAACTTTGGTTAAATTAAATTTGTGATATAAGGCACAGCCTCTGTAGAAGACAAGTCGTGGGCATGGAAAATTATCCTGCCTGCTATGAGTATCCGGGTCTGTGAAAAAAGTTTGAAGGGGATACATTACAGCCTTGTTCTACTAAATAGGCTTAAAATAATGATAGTTCTGAAGTGGTATATATTCATATATAAGATTATATTAAAACTATTTTTTAAATAAAATGAAAGGTGCTATTATATAAGCTCTTCAACTTTTCTTTTTCCTCTTTCCTTCCTGCAGATCACACATCCGTGGGCGGGCTGGGAGACAGTTTTTATGAATATTTATTGAAAGCCTGGCTTATGTCAGACAAGACGGACACAGAAGCAAGAAAAATGTACGACGATGCCATTGAGGTGATTATAATTCATTGAGCTTTCCTGTGCAGTAGAACTTAAAAAGCATATTTGATAATTGAAAAAAAAAAACATATAGGACTTGTTTTGATTATGTAGGCTTTTACCCTGAGTAGTATTATTGTGAAATATATCTGATGCAAATTACTGTGCTAAAAACGTCAGCTCATCCAAAGTGTTATAATGTAGAAATGCAAAGAATATCTTATTGGAAATAACTCTTAACAACTCCAAGATGTGCAGGATGAACAAGTTTTTGTTGTTTTAATTCCAGGTTCAGAGTAATTCAAGAAATTAAAATTCTCAATTTGTTTTATTCTTCAAATTATTTTCTAAAATGTTTAGATGTCATATTCAATATTTATTCTGTAAAGTGTAGTTCATACCTCTTCCTTCCTCTATTGATCTTTTGTAATGTGGTCTTATTCTGACAAATCAAGTAGTGCCAGCCCGAGCAGACCAGAGGCGGTTCAGGGGGATTTCGGGTAGGCACTTTTTTGTGATGCCACTGAGCTTTATTATGCTTGACTGTTATTCCCAAGTTTCCCCATACACAGGCATCTTATTTTGTCAGGCTTACTTGTACCTGTATATGTCAGTGTATCTAAGCTACAGTTAAAAAGAGCAGAGAGTAACAATGAAGCTAGCTTCCGCTGAGTTAGCTGTGGTGCAAACAGCAGCAGGGATTGTGTGATCTTGCCCACACACAGATTCATGCCTGGTGCCAAGCCCATTCCAACTTCTGTGCATGCCATGTTGCTTTCAACACAAGCCTTGAAAGCTCAGTTATAGTGCAGGCAGTCTCCTAAAGAAAAATCTCTGTTCTTGAGGTTCTGAAAATTCACATTTTAAAAAATAGATGTAATGAAATTCCAGTTGAAGTTGCTTTGAAACTGTAATGTGTCTTATTTTGGACCTGAATTTCATCAGCTTTGGCTTTCAACTACTTGAACGACTTCTTTTTCTACATTGTTTTAAAGGATTATCACATCACGTAGCTGTTAACCAACAGAATTATGATGGACATACTCTTCTGAAAGAGATGCATGATTTCCTTTTGTGTCACATTATAAAACAGTTCTTCTAGACTCTGAATTACTTCTTAAGCTCTTTCCCAAGTACTTTCCAGTGTCTTTAAGTCTGTGGAGACAAGAATTATATACGTAGTGTCAGTAGTGGTTCTGCTTATTCTAATAACCACATGATTTCTTCTGTATCTCCTCTTCACCCAGCCAAGAGCTGTGTTTGCACTCTTAACCTTTGCATCCCACTCTCATCCATTTTCCAGTTGGTTTTACTCTGAAGTTTATTATAGTATTTTTGATGTACTGCTCTCTTACTGCTGTGATTTACATTCCCAATTCCATGATGTGTGGCCTTATACTTATCTCTATTAAAACACAGTTGTTCAAGTGAAACCTATTTTGTCACTTGTTCTGTATGATTTTATAGGGCTGACTTTTCCTTTATCGCTGTCTGTGCCTCCATCAGTTTTTTTTGTCGTCTGCAAATTTTTTTCCCATTATTTTTCTTGCACGTTACTGGTAGAAATGCTGCCTGCCATTGAATAAAAGCATCCTTCTAGAATCTTTATGGAATGAGGATTTTTCACAATTTCTTTTGAACTGCTCTATCAGGCCAGCTATTAATCCACTTCCTATGTGCTGCCTCGATTTTACTTAGGACCAATATTTTGTACAATACCAAACAAATTTCTAACATCCCTAGTGATATCAGCATGCACTTGTCAATCAAGCATTTATTTTTTCAAACTATATAACTAATTTTATATGGTTCTTTCATTAACCTTTTAAAATACTGTTACATCATCAGCTATTTCCCAGTCTTTTAGAATTTGTTAGCTTTCCAGGGTTTTCATAAATCAATGTTAGTAGTTCAAAGCAGTAGCTGAATTCTTTCAGTAGTTTTAGATGCAGTTTTTCATGTCCTCTGGGCTTTAATATGGCTGTTTAATAGTTGGCTTTTAACATCTTCTGTGGTTACTGTTGAAATATTTTATTCTGGCTCTTAGTTGCTGGACACTTGAAAGTTAGAGAACATAAACTTTGATTCTCTTTGCTGTATGCCCAGTCTCACAAATATTTTGCTTGGGCAAATCTCTGTCTCTTGAGACAAAGCAAAGCAAATTTGGGACTAGAAGGGATGGCGTGCATGGGAGGGAGAAAGAGCCAAGCTGTTCCTGCTTCCTAAGTGGTATGACCTCATTGCATCAGAATGTTTCCCCTTTGGCTTTTTCTCAGCCAACCTTATCGATACACATTTGAGTCTTCCTTCACTGTTGTTTTATTGTTGCCCATAGTTCTGCCTTCACAGCTAACATTTCTTATTCTTTGGTTTTCAAAACACTGAGCAAAGTCTTAGTGTCATTTATGCAAACAGAAGGGGAAGAGTGTAAAATACGTTCTTCCTACTCATGGTACAGAGTTGGAAATGTTCTCAGCACCCACCAGTCTAAAAGAAGGTATCTGTTCTGCCACGCCACACTCCCTTAGCTTATATAATGAGGAATGTAGAAGATATAACACCACACCCTCCCTCTCAGGTCTTGCAGTAGACTGGCATCCCATCCCTTGAGACACTGAGAGAAAGAAAGATGATAGCATGTGTTTTTCAGATGTTACGATTCCCAATCCATGTCATATAAAGTCTTAGCCAAGTCACCACATACTTTATAACAGGAGTGTGAACAAATTCTGTTCTTCACATCCTCTACATGCTCCTATAGCATGTGTAGTCTTCCACTGGAGAGTACACATCTTTTCAGTGGACTACTGTGTAGATTGGCAGAAATTGTGAAACTTGTTGAGAATTTTTTGTGGTGATAAATGCTGAAGATGGACTTCTTTGCATTCAGCATCATCATGTGGACCTCCTAGCCAGCCTGGATTAAAGTGTTTTCTCCCCCTCATATTTGCTGGAGGTAGGGAAGCTTAATTTTGATCTGCTTGCTTTGAGCGCTCTAAGCTGCTAGACTCATAAAGTTAATCTACGCTCTTTGTTATTGCACAGCATTACATACGCAAAAGAAGAATCCAGCAGTGTGTTCAGCTATCACAGCATGGCATGTTCTGTTCCAAGACAGCTCAGAGAATGCATTTTTTTTGTAATAGTACAATCACGTACAGTAGGAACATCAGAGAGAACATTCAGTGTTCACATCTGAGATAACTGTTTCTGTCATTTCACAGACTAAATAACCTATTTACAACAGTTAATCTCACATCTCTGGTGTAAGTAAGTGTTTTCCTTGGGACCTTAAGTATACACGTCCACTCTAGAGCATATATACTTGTCATGGTCAGGCTGGATGCCATTGCCTTGCAGTGCCTATGGGAGTGTTCTGTGGCCCTGGCCATCCGATCAAGGATACAAACGTCAGATCTCTTCCAACCTTCTGAAGCTTTTCTAATCCAACAGGAGCAGTACTCCTACAATGCCCAGGTGTTTGTTTTCAATTTCTGTAAATATTAGTTGTCCTTTTTATGCAATTAACAAGCAGTAGGTTGTTGAGTGGCGCAGTATTTTGAAAGGATTGCATTTATTTTCTTGCTGAGGATGCTTGTTTCTGCTACTCTTAAGATGGTATTTCATTATTAAGTAGCTGACAGAACTTGATTTTCAGATTTCAAAAACATGTAAGATAGTGATGTTCAAATTCAGAGCAGACTCTGTTCTTAAGAGGGGCACACTGCAGTAGATGAAGTTGTTCTAGACTGAGGGAGTAGCTGATGGAATGGTATATAAATTTAACCTTTGCTGTCTCTTCTCAGCAATTTTATTTTCCTGAAATGCATCTGCAACCCTTTACACAACAGTTAGACTATTACCAAAAGATACAATTCAAAAGAGAATTCCACACAAGATTTGGGGAAAAAAAAAGTCTGCCTCCAGTAAATAACTAATGTAAACCCTTTTAAGCCCTCTTGTTCATTTAAGAAAAAAATGGCTTCCTCAAAAAATGGTGCCTCAAGTTTTATGTACTATATGATCATAGAAATCCTATCATCATCATTATATCAATTTTGCCACAGTCTTTTGCCACGGTCTAGGATAATTGAATCAATGCAGCTAATGCTATACATCTTAGCATCATCTTCAGCACTTCCTATCTTTCCTGTACCAGTACTTTCAGGACAGGTGGGGCTTTAACAGTGGACTGCACCAGACATCCTGGCAGTAGAA
Source organism: Numida meleagris (assembly GCF_002078875.1). NCBI lineage: Eukaryota > Metazoa > Chordata > Aves > Galliformes > Numididae > Numida > Numida meleagris. The sequence goes on from NC_034409.1 coordinate 76,446,233, forward strand.
GCCACAATAGTGTAGCAGTTCTCAATTCCAATTTGCATGATTGTTACACAACCGCTTTGCAGCCACCACTTCCTCCTCGATCAGTTATTTCCGCGTTCTTTTGACTGGATCCTGCCATGAGCACAAAATTCAGATCTGCCAGTAGTATTAGTGAAGAAGTGAACCCAAGAGGACTGCAGATCAGCACTTCTCTTTCATTACTTTCAGAATACATGGACTCAACAGAGGATAGTAGAGGAATTTGAGCATCCAAATGATAAGTAACAAGAAGCAGAGCCTTGCTGTATTATTATACTGTCATCTCCCTGTAATCCACTGCATTGGCTTTTATCTAGCGTATTTACTTTGACCACGTAGGGACTACAAGATCTGTGTTGGCTGCATGGCTGAGGTATAGATTCCCATCATTATAATGATTCAGAAAAGTTGCTGGCAGCACCGCAGCATCTCAAGTCAATAACCTATTCAGAAAAAAATATATACATATAACTGTTCGCAATTACTATTTGTATTATTGTCTTCCCTGAATAAGGCTCCTAACCTAAGAATTCTGTCTTTTATGATAATAACTTCAGAATTCTTTTAGGTGTTTTTTGGGTGGTGGTGGTTGTTTGTTTGTTTGTTTAAAAAAGCCATTGGGAAATGTTGAAGAAAATGTTGGAAGACTGTCAGACACTATTTTAGCAGCTGGATAGTCCAGATAGTGGTGAGTTCAATAAAGCTGCTTTAGCAGCCCTATAGAACTTCAACAACATTGAAGTAAATAAATAAAAGTTAACTTGGAATATCTATTGTCACAGTTATTTCACTGTTTACTTTTAAATCTGAATTATAAGTTGTAAACTGATTAATCTGTGTATTTGGTACATGAGTCTTCATGGTAACAGCAAGCGTAGGTACTGTGTAGACACCAGTGATACCACTGTGTGCAGCTGACATGACCTCCATGTCCAAGATAATCAAACAGCGTCAAAAGAGTGCCGCTTATAAATCACAAGCAACAACATACACAGGTACAAAAGTACAAAGAACAAGCAGCTGTTATTTCACCTACTAATAATAGTGCTTCTTTGTGAACAGCTGCACAAACCCTCACCTATTCTTTGACCATGTGCCATCAAAAAACTGCTGTGGGGAGGCTAAAGGGAAGATGGAGCATTCTTCTCACTTTCTATGAAAGGATGACTAAGACTCCAGGTGCTGCATTTACATACACTGCTGACTGGAAAGTATCCAGCAGATTTGTGTGAATACACACGAACTGTACAGTAAAAAAGATATTTACTTCTCAGAGTTAATAAGCAGACAAGCAGTCGAGTGAACCGTAAAATGTGCTTAATTCTCAAATAAAATTGTAACGTCATTTGTGTTGTGACTTTCCTGTGAAAGGTCTCATAAACATAATTTAGTAAGTAGGGTATTTTTTGTATTCACTGAAATTATATTTTTACAGCTGTTAGTGCATGTGGTGCTCAAAAGTGTGTTTGATAAAAATATTTTTGTTTTGAAAACAGTATTTTATTCTTTGAAGAAGTGTTAGTATGTAAAACTTGCATTTAAAGCAGTATTTGAAAGTTCTTTTAATCTTCTTGTAGGCCATAGAAAAACACCTCATCAGAAAGTCCAATGGAGGACTGACCTTCATTGGGGAGTGGAAGAATGGGCACCTTGAGAGGAAGATGGGCCATTTGACCTGTTTTGCAGGGGGAATGTTTGCCCTTGGAGCAGATGGTTCCCGAGATGACAAAGCTGGACATTACTTGCAGCTTGGAGCTGAAATTGCACATACTTGTCATGAGTCATATGACAGAACAAGTAAGATACATTGTTAGTTATTTCAGTAGCTGAATATGGAAATTGTTGCGATTATTTCTAAGAGTTGTTATGAACTTACTCCTTTACTAGTATGCCCTGTTTTTATACCAGTATAATTGTCTAAACATCAATTATTTACTTCTCGTCTCCATGGTGAGTAAATGTGAAATCTTCCTGCATGTTTACCCCTATTTTTGCATCAGTTGGCTACAATATGCTATGTGGGTGCAGGGATGAAGGAGTATGTGTGACTTCTTGTCATCCCAGATTCAAAGGCAGTTTTTCGTTTCATATGTACTATTCTTACAGCTGTGGAGAGTGGGAAATTTGTGAAAGCAATTTTAACTGATTTTAGTAGTAGTACATTCTGGGTAAGTACAATTAGAGTAGAGAGGACGGAGACTACTGTGCGAATTGTGAGATGGTCGAAGACCAGACTAATGAGAAGGCAGTGTCAGTCTTCGTTGTTGGGCTGGAAATTTTTCAACTTAGTCTTTCAGATCATGTTCTCTTTTTTATTTTTTTTTGTCTTTAATAGTGACCTTGATGCATTAAGTTGGAGAGTGCTGTTTACACTTAATGTGGCTATAAAATCAAAAGAAACAATTTAAACACAGGAGTCTTAGAATAATAAACAGGAAGACTTTGACTGGACTGTCAGAAGGAAGAAGTTAATAGAAAAAAGACCATGAGCTCTTTCTGTAAACTGAGAGTTGAAAAATGCCAGTGCAGCCTTAGTCTGAATCAGGTGAAGAATTTTCAACAGAGATAAGAGAGTATTAACACTGCCTTAGAAGACATGTATAATCTGTCATCCGGAATGCTCTGTACAAATCTGAATCTGAAGCAGGAAGAATGCAGAGAAGGACCAACAAACTGATGAGGGTGACAGACCTTTTATCTTACAGTAAGAAAAGAAGTTGGCCTGCTTAGATGAGAAAAGTAATATCCAAGAAGAGATTTGTTGTCATATCAGTGGATAAACACTAAAAAGAAATACAGCTGTTTTAAGATAAAAGTAACACAGCTACATAAACAGCAAGAATTTATATGCTGGCCATGAATAAATATCGGTTAGAAATTGAAAATGGCTTTGTGTGGCCGTCAGAGAAGTGAGCTTCTGAAATAATGTGCGTGTAGAAGTAATGGGAACTACTCGTAGCAGTTTTAAGATGAGAATTCATGTATTTATTCACAAGGATTACGTAGTATCATTGTAACATTGCCTTTAAAATAAAAAAATAAAAAAAAATACAAGGACGCTTAAGGAAAAAGATAGGAGATAATATTGCAGGTGCTGTTGCATTTTGAAAACTTGTATTAAAAATTTTAAATCAAATACTTGAGAATTGGCAACGCTAAATTTACAGTTGCAAGTACAGCCCTGATTTTTTTTTGCTTCAGATTATTTATTCTGTACCCTAAATAAGTCAGAAGACAGAGGGGTAGAAACTTTGGTTACATATTTAATGACTGTATAAGAACACATGCAAGGAATAGACTGAAACTTGTACAGACAGCTGTGAATTTGCAGTGTCCTAGTTTTCTTTTGTTCAGTGCTACAGTCTCAGTAGTTTGTATTTTTGTTTTGTGTTTTTTTTCTGCCCTGATTTTTCAGAGAAAATAATGATCTGTTATGTGTGAAATGTTAACTTCTTAATGATTTAACAGCAGGATTTGGACATAATTGTAAATTGTAATGTGAGAACTACCTGGTTACAGAAAAAGACTCTCTTTTGGAGGACAGATAGCTGTCCTGGTTTGGCTGATAGAATTATTTTTGAGTCAGCATAGGCAAAAGCTTCTCTTTCCTGTAGACTTGGGAGAACTTTTGCCCTGTTCGGTGTCCTGGAGGAGACAGCAAGGCACTGAGGCTGTGTGCTGAGGACAGATAGCTTCTTTCTTTAGGTAGACCAGAGCTGTCCTTTCCCTTGTCTTCCCAGCATTACTTGTAATAAACAGAAGTAGGTGCCTGGTCTTACTATATTTTAGTGTTGCACTACTATGTTGTGAAGCAGCCTAAGTTTCTGTAAGGGGCAAGTATGAAAACTGCTGTTCAGAGATCCAGTCTTAGCAACATCAAAGCAGAATTTCAAAGAACAAAAGCACTTATGGAAAAGAAGGATGTTATATTGCCAGCTGTCAGTATCTTGTTGCGCATATTGCAGGTATAAAAGCAATCTTGGAAAAAAGAGAATTCAATAATACAGACAGCATCAGGCAAACTAAATTCTATATTTGCTGCAATCTGTCTTTACACTAGACTTACCATATCATGAAATACCATCTCCTGAAATTCTACTTTGAAGTCATGCTGTTCATGGCTTACATAACTAAACAAGAGATTCTTGGTCACATGACAAGTGATACTGGGGCCAAGATTTGTGTGTAGTATTATTTCAGATAGATTCCGCTGGAGCAAATTTGGTCTGAGCAGGTTTTACCACTGCGATAGTAAGTAAAATGGTCCTGTCTTGCAGTGACAGCACACCTGCTTATTTAGCACTGAGGTGATTTTATGCCATGACATTTGTGTCTGGTGCCTTTTTATTTATTAGAATATTTTAAGACAGTAATAGTATTCTCTCAAGCCACTTTTCCCCTCTCATACATTACTCTGTGTCTTCAGGCAAACTCTGTCACCCTGTATGGGACAAAGTATTTGTCATGGCTTCACCCTTCTTTAACAAAACAAGGTAATATAGCCCTTTTTCTTATTCTTAATTTACTTTTGCCTCTATTCTTATTTTCTTGCCTTTGGAACTGAAGTTATCACAACTGATGTGAGAATCACCCAGACTTTCATCATTTCTAAGACCATCCCTGTGGTCCCTTGGATTCATTTGCTTCTGTTGATGGCTTCCAAAGGCCATTGAGGTGAGAAAGGCTATTTTGAAATCCTCTCCGTTCTCCAGTATACGTCCTGATGTCAAGCATTCTGTTGCTAGCCAGTTTGTTTTCTCAGCAGCAGATCTTCTTGGTGTTTAGGAGTTGTTGCCCCTGCAGGCATGTAAGACTATCCTCTCCCAGCTGTGACAAGTGGAAGAGCAGATTGCGTTGCAAGAATTCCACACACCGTAGCTAGGCTACAGTGTTCCCCAGTGTACTCTCATTCCCCAACTTAAATACTTCATCTTGGGTCCCTAAACTTATGGTGAAAAGCTGTATGGTTTACCATCAGTCATTTGGAGAGGATTGAGGACCACCCTGCCGATAATAAGGCATCCTGTTTTTTCACCTCATTACTGATGAAAAACACTGACTTTCTTTCCGTTTTGGCAATGCCAATCACTTTCCCACATAACCAGAAAAAGTTGCCACATGATCACAGTTTTGCACGGTGATGTAGGCTGACTGATTTGCCTTAGACCTAGCATAACTGGAACAAGAGCTTTCTCCTGATGTTTTGGGAGAATGCAGAATTTTTGGATGCTTACAGTGCATTACTGAGCCTTGCTGAAGATTTTAGAACATTTTTAACTTGATGGGAAGTGTGACACAAGCACACCATCAGCTTTGGGACAGACTGTTGCTGGTGTGACACTGCCAATTCTCTCAACCTCTAAATAAGACCAACCTCAGATCTGTGAAGCTGCCTTGGAGGGGCCACAGCCTACTGCACCTACAAGTCCTGCTGGATCAAGCAAAGAAATTCGGACTCAGGCCATGAGACCATCTCTGCCTTTCTATATAATACCAACAGCTGGTGGTTGCTGCTGCTTTAGTCAGGATTAGTCAGTGTGAAGATTCATAGCTTTTTCACTGTGTCATGTGTGGAGAAAGGGTGAGACTCCATTTTGGACTCACAGGTTCTACACGTGCATATGTAATCTCAGTTCAGATTGGTGATGTCAGGGAGCATCCCACATCTACAGAGAGGAGGAATTCTGTCTCTTGAAATAAAGAATGCCTTATTTCATATCTCAGTCAAAACTAATAGCAGAATTGGTAGACAGACCAATTCCAGTTCAAAAGTCAGCTGTTTGATCTCTGTACAGATCTCATTGTTTCCATGAGGCACCTGGCCATTGTATTCACCCAATGTAGGTGGAAGTATTTACTTTTATTACCCAGGAGACTGATTAATTGACAACAAGTTAATCATTACCTTCAAGTTATCTATAAACAGTTAAACTATGTTGCCACCCTGCTGTTTTTTAGGAGCAAATCTGAAATCACTAGCAGAATTACCTCTTCGGAAAAATTTGCTATTCTACACATGCTGTTTTCTCAAGTTGTGTCGAAGTCTCATTGTATGAGACTATAAGTTGGTCTGTTTACCTGACAGCCTTCTGCACGGCTTGTTACAAGTTTTGCCTTAATCCTTCATGGTGTTACTCCATCATTTGTATTCCCTTTCTCACCAGATTGCATTCTTTCAGCTATAAGTTACCCATTTCATCTCTTATGATGCTGTCTGCACCACAGTGCTGATTAGTACAGAGAAGGTGGAAAATCCTTGTAACTTTTGCTGTGGTATTTCAATCAGTAATTATATCCCAATGACAGTAATCGCATTCATGTAGTCAGTAATGGATTTATACAGGGGCACAGTTGCTCTGATAATCTGATTCACCTGTCAGTGTTCTCAAAGAATTCAGACTCTTGAGTTGTATGCTGGAAAAGCTATTGAGGATATCCTAAGAAGCTCAGGCTCTTTCTAGGGGTCTTTGAAAATTCCTGTAGATTCTATTCAAGCTGATGATCGGTCTAGCAGTCCCTGCGAGTTGCCTCTCTGATTCACCAGCTGGAAGAAGCTGATGGTCTTTGGAAGGTGAAGGTGGAGTATATATATGCATGATTCTGATCTGCCTCAGAGCCGTGTATTAGTACTGCCTGAATCCACATTCTCTTGGAATATGTAATCCACACATGCACATGCCTCTGCTTCGTACCTACTCTGCTTTTTTTCTTTACCATAAACTGTTGATAGATTATTGCTGCAGTCATCCTAAATCTCCCATCCTTTGGTAGAAGATTTCAAGATTTTTCTGTAGTTGAGTGTGCTGTCAATTTGGAGGGAAGGTCGAGAGAATCGAAGATGCAAGCTGTGCTTTGATCTGTATGCCAGTGTATTGGCTCAGCAGAAGAGGTCATAATGCTGTCAGTGGGCTTTGACGAGGCTAAAAGTTTCATGTTCTTGTGGTGCAAGGTTTCCCAGAGTTTATGCTTGTGTGTGGACTGCTCATCTGGAAGTATTACAGTTACTGGGGATTAACTCTTTTTTACATGCTTAACATTGTTAACATTAACACTCAATACACCATTGATATGGCAACGGCGTAAAACAACCAGTAATGTGAAATCCGTAAAAGATAATGAAAAAAGATTTCCAACAGAACTGAAAGAAATACCACTAACAAGTCGAACTGAATAAGTTGCTTTTGTAGGTATTGTAGAGGTTGGATTAGTAAGCAAGGTTATATATATAGGTCATAGAATGTGGTGATTTATAGCACATGGTATTTTAAGTAAAGTATACTACTCTATATGTAAGAATTTTCCCATTCATTAGCTGGCAGTACTTAAAGTATTGTCTATAGAGAGATTATTTTATGATGAAGTTTTTCGTGCATCTTTGAAGTTTCTGACGAGCTATCCTCAGAATCTAGGTATGGCATTAGCTGTTATTTTCAGTGTGGCAAATCCAGTGCAGAATAAACCAGATGAATAGGACTTAAACTAAGACATTATCAGGGTATGAGCAGATGCTGCCTCTGTCCCAAGTCTCAGAGAAAGCAATTAAACAGGCAAAAAAATGATAATGCTTACTTGTTTTTGTGAGAATTGTAAAATAGTAATGCATCTTGATGGAATGGTGCAGAGAATCTCAAACAAAAATATGTTGGAGATTCTTTTCCCCAAATTTGGTGAATTAGAAGCTACAAGGTGTTATTACAGTTATAAATACTTATTTTACTTTCAGGCAGTTTGTTGCTAGATTGACTGTATTCATAACACACACACAAAAAGCAGCATTTTCAGAATTATTTGAGAAATTAACTATGTAAATGTTTATTTAGAAGTCTAAGGAATTGCCCTTATTTTCAGCAGTGCTAAATTCATTTCTTATTGAAGTCAACTTTAAATCAGATAAAACCTAATTTTAAATGGTACTGTTTTAGCCTTGCAGTGTTGCAGTGTGACATAAAATCATTTTGCATTTGCTCTAACTGCCTAGACTGTAGTCTATCAGGCCCATTAGTAATACAGTACCTGCATGAAAGTGTGACTACTATAGCATCGTAAAATGGCTTTAGATAGTTATTTTCTCAGAAAAATGCTTCCTTGAAAGATTCAATGTTCGTGGTAACTTCATTACTTCAGTTGCTATTAGCAAAAGTGTAGGGATCAATTTTGCATCCTTGGTTGCAGATAAAAATTCAGTGAGATTGTTCTAGTCTGCAGGGATCATGCATCCTTTGGCTGAGCAGAGACATATTTTCTTGAAATGCTCAGTAACATTAGAAGTAGTTATAGAATCATAGAATCATAGAATTAGCTAGGTTGGAAAAGACCTACAAGATCACCTAGTCTAACCATCCACCTACCACCAACAACCCCACTAAACTATGTCTCCCAACGCTATATCTAAACGCTTCTTGAACACCTCCAGGGACAGTGACTCCACCACCTCCCTGGGCAGCCTGTTCCAGCGTCTGACCACTCTTTCAGAAAAGCAGTATTTCCTAATGTCCAGCCTGAATCTCCCCTGGCGCAACTTGAAGCCATTCCCCCTCGTCCTGTCACTAGTTACAAGAGAGAAGAGGCTGACCCCCAGCTCACTACAACCTCCCTTCAGGTAGTTATATTGAGCGATGAGGTCTCCCCTGAGCCTCCTCTTCTCCAGACTGAACAATCCCAGCTCCCTCAGCCGCTCCTCATAAGGCCTGTGCTCCATACCCCTCACCAGCTTCGTCGCCCTCCTCTGAACACGCTCCAGGGCCTCAATGTCTACATATATATATGTATAAAGGTAAATTATATTTTATATTTTAATGTGTATGTTGTATGGGAACTGCTGAGTCATGGCCTGAACCACTGATTGAGCACCTGGAGGAAAGACCCAGTCAGCCCTCAGAGCACAGGTGAAGGCAGTTCACCTGTGCAACCAAAAGGGCTGGAGCCTGGCTCCACCCCTCTTAGGCCTCATTTAAGGGCTGACTGCTCCTGAGGAAGGATCCTCCTTGGTGGGATCCTTTCCCTGTGAGCCCAAAATCTTCTGATCCGGGTGAGCACTGTATTCTCCTTCCACCTTTTGTAATGCTATTTCCATCGTGTTAGTCCTTCTGATCGCTACGCTATTGTGTTAGTCCATCTGATTGCAACAGTATGTATTTTTGTATATAGAATATACAAGCATATAAATGTTCAGGAAAAGAGCATGAACAGTACAAATGCTGATGGCAACTGAGAAAAGGCTATTGAGGGTATAAATGATGACAACTGAAGAACTGCACCAGGATTTTATGAGGTTGACTTATTGAGTAATAAATGAGTTAATTAAATTCAGTGTAGTTAAATGTAAAGTAAGGCACCTATAAAAAAAAAATTATTTCAAATCTCACATATAAGATGATGAGCTCTTAACTGACAGGAAAGAGATTATGAAAATACCAACTCTATCAATCAGGAACAAAAAAGAGAATGTTAATATGTTACTGTATTAACCTTGCCCATATGTTTAGTGCTGTGTTCAAACTAGTCCACACATTTCAAAAAGTTGGGTTGGAAGAGTTGCAGAGACAGTCCTGGGAGGAAAACTAAAGGTACAGAACAATTTCCATTAAAGGAACAACTGAATCCAATAGGATTCTTTCATATGGAAAAGAAATGACAGATTTGCAAAATCACCAGGAGATTGGCAAGAGTGGATCAGAATCAGATGTTCACTCTCTTCTCCAGCAGGAGAACTAGGGATTACTGAATATATCTAGTAGCAACCAAGCTGAAAATAGTCCTCCAGATGCTGGCACTGTGCCATTACATCTTCCTTTAAGGGCAGAAGCAGCAAATCTCTTAGTTCAGATATTTATTTTCAGATGTGGCTAAGTTTCCATTGACTAGTTGTAAACCTTTTACTAGAGGATCGCATTAGAAAACACATGAGCTTTGGTGGCCTGACAGCACTACTGTAAACCAAGAGTTTGAAGGAGATGGAGTTTATTTGGGGTGGTGACATCTGTTTTTGTTGTAATATCTTTTCCAGCTGTTCTGGGTGGGATCAAAGGGCAGTAAAACATCTGGTGACCTTTTGTTTCTTTTGCTGTTAAAGCATTGAGGTCAGGCACTTTAATTTTATCCCATAATTGAATATATCAATGTGTTTATATTCTTTGTGTTTCATTAGTTTTCAAGAGGATTACTGTACACCTGTAAATACAAGTAGTTTTCTCGCAGGAATTGGATAAATTCATAAGAAAAAGTCCTCAACAGTAGGAAATGTTTATGAGACTGCTTGAAAATGAGTTAGTTCCTGCTTCTCTCACATGTTTGGGATGTAGCAGCCTCATATCCCCCCTTCCCCCTATGGTTTGTTAGGAGTAAAAATTTTCCTTTTTTTTTTTTTCTCTTTGCTCTGCAGCATTAAAGCTGGGTCCAGAAGCATTCAAATTTGATGGTGGCGTAGAGGCAGTGGCAGTGCGTCAAAATGAGAAGTATTATATCCTAAGACCGGAGGTGATTGAGACCTACTGGTATATGTGGAGATTCACGCACGATCCCAAGTACAGGCAGTGGGGCTGGGAGGCAACACAGGTAACTATTTATTATCTGTCAGTAAATTAATTCCACTTATTTTACTTTTGTAGCTGAAACAGTCCAAATGATATTTGACTTTTCAGTAAACTGGCATACATATGGAAGTGTGTGTTGTTATTCCTGGTTGTTGGGTTTTTTTTGTTTGTTTGTTTGGGTCTTTTTCCTACTACTGAAACAGACAGACAGAAGAAAGACATGTTCAGCATTTTACAGCTGGTGAGCTTCAGGCTCAGAATACAAGTTAGTGGTCATGAGTCCTACTGTAATCAGTAGTACACAGCCCTCAGGAGAAGTAATTTATCCTGGGAAATTGAAGTGTATTATAAATAACTTTGTTAAATGTGTTAGCACTTGTTTAAGAACAACAGTGTCTTTTAATGTAATGTTTCTTCTTGGTCTACTGTTAAAACTCAGATCTGTAGACTGTTAAAACTCAGGTCTGGAGACTGGATAGCATGTAAGCATGTGGATTGGTATCATGGCTTTTTCTTTTCATACTTGTCTAAATGGAAAGAAATAAGATTACCAGTCACTTTTAATTACTCAATTATAGTGGGAAAAAAATCCAGCATCACAAGAAGCAGACCATAAAGAAAAGTGAATAAGTGATAGTACCTAAAGCAGAATTTAAACATTTATGTGAAAGTATTTTAGAGATTGTTACTCCCTTGTATGGATGCTTTGCTGAGTTTAAATATGATCATTGTATATTCTAACCAAATTCCTGAGTGTGAAAGTGTTCTTGAGTCTTTCTCATTGGGAATGCTTGCTCTGGTCTACGAAAGCACAGAGATTTATACTAAAAATCTGAATCTCTGTGTTTGTGGCCTTCTGTTATTCATCCCTTGTACATAGATGTCTGATAGTTACTCATTATAGGCTGGTTATATGAATAGCAAGGTTTCGTTTTCATATGACAATTTAATGTTCTAATTGTGAAAATTATTTGTAATCTCGAAAAGGTTTCTCATTTTGAATGCTTCCTAGAGCTGAACAGTGAGCCTTTTCTGATCTCTCATTTCTCACTGCTTCCACCTGCTGGTCTGTCCCAGGGTCATGCAAAACTAATTTGCTGTCCAAGCAGTTTTCTGGTTCTCTTCAAAATCTGAGCAGCTAGTGTACTACTAGAGCTCCTCCACTTCATTGCTATAGCTCCAGCAGTCTTTGGAAACATACCTCAAAGCCATTTTCAAAAATGAGAATGAATATTCAAGGTAACAAGATACTAATTTACTATAGCTGGGCAGATGAGATGAGGGAAGAGCCAGGGAAGAGAGGATTCAAGAGCCTGCAGAAACTTTAATCTGCATGTAAGAAGCAGTTTAGCTCCAGAGGCAAGAGATCCAGAAAAAAGTACTTGGAGCTAGAGCTGATCTGTTGAGAAGGCAGGTTCATGGTGCTTAGCTTGGCTCATCCGTACGCTTCTCTCAGTGTAGTTATAATCATGTAGAAGAATCTTAGTATTTTAAGATAGTGCCTTAGTCTTGGTTAGGTTTTGCCTTGCAGACTATTTGGTTATAACCAGCATCACATTGTTCTGCATAGAAGTCCCATGTTTGTCCCATTTTTACTCTAGAATACATTGCCACTATCTCTAAAACACCAAGTCATATCAGCATCAACATTAAGTCGTATCTTCCCTACTGCCTAAACTGTAAATGTTTCTAATGTGACAAAGAAATGCATTTAGTAACCTACCCCTTGCCAGTGTGTATACAATAAATGCCTGCTGATCTAACACCATCTCTTGTCAGAAGCTCTGGCTCTGTCATCCAAGATGAAATTAGGACCTTTGTAGTAGGTTAAAGAGAATACAAATGCAAATTTTTCAAGACAGAATCTGTCTTTTTAGTACAGTGTGGAGCTTTTGTTGCATTTTCTCCATCTGCTTTCATATTTTTGTTCCTACTAAAGCTTTCAAACCAAACCCTCCCTCTTCCCTGTCTCCAGATTTCTGTATATGCAGGGTAGGATTTTTTTTTTCCTAAGGTATCTGCATTTAAGTTGTGTAAATCAAGCACCCCAAGTGTGTAACTTCCTCTGTCCTTATAGACTGCCCTTTTCTGCTTACTTCCTCAGTAGTTTCTTTATCCAATATAACCATAGAATGGTTTTGAACTCTTCATAAATGTTTTTGTCTACCTCTCCCTCCCACGATTACAGTTTTTCTTTCCCTCACCATCATACTAACAGAGGAGCTTGGGAAGCTTTCTGCTCCCCAGGGCTTTCTGTTCCCTGCACTGAGATAATAAGTTCTTGTGTTTACTCCTTACACCTACTCACTGCTTTTTCTCCATCCCTGCCACACACAGTTCTGGCTGTGCTTGTTCCTCCATTTATAAATAGAGAATAATATGGTATAATACACAGAGCAGTTAGCTTGCTGCTTTTGTGGAACACAGCCTTTATTCACTTTTCTGTTGCCTTTTGACCACTGAACATACTTTGAAATCTGTATTATATATAGTTCTCATGGCAAATGTTTTGGTTTTTTAATCAGAATTCTGATAGGTCCTTCACACGTCAGGGGAAAATCACAGAATTGTAGGAGTCAGAGGGGACCTCTGGAGATTGCCTAGTCCAGCCTACCTGCTAAAGCAGGTTCCCTAGAGTAGATAACACAGGAAAGTATCCATACGGGTTTTGAATATCTCCAGGGAAGGAAACTCCGTGACTTCTCTGGACAGCCTGTTCCAGTGCTTTGTGACCCTCAAAGTAAATAAGCTTTCCTCATATTCAGATGAAACTTTGTGTGCCAGTTTGTGCCCCGTGTCCTGTTGTTGGGTGCTGTTGAAATGAACTTGGCTGTATCCACTTGATTCCCACCCATTAGATATTTATAAACAATGATGAGATCTCTTCCCAGTCTTATCTGAGCTGAACAGTCCCAGGTGTCTCAGCCTTTCTTTAAAATGGAGACGCTCCAGGCCGCTAATTATCTTTGTGGCCCTCTGCTGGACTCTTTCCAGTAGTTCCCTGTCTTTCTTGAACTGTGGAGCCCAGAACTGGACACAGTACTCCAGATGTCACTTCACCAGGTCAGAGTAGAGGCAGAGGATCACCTCCCTTGACCTGCTGGCCACGTTCTTTTTGATGCACCCCAGGATACTGTTGGCCTCCTTGGCCACAAGGGCACACTGCTGTTGTCCTCCAGGGCACCCAGGTCCTTCTCTGCAGAGCTCAAAATGAATTTTGTTTCAGAATGTGAAATTCTTTTTTTTCCATTGAACCTAATGTTTGTTGACTGAGTTCTTGGTGGTCTCTCTTACTTGCTTCTTTGACTTAATGAATACCTCCCTATCCTCAGAAGGACTGAGGGAACTGGGATCTACTCTAGAGGCAACTACAATTTTAGTTCCAAAAAAGCCCCAACTCTTGTCACAGGCCCTGAAATTTCACATGGCATCATTTTTGAGCCCAGAGATATGTATTTGGCATGAGTACAATATTGCATATTTTTCTGTTCTGTTCTTGATTTGAATAAGGAGAAGTGGAAAATCTAATTCCTTTGGCAGTTTGTTGCATTATTTAATTATTTACACTGTTAAAAATATATGCTTTATTTGCCATTTGAATTTGTCTAATTCTAGATGTCAATCACTGAACTTTCCTATGACTCCCTATACCATATTAAAATGTGTTTTATTACCGATGTTTTCTTTCCAGTTTTCACAGATTGTAATAAGCCTACTACTGGATTGTCTTAAGAACTTTACTGTCTCCTGCCGTAAAACATTTTCTCCAGATGTCTGCACCCACCTCAGATGTTCATTGTGCTTTTTTAAAAATGAAATCTGAAACAGCATATTCCAGTTTTTGTCTTTACCCACACTCCTATGCAAAATTGAAACTATATGCCTGCTTCTGTTTGCTACCCTTGCGTGTGTACCTGCCCCAGCATCCCAGTAGGAACTCATACTAACTTGTCTCTGGTGGCCATTAGATTCCTGTAAGTGTCTACTTTCCAGACTAATCTGGTTCTGCACTTCCACAGTCTTTATTTCTAGGTCTCGGATTTTGTATCTGGCTGTACAAAACTAATTTTGTTTGAGTTCCAGTTTCCACCAGATTACACTGACTAGTGTTATTCACCTATACATCATTTTTGCCAGCAGCAGGTTTGCAGTGATTTGGTGAAACTTAAGGTGGCCCCTTGTTGAATCTCTGTGAAAAGCAGCCCTATCTGGTGATGGGTTCCAGTTCACTGTTAAATCACCGTTGGTCGGTTTTTAATTAAGATAATGATATTGGTAAGATATAGTGCTATTTTCTTCTTATTATGTGTTGTGATACCGTGTCAATTGCTTTAAAAACGTTTCTTATACCTTTGCAGTTTCCTTTTTCTGCCACTTTGATTTCATTCTTTGAAGGCTACAAGGTTGCCAAGAATGATGGTTTCTGTAAAACCATACTTATCAGTGTTAATCGTCCTCTTGTTCTTTTATCTGTTTTTACTTCTGTTTCCATAATTGTTTGGGACTTTAGTTCTGTCATCCTATATTTATCCACTCAGCCTGCCAATGCCTCTGAATAGTAGCATTGCCTTGATACTCTTCCAGTCCTCTAATGTGTGATTTAAGGTGCAATAAAAATTAGTGTAAGTTTGTCAAGTGTGTGGGAACCGTTAGGTCTTGGCCTGAACCGGTGACTGGGCCTTATCAGGGCCTTGTCTCTCATGAACAAAGGGTACCCCGAGCAATCAGACCGCTATGGCCCTGACCATATTGGAGAAGAGAATTCTAAGAAGTCTGAACTAGAGGCTCTGGTGGAACTGGGCCCTCTAGAAATGCAGCCAGTTGTCACTCAAAAAAAAACCAAACATGAAATGCAAGAAAGACCTATTCCACAGTCAGGGAGTGGAATGTTGAGTGGCCTCATATGGGCCAGAGTACAATTTGTTAAGATTGTTAAACAACCCAACCATGTCCTAAACCTGTGGAGGCAATTAAATGAAAAACAATACTTTACACTTTCCCCAGTAGAATAGAAGGTATCAGGACTATAGATAGGATTCCTCCACAGGCATGGAGGCTAGAAAATGTCCTAATACTGTCTAAGTCATGTCAGCTACCTCAGGGAGCCAGAGTAGACACGGCCGGGCCTCCAAAAGAACAAGACCTAGGAATTTCTCAACTCATGACATGAAGGGGAAGGCCAAGGTCCCCTGAGGATTAGGGCCTCCAAAACAGGCTGGGGACCCTATGTTGAGTTGACAGTATACTGGTCCCAAAAAAAGTATGAAGAGTAATGGCATTAGTGGACACAGGAGCTGAGACATTTATAGTTTGCAGTGGTCCATCAGTTTCCTGGTACACAAGCTGTTATAGGAGGATATGGGGGAAAAATGATTCTTGTAATGCAAACCTCTTTTAAATCGGGTGTTGAACATCTAGCTCCTCAGGAGTACCAAGTATGATCACACCAGTACAGGAGTATATGTTGGGCATAGACATACTGTGGGGACTGAGTCTCCAAACTAATATTAGAGAGTTCAAGGTTACAAATTAGGAATGTTAGTGTCCGTGTGGTACCGTTGATTCTATGGGGCTATGCAAAGCAAAAGTCCATTTGAGTGCCCCAGCTGCACTGGATAACTAATATGAGACAGGAGGTCAGGAAGAAATTACTCAAACAATACAAGAATTGGAAAAGGCGGGGATCCTAAGACCAGCACATAGCCCCTATAATTCTCCTGTATGGGCGATCCAGAAACCAGAAGGGATCTGACAGATGACAGTCTACTGTAGAGAATTAAACAAGGTCACTCCACCAATTCACGGTACAGTACCCAATATCACCACCCTCCTGGACACATTGAGTAGGGAGTTAGAAACCTACCATTGTGTCCTAGACTTAGCTAATGCGTTTGTCAGTATCCCCGTTACTAAAGAATCACAAGACCAATTTGCGTTCACATGAGAGAGTAGGCGGTGGATTTTTCAGGTCCTACCACAAGGGTACATGCGTTCACCAACTTACTGCCATAATTTGATAGCCCGTGACTTGGCAGGGTGGGATAAACCAGATAATGTCAAATTGTATCATTATATTGATGACTTAATGCTGACTTCTGCCTCTTTAGAAATGCTTGAAAAAGCAGTTGGTTCACTGTCTAAATACCTACAAGAAAAAGGGTGGGCTATCAACCCGCAAGAGCTTCAAGGATCCAGATTGTTGGTGAAATTTTTGGGATTCATCTGGCCGGAGAAGACTGAAGTCTTACCCAGTGCCATTATTGATAAAATATAGGCGTTTCCAATACCAGCTACAGCAAAACAGCTACAAAAATTTTGGGGCATCCTGGGCTATTGGAGGATCTTTATACCCCATCTTGCACAGATCCTGAGGCCTCTGTATAGACAAAGAAAGACCAATTGTGGGATTGAGGACAGATGGAACAAAGTGCTTTCCAGCAAGCCAAATTAGCTGTCAAACAAGCACAGGCACTTCGTATATTTGATCTCACCCTATCTGCCAAATTAGATGTACATGTAACCTGGGAAGGGTCTGGATGGTGTTTGTGGCAGCATCAGGCTTCCATCCCACACCCCAGTTGGGTGATCTCAGTTTCTGATCTCAGGTTTGCCATGGAGCAGAAGAAGGGTATAGCTTGATTGAAAAACAGTTTTTGGCCACCTACGCTGCCTTGCAGGCAGTAGAGCCAGTAACACAAACAGCAGAATTAGTAGTAAAAACAATGCTACCTATTCAAGGGTGGGTAAAAGGTATATCACATATTCCTAAGACGGGGCAGCCCAAGCAGTGGCATGTTGGGTCACCCATCTGGGACAGCAAAGTCACCTGTCCTCCTTGCTGTTAAAAGAGGAACTGCAAAGGATACTAGGCCTACTAATGTACAATAGTGGTGCCCCTGAAGAGACTGTCACTCCACCAAAGAGGAGTCCTGTACAAGAGGGAAAATAGCCTGTCCCAGAAGATGCTTGGTACATGAATGGGTCCAGCAAAAGAAATCCTACTAAATGGTGAGCAATTGCATACCATCCCTCTCCTGAGACCATCTGTTTTGAAGATGGACAGAGTAGCCCATGGGCTAAGAGCAGTGTGAATAGTTATAACCCAGGAACCAGGTGACAGTGCATTGTACATCTGCACAAATAGCTGAGTGGTATACCGAGGACTTATGCTTTGGATGGGACAGTGGGCTGCTTGGGATTGGACTATCCATGTCTGACCAATCTGGGGCAGAGACATGTGGCTGGACATCTGGAACTTGGTTAGGTGTAGAACAGTATATGCCTACCATGTATCCGGACACCAGCCCATGCAGTCACTGGGGAATGATGAAGCCGGTGGACTAGCTCGGATAAGGTGGCTAGAAGATTCGCCAGCAGATAACATTGCCCCTTGGCTACATAAGAATTTGTGACCTGCCGGACAGAAGACAATGTGGGCAGCAGTAAAAGCATGAGGGCTGTCCATTTGAATGTCAGATATTGTCCTGGCGTGTCAAGAATGAGAAGCGTACTCCAGGGTGCGACCGAGACCTTTGCCAGAAACAACAATGCATCTCACCAGAGGACATCATCCCTTGCAGAAATGGGAGGTTGGCTTCGTAGGCCCCCTCCCTTGACCCTGAAGGGCCAGGTACGCTTTGATCTGTGTCGACACAGCAAGTGGATTAATGCAGGCTTATCCAGTGCTGAAAGCAAATCAAGCCTATACTACCAAGGCATTAACTGAATTAATGGCAGCATATGGGGCTCCTCAAGTCATTCAAAGTGACCAGGGTACACACTTTACAGGAACAACGGTACCAAAGTGGGCTAAGGAGAATAACATTGAATGGCAGTTCCATCTGCCTTATAATCTGATGGGAGCAGGCCTGATAGAGCAGTATAATGGTGTTTTGAAGGCTGCTCTGAAGTCCGACTCTCAGTCCTTGCAGGGGTGGACTAAGAGACTACACAAATTCCTGAGAGACCTGAATGAAAGACAGAGATGGCAGACCCAGCACCCTGCCTATGTTACAAACAACTTGGGCCTCCCCGCTTAGAATCCAAATTAAGGGAAATGATATACAATTGAAACCCCAAATTAGAATAATAAATAATGTTCTGCTCTCTGTCCCTGATAGTTTAGAACCTGGAACCCACAAGGTAAGAAGGCCTTGGGAAGTGTAAGTGGGGCCAAAATGATGTGGACTACTTGCACCATGGGGGAGATTATTAGGAGGGTGGGGAATGGTGACACCACAAGTAATTGGTATATGGCCATCAGAAATTGTAAAACATACCCCAGTTTTTATTGTGGAGGGGACCCTGATTATATCTCTCTGGCAGATGAGAACCCTCCACTTTGGTACATAATTATTCAACTGTCAATATCAGGCTAAATGGTGTGATATAAAAAGCCTGGACATAGAATCATAGAATCCTTAAAGTTGGAAGGGACCTTTAAAGGTCATCTAGTCCAACTCCCTTGCAATGAACAGGAGCATGTACAGCTAGATCAGGTTGCCCAGGGCCTGATCCAGCCTCACCTTGAAAGTCTCCAGGGACGGGACGTCAACCACATCCTTGGGCAACCTGTTCCAGTGCCTTACTGCCCTCACTGTAAAAGTCTTTTTCCTCATATCCAACCTAAACCTATTCTCTTTAAGCTTGAAATCATTTCCCCTTGTTCTGTTTTCACAGACCCTGCTAACGAGTCTGTCCCCTTCTTTCCTGTAGCTCCCCTTTAGATACTAAAAGGCCACTATCAGGTCATATCAGAGCCTTCTCTTCTCCAGGCTGAACAGCTCCAGCTCTCTCAGCCCATTGTTGTAGGAGAGGTGTTCCAATTCAATGGATCATTTTTGTGGCCCTTCTCTGGAAGCACTCCAATGGGCCCACATCTCTCCTGTAGAGAGGACTTCACATCTGGATGCAGTACTCCAGGTGAGATCTCACTAGCGCAGAGCAGACAGGCAGGCTCACCTCCTTCAACCTGCTGGCCATGCTTCTTTTGATGCAGCCTGGGATACAGTTGGCTTTCTGGGCTGCAAGGGCACACTGCTGGCTCATGTCCAGCTTGCCATCCACCAGTGCTCCCGGGTCCTTTTCAGCAGGGCTGCTCTCAATCCTTTCATCCCCCAGCTTGTATTGGTAGTGAGAGTGTCTCCAGAGCAGAGACAAGAGTGTGTTCTGCACTATTATTAAAAAAAATAAAATAGTTGCAAGAGTATGCACATCATTTCTTGCGTAGAAACAAAAAATGCTTTAGCCTAAGTTTTTTTGTATGACACCTACCTAATGGCTTGTGGGTCTTGTGAGGAGGTATGAGCAAGTAGTTCTATAAAATGCATGTGCATTATTTCTTCAGAAGTCAACCAAACAATTCATTTTTTCCTTTTTTTTTTTCTCCCTTTGGCTGCCATGCAATAGCCAGCATAACTTGTGATGTGTAAGAACATGCAAAGAGATTGTCTGAAGTATGATACTCTTGGGTTAGACATACAACTTTATCTCCAGGCTGTAGAAAGAACTTAGTCAACCTATATCTCAAAGTGTGAATAGTCACAGTATAGTCCTGGACTGCAGCAGTAACCAGATCAGAAAAGAATTCATACAAATGATTTCTTACATGCTCAAATCCCAACAAAAAAGGAAATGTTTCCATCCAAAACTACAGGAAACTTCAGTTAAGATAAGGAAATACAGCATGAATTACACTTGCCAAGAAACAAAGAAAATCCAGGCCTAGAGCTATGTGGAGAGAAGCTTCATGCAAATTAATGGGCCAAGTCATAGATTACTGAAGTTCAGGTAGCTGTATTCAGTAGTTGGTAATGATGGATAGCCTGAGCCAAGCAGTTTCCTTCATCACTCTGTCTTTTCTGACCCATGAGAATTTGTTAAAAGAGCAGGTATCTGCTGAGGACGCACCACCAAAACAGTGGGGAAGCACAAATAATCTGTGATTAATTTCATTGTCATAGCTTTGGGGCTGGTTTTAGTGGCTGATATTCTGGCATGCCATAAGGTTATGTGTGTTGAACCACATGATGAGTGTAAGGAGGTGCTCTGCACTACTGATGCATTCTTCCCAGTCTCCGCCTCTTCCAGCATGATTTTTGCAGTACTGTGTTGGAGCTGATTAGCAGGGTGGTTTGTGAATCCAGAATCCATTGGCCCCTCTCTGCATGGAATGCTGATTGGTTTAAAGTATTCTTCCCCAAAATACTTTTTTCTAGCTTCCAGTGGTTTGCCAAATGTTTTTAGTAGCCTTGGAAGGATTTTACTTTTGTATGCGTTCAGTCTTCATTTATTTACTTATTTTCCCAATCCACAACATCATCTGACATGACTAAATTACACGGAGTGGAAAGAACTTCCTCCTTTGTTGATCAGACCTGTTATTTCAGTGTTTTCGAGTTTTATTTTACAATTGAATTTTTTTTTCTTTTACCTCCCTTTTTGCAGGCAATTGACAAGTATTGCCGAGTCAGTGGTGGCTTCTCTGGTGTCAAGGATGTCTATTCCTCGTCTCCTACATATGATGACGTACAGCAGAGCTTCTTCCTTGCTGAAACATTGAAGTAAGCTGTTTTCACTCTTGCCTATTCCTGTAAAAGCTAGCATGTAGTTCTACAAGAATATGTTGACTAAACAAATAATCTGTCGTCATTCCCAGGGTGGTTTGGTCTTTCTTTTTTTTCCCGGCTTTTGGGTCCAAGGTCAGCCTATTTTCACAGAAGAAAATACAAGTAGAATTTTCAATACAAGAAGCTTATGCTGAGGGAGTGTTCATTTTTAAGACTTCAGTTTGATTTGTAGCATCACAATAGAGGAAAGGTATCTCCGTTATAGGAAATACCCATTGCAAAAGACATTTTTAGATGCACTGACTTGACATATTTTATACAAGCGTGTGCTATACTCTGCTACTGTAGAACCTGTTTCTCCTGCGTGTGCCACTGCAAAGGAGTAAGTGAGGAAAAATATCCTCTGTACTGTTGAATTATTTTTTTTGTATTTCTCCTACTTTCTAGAATGCTTTTTGTTGGAAGCAAGAATATCAGGCATATTTTATAATGTTTTATGTACTTCAGATTTTAGAATATTTAAAATATTTTTTAATTCTATTGAGTCAGCAGGACACCTTCAGTCAGTTATGCAGAGGTTAATGCACTCTATTTAGTTCAAGGTAAAGTGTAGAAAGTTTCAATAACAAAAAAACCCTATTCTGTACTATGCTAGAATATTCAACAGCCTTTAACTTATGGAGTTGTTGCTTACAATAAGAAATATGTGTAAAGGTAAGAATATGTCATGGAGACTTCTATTAAGAGATTAGCTTTTAGGTCTGAGCCAGCTTATCATAACTACTCAGCAATTACTGATGCGAACTTGCTGTCAGGAGCACTCTTTAGTCTCACAGTTGTGATCACACTGGGGTTTCGCCCTTGAAGCAGTGTCTCCAAGCTGTGTTAATTTCTTGGCAGTCACATCAGTAACCAGTTACAGTCAGGACCAAGTTACCAAGTAACTTGGTAATGCAGTTCTAGCATTGAAATCTACCAATGTTTAATGTAGGGTATCTCCCTGAAATCTTGTGAATTGTCTACTTTTGGAAGAAAAGTGCCTGAGCTGGCTATATTCCCTACTCCTTTTTCACCCCTGCATAACAGTTTGCAGAACACTGGTTATTTCCCTGGACAGAAACCACTTTGGCAGTATGAATGTGAATGAGGCCAGAGATGCTATTAGGAGACTGTTGTCTCTGCTGATGTATCCATGCCGCTTTCTGCCAACATTTGATGGAAGGAATAGTACATATGTTGGTGCACAAAGGTGTCAGCAGTGAGGACTCATTAAAGTGGCCTTTCTGTCTTTACAACTCAGTGATATGAAGAACAATTAAAAAAAAAGTAATAATTTGTCAGCCTAGCATGGCATGTAGGTTTTTCATAGTGAAATGGTTATTTTTAGGTTTTAGCTACAATTTCTGTCTGAAAAGACTTGTTTGGGCTATTGGGAACTCAAAATGCATAGGGAGAAAATAGATCCTGCCAGTGGCAGCGCTGATGCAAACTTGAGGCACCATGACATGTTTCACTTGTGTGAAAGGACTCCAAGTTCATCACATCTGAGGGAAGGATATGGCCATTGTGTCCTGCAGCTGAGTAATCCTTACCAGACTCCTCTAAACAGTCACAATACTTTGTTTCCACGTATTATCATTACAAAAAAAAGTCAGCCACTGCTGCCTCTTTTGTCATTTTTGTTAATTATATTTCATTTACTCCTTTGAATTAATTTTCTGCAGCCTAAAAGCTATACTCCCAAAGAGAGAGGCAACAATTTCAAACAAGTCCTGCTAGATACACAGTACTTTTCGTGGAGCTGATTTTTTGTCATCCATCTACCTATAAAAGCCAAATCAGAGAGAGAATGAAGTCTGCTTCTTTGGGACTTCTGTGGTGACAGGATTGACCTTTCAAATATTGTCAGAATCCTGTCTAGATCTTTAATCACAAGGAGATCTGAAAGTTCACTGATGTGTCACTCAGTAACTAGATGTGCTGAAGGACAAGCAGTGACACATTATTGTAGACAGTGGGAATACCAGCATCTGATTTATAATGAATACAGAACAATGTGAGCTGGCATTCTCAGTGTGACAGAGCCCACTAATGGGAGTGACAACTCTTCCTTGTCCTGTGCTGCAAGACCTGACATTGGCTGAATAGCAGGAAATCAGGCTGAAGCAGAAATGGAGAGGTCCTATATCCCAGCGATGTTAAGCTTAGCTTGCATGTACACAATCAGGTTTTCTGGAAGAAGGGAACTGTCTTTGGAATTTTAGCAGTTGAGTTTGGAAGCCTTTACAAAGATCCCTGCCACCAGTATCCTACAAAGGATAGCATAGCCACATTCAAAATTGTGTATTAAGGAAAAGGAAACAAGAAATAATCTTTACACGTATGTCCAGAAATGTCCTTAACATCTTTACATGCTTTATTTGCACTGCGTTGCTTTTTAATGTACAACATCTATGAATCCTCTCTGCACAGCACATTGGCAGATCTCCTCCCACCAGAAGCTGATGATGACTGCCCAGCATGGTGATGACAATTCAGATATCTGGCATGGCTTAGTGGCTTCTTTTGTGCCTCCTCTAAATACTTGATTTTATTTGAATGGAATAGTCATTTCCACGTGGGTTTGCTCCATTGAAATCAATTTTTTGCCTACTTCTGCTCTGCACCCCTGCCACCAAAATCCTTGTACTTGACATCTTGATGTTTGTATTATATTATGAGCCTTGGAAAGGAGTCTTGAAAAACAGAAGTTACTTGGAAAAATTAAAATGCTGTCTTTGTAACAAATTTTTCATTGCAGGACTTGACTGTGATAAAAATGACTCTTCAGATCATTATAATTGGGAAAGTTGTATGAGTGCTATAAAAAGATTGAAAGCAAGTAACTTGTTTATAGCTTTAGCTGCTGACTGGTGGGGCATGCAGCAGCTATGGTGCCCCATCATGTCTGTTGCTTAACTTTAATACCCACCATTTTTCTTCTCTGTATTGATATCTAGGTATTTGTATCTGCTTTTCTCCAACGATGACCTTCTCCCGTTAGACAACTGGGTTTTTAACACAGAAGCTCATCCCCTGCCTGTTTTACATTTAGCAAACACCACACTTTCAGGAAATCCTGCTTATCGATAAAATCAGCTCTAAGAAGAGGAAGAGAGACTTTTCAGCTCCGTTTTGTTTACATGGACCACTTGAGACTTTAAGCAGGAGAGGAGACGGACACTTGATAAATCTTGACCTGTGAGTCAAGTGCAGGCGTGAGAAACAAAGCTCTTCAATATATAGTTAAGTAAAACTGAAACAAAGTTCTGTTTTATAAATGACCAAAACACGAGTGTGGTATTTGCAGGACGGAGACTTCAAGTGCTTTGAACCCTAGCAAGAAATGGAATCTGCTGTCTAATATAAACGCAGCACCGTGAGGAAGAGGAGGCTTTCCCATTTAGGGACAGGAACTTGCAGCTGCTGCTGTTGGCTGTTGCAAGGGACAGCACACCGGTCATCTCTTCAGATCGGGTGGGTTCCAAATACTTTGGTTTTTTTTCTTTTTATTTTTGTTTGATGATGGCATGAACAAAGCAACCACAAAAAGCAACATCACTGCACCAGCAGCATCAGGATTTGAATTTTTTTCTGTACCTGTCTGAATTTCCTAAGGAGCATCAGTTTGCCCAGACTGGCAGCCATTCCTGGGGCCTTCAAACTATTTAAACTATAAAAACTATTGCTTTCTCATTTTCTCTTTTCAAGGCAATGTTGAAAGTTCTCTGTTGCATGCTCACACTCAAAAAGCAATTAATAAGCATTTGGTTTGTAGTTCACTGTCAGCAACAAAGGCTTACCACATTTCGCAAGTTGCGGTTAGAGTGTGGAGCACAACACTGGGGTGGGCTAAGAGCCTAAGCTTTCCTTCTTCACAAATCCTGTCACGTGGAAAGCCCACATTCTCTTATTTTTCTTGTTTCTTCTAGCCAAATTTACAGAGATAAAAACATGAGAAAATCAGTCTCGTGATTTATATAGCAAGGTATAGTATGTGACATTTAAAAATGTTCGCCTTCAGCTAAGCAGCCGGAGTTTGTTGTTTTATGTTTTTTCCACACAATCTGGATTTTTCCTAAAAATTAATTTCACTCTTTGGATAATATTCACAGAACCTTATTTGCAGGTCTGAAATCCTGACTTATTATATTTCTGTGTATGACAGAAGCCAAAAACTGCCTTTGATTTAGTCTAGAAAACTCCTTTCCATTTGGGTGACCTGCAACAGTGTAAAGCCAACATGATCATCTGTGGAAACAACATCTCC
This sequence comes from Numida meleagris, assembly GCF_002078875.1. Lineage (NCBI taxonomy): Eukaryota > Metazoa > Chordata > Aves > Galliformes > Numididae > Numida > Numida meleagris. The sequence continues at coordinate 76,471,660 of NC_034409.1, forward strand.
TACACGAGTGGAAAAAGAAACTGCAGATTGTCTTTAATTACTTGACAAGGAATTAGATGCCTGTTTCCTTTTTTTTTTTTTTTTTTTTCCTTGAGTACTCCAAGGCTGGAGTAGTTCAAGTACTGTGAAATTAGACTGGACAGTATCAGTTAAGTGGAGTCTGCTTTAGTCTTCACCATTTTTGCTAAAAGAAATTTAGCCTTTTTGAATATCTCTTCATTGATCGATTATTTTTTTTTAGTGTTGTTCCGGAGTCCTTACAGCTCACATAATTCTTTTTACTCCCCTTTTTAGCTCTCACTTCCTTTTGCCATTGTGACTGGCGTTTGTGCTGAAAAAGAGCTGAGGTGCTTCTTTCCCTCCTAATTTGCGCAGGTTGAATCTTCCAAAAATTCTGATTGTCTTTTCAAACTCAAGTGAGTGGAAGAATTCTCTTTAGTGAACTGCAGCAGTGCAGCACCATGTCTAAAGGGACTGAGAACTATTTCTCCCCCTCAAAAATGTTTATATATGAAGTTTCATATATAAAAACCTTTTCCCTATATCACATTATAATATGTCTGACTGTGCATTAAAGTAGGATTTCCCATAATATTTTCCTTCACTCCTCCTTGACAGTAATTTACACAGCATTTTTTCCTAGGTCATGTGATCATTTCTATCAGATTCTTTCCTCCAGACTGTTACTTTAGTTTAAGAGGAGGAAGACATAGACCTTGGAAAACAATCCAGTCCCAACATTTTTGCCTTAATACCAATTATTTAGTTACTCTAATTTACGGCAGTATCTTAAAAATAATTTCAGAGCTGATAAAGTAATTGATGTAGTAAATAATACCACTTCAAGCAATTATTCATTTAAAGTGAGAGGTATCTTAGTAAATGGTTTCTTCTTACCGGTCCCACATGAATTAATTTCTCCTAGATATCTCTAGGGACCAAGGAGAAATAAGAAAAGTAGATTCCTCTGTTTAGAGAAAAAAAAAAAAAAGAGAGAAAAGACACTTTCCATCCCAGGCCATCATCATGCACCTCCTGATAAATGCAGATGTAGAATGACTGCCAGTCTGTTCAGAGACAAAATTCTGTCAGAGTCCCAGAAACAGCAAATTACTTACCACTTATCTTCTTATCTTATAATATTTCTTATTACTGGATGCTCTGCCACACCCCTTATGTGAATTAAAGAGTTATTATTCAAATTAATTCCTCCATGAATCCCAGTGGGTTAATTCACTGCCACAAGAATGCTTGAATTGGGGACCTAAGCCATTTCATGTTATGGGATGGTATTTTTCTCAAAGCAGATATACAGTACTGCTATTTCTTCTTTGTGTAGACAAACAGCAGGTACCAAATAAAGGACATTTGTTTCTTGTTTTCCTGTTAGCCCAAAGTTTGTCAGTTTCTACTCCAGCACTCTTTAAAAGACAAACTTTCCTTTGCCTTCAGAAGCTACAGATCTCCATAGTCTGTTCAAAATAATGTGTTTTATGGACTGACTGACCGCTGTGTCACTCATGAATCTCTCACACTTAGAGCAAGCTTAAAGTGTGGAGGTGATGAGTTTTCAGTGAGGCATGTGTAGTCACCAAGCATGGATATGGAAACTTCTGTCTGAAGTGACATGCCCTCAGTCAGAGTCCTTCACAAAGAAGTAGGTTTTGATCTGCATAATGGAGTTATGTGTGCCCCCGGTTCAGAGGGTTTTCCCTCTGGGTATATAAGGTATAGTTAGAGTATTACCACTTCCATTCTGTTGCTGCTGTCTTACATACTTTAATAAAGACAGAGTGTAAAGTTAAGCACAAAATGACTTTCTAGTCCTAGTTGTTTCTGAGTCTTGCACTGTATTCTCTAACAAAACAATCCTCATTTTCTTTAGGTAGCTGTCCCATTTTAGCAATTTCTGCAATACCTTCTCCTCTTACGGGATGAAGTAAAGGGCAGAAAATCATGTACATTTTTGGCACACTGGATTTGGGCAAGAGCCTGGAAATCCCAGAGTTGTCTATATCCTGTTTGCATGCAGTCAAAACAAGGATGTTGAGTTCTTTTCTTAATCCAAGACACAAACTTGCCTATCGGTCAGGATCTGCATTTTTTCCTAATACTTTACAGCCTGACAGAAGCCAAATTTATGCACTGGCCACCTTGGAGCTGTGTGTGTCCTGCAGTCCAGAAGTCAGCGTCTTAGCCTTGTCCTCTAACTAAGAACAAAACCCTTGAGTGATATACTGGGTGTTCCTTTTGCTGCACAATGTGGTCCTTAAAATGGAATGCTTAAAAAGAATACGCAAGATTCTGAGTACCCTGGAGTAAAGAGAAAAGCAGATAGTGTAGTTCCCTGTGGCATTCACGCCCTTTGAGGCTTCTTTAGCTCCCTACTCCAAATTTACAAATGACCATCTTGTACATTTCAGTCACTGAGATACTCTCACCTGGAATTCTACAAGATTTGAATGTCCAGTATCTGGAGTTTTGAAAAGTGAAAGCAATTACATGCTCCCTGTAATACCATCCTGTAAGATTAAAAGTATATGTTTCACTGATTTATGACTAAGCTGTATCGGGCTGTCCTCAACAATACTCTCTTCTGTCCTTGGGGAAATGTATGATATTGCAAACCTTCATAATGTGACTCTTCCTAGTTTAAATGGAGAAGTGGGTAATAGCATTAACGTTGAAAGGATCAACAATGTAATTTAGCACCTGCAGAAAATGACGAGGCAGCTTGCATCTCAGGGCTGTAGTAACAGGTTTTTGGCAAATTGAGCCTGTTACATGCATTAATAAGTAGTCCATGTTTTTAAGGGGACAAATTACAAACAGGCTTCTTGTTACCAGTGAAAAATGTAAGCAAGCTTGTCATCCACATTGTAGTTCAGAGATACGTTTAGCCTAAGCCTTCCCTCTCTTGCTCCTTGAATTCTGAGAAACAGTCTTCTGACTCGAGGGCTTGGGTTGCCATACAAAGAGGAAGCCAAAGCTCTGTTGCAAGTTCTGTGCATACAGCTGTAGCAGAGATGATGAGCACTAGCTGCTTCGGCTGTCAGCCCATTCTAACAAACTGCTCTGTAATTGCCTGGAAAAGCTGGGAATCGCCGAAATCGAAGGAGACAGCCTGGCTCGTTACAGTGAATTGTTGCCTTTAATCCTAATTGCTTGGTGGAAGTTGGTTTTGCATTCTGCCTTTATTCTTGCTTTGTTTGAAACTGACAGATTATTTTTCCTCCAAAATAATAAAAGGGCAAGAGTCTATCTTCTGATGTGGAAACCTTCTGGCTGCCTCTGACCTGGAATCCTGCATATGTACTTTTTACAGATTAAAAATAATATTGTATATAAAAAAAGAAAAAAAAAAGATTGAATAAAGAATGTCTTTAAGTGAAAAAGGTGGTTTTGTGTCATTTGCCTCCACTAGCAACATCCTGTAGCACTGGACTGTGAAACCGATCCCATTTCAGAAGCTTGTTGGTGTTGCAACTTTTCATTCCTCTGCAGCTCTGCTGGGGACTTTGTCACCTTAAGCATGTATCAAGACCTACTACTATATTAAGTATTAATTAGAAGAATTAAACCTGTGTACCCCTTGCTTGCTTTGAACAGGTCATTGTAGTGCTCAAGTGTTTCTCAAAATGTAACTAAATGTACAACATCTTGAGGCTACTTCTGTGTGCCATTGTGGAAGCCACCAAATCTCACAAAACTTTGAGCTTCCTACCTTTTTGTTACATTTGAATCACGAAAATATTCAAGATTCTTAGTGATTAGGGCAAAAGACACGGGCAGATGAGCAGTGCCACTAAATAATCTTTATTTGGCTGAAAACCTTGCCTTTCATGATAACAAATAGCCAGTGAATCAGCAGTTAACTCTGTCCATTCCTCCTTATGTTTAAAGGAAGAAGATCTTAATTGTATGAATGTTGTTTGTGGGGAAATGAGTATGAAGGAAATCTGCTCCAAGTGACTATTTTCCCCCTGTACCTTTTAATTCACCGGAACTGCCAGTAAATAACCAAACTTAATTTCTGATTCACGTTAACTGTAGATAATCCCCACTGTCTGACATCACCCGTACTGCTCATGTGCAGGACCTTGTTTTCACAGTGTGCCATGGCTGCCATCCTGTGCATCCTGTTCAGTGCTCTGTACCCAGTACACCGCCTTCACAAGGTGCTTCTGACTCAGCATTGACCTCCTTCACTACTGTGTCAAATTACATCCAAGGCACCGTAACTCAGTCTGTGGCGCACAGTCTGAGCCACTGAGCCCTAATTTTGCCTCTTTCTCTAGTAGTAACAAGCTCTCTAGCCGTTCCGATACCACTTCTGCAAATGCCAAAGGCATTTTTACTGTACTTGTGGCTCTTCTAACAGGATCCTGTCCTTTGTGGTTGCACTGCATTGCGTCTGCCACTTCAGTAGCAAAGTGCTTCATCCCTTTGCTTCTGCCTCTTCTGAAACACTGTCTTTGCACCTCCCCTATCCTCAAAGCAAACTTCTCTCTTTCATTTCTCCTTCAGCTCTCTGCCAGCATATCACCCTACCCTCTTCCTTGTAGTCTGATTGTGTGTGCTCCTTCCTGGAGACCACGTGCTTTGCCTTTCCTATGCATATTAATTGGCTGTATTTTAAAATCCTGACATTAATACATAATGGGTTATTTTTAGCCTTCATCTTGGAGCTCTGGGAGTTCAGTTCTCTCCGTGCAAAGCCATGGATGTGCTGTGTGCCCTGGAAAAGAAAGGTACTCTTACTTGTGCCAGTTGAGATGTATGATGTTGAAGGTTTGCAGTAGTGTGCTCTGCTTTTTTAAGTTGAAGAACAGGAGATTTTTGGTGAAAATACTTGAGGCTGAGCAAACTCCCATGTGAAATGGTTTGAGGAGAGCATTTGTTCATACAACCAAACTCCTCACAGGTAAGAATTCAGGTAAGAGAGTGGGGAGGAAGAAGAAAAACACCACGTGTCATTGTGTTAACGACAGTTTCACTGTTTTCTTTCTTGCATGGTTTCCGTTATACAAGTAGCGACAGGCAACAGGCACGTCTATTAGGATGCAAACCAGAAAGAATGAATTGCTGCCTAAGAAAATAGTATGATGTGTTGAAACTGGGATCACGTAGAAGTTCCGTGTGAATTACATTACTTTTTGTACTGTATAGTGCTGCATCTTGATGAACTTGGGTATGACTTTGAACAATAGAGCTACCCAGTGAAAAGGAAACTGGATAGCAAAGGTGTAATGAAGTAGAAAATGGAGAAGGAAACTTCTAGGTGTATTAGTGCACTTCTCTGAATGCTGGTATTAGGATAAATCTTGTGTAATGGCAAGAATTTGTTTACCATAGGAGAAAGTTAGGAGTAATTGTCAATGAAGAGAATGAAGAATCAAATGAACTTGAGGCCTAGAATAGCAGAGGGCTGAAGAAATTCAAAAAGTCAAATGCAAACTTATTCTTCCATGATCTACAAAGAAAACTTTTCGCTGTAACTCGGGATGTTGTTGGTCTGACATCATTAACAGTGAGGAAGACCTGAATGTACATTCAGCTGTTATTATTCTGTTATTATTCTGATCATCAGTGCAAGGTGAAAAAAAGCAAGTGAAAGTAAATGAATGGCTGTGCTGGGTCAAATCTGAGGTCTGCCTAATATCTCGTCTTGGCACTAAGAGCAAATTCCTAGGGAAGAGCAGAAAACAGTATGGATTGATACCTCGCCAGTGGACCCTAAAATGATCTGCGCCTGCCTGAGCCACAGCTGGTGTCCTTGTATTTAGTAGCTCCTGATATTGTGGTGAGGTTATTCATAGGAGTTAGTCCAGTCCCTTATTGAATTCATGGAAACTGTTAGAGTGCAGAGCAAGTTCTGCCAAAGAGCCTCTCCTATGTAAAGCTGGCATGCATCAAAGGGGTATTTCTGATGAAGTTTGAGAAGTATCGCTATTGTACAAAGCCTGATGAAGATCTGAGATACAGTGTATTGTTCTGACTGTCCACATTTAAAAGTATCTGTCTTCGTGGAACAGGTACGAGATAGGAGTATTTAGGAGTTTGTGTCAAGAGAGGTGAGAAGAGTTTAAGTTGGCAAAATGGGGATAACTGCTGTCCACAACACATCACATGGCTGATCATCTTGGGGGGTTAAAAAAACACACAAATTGATACATGGAATATCTGCATGAACCAGAAAATTGAATAGGATTTCTGATGATTTCTGATGACATCCCAGGATTAGAAAACTTGTTGATCTGCTGAAGAAAAACATGATGCAGTGTGCTTGCCTGCAATTTTTGCGACCTGAGTCAAGGATATAGGAGGTCTCTACCTGCCCTACATTCTGAGGTCCTTTGGGAGCTTTGTATCTGGGGCTCAATTTACAGAAGCCCTTTCCTTTGTTTTATCATGTTTCCAGTTCTGTACAAGTGTAAAATGCCATTATATTAGAAAAGCAGCCTTTCTTTTCTATGTGGGTGGGAGTAATTGGTTCACATTTGCTGTGTTGGTTGGATAATGATGAATAGAAAATAAAAAATACTTGCTACTGAGTTTTCTAACGTGGCTTTCCATTAAGCTCTCACTGCTGGATTTGCCATCAGGAAAGGTTTGCAGTGTATTGAAACCCAGTGCTATCAACACAGGACACCAATCTCTTTTACGTAAAGATTTGTTGTCACACAATGAACAAGGAATATGGTGCTAAATAGAAAAGAGTGGCACAGTACAGAATGATATACTTCTCCACAGTGGAGTCCTTTCTGCAGCAATTATTGCACAGCACAACAGGATAAGATCATCTGTATCCAAATGCCCTCCAAGGTAATGTCTGTTGCATGCATTTATATTCTTTTTTTGCTCCTATTTGTACCTCTGGATTTCTGTTATGAGCTCATTCTGTCCTTTATTTGGTTGCATATCTCATTATCACTTGAGGTGCTTTATGTCTATGGATTATTTCTGTATTAATTACTTTTTACATCAAGGGGTTATCCTGACAGTTGCCTGACATCTTTGCAAGCAGTGTCTTGGATCTGCGCATAGTTATGCATAACAGAGTTACACATTTTGCTTACTTGAGCTCAGCAAATCATTTCAAATCATTTCAAAGAAGGAATACATTATTGTTGGTGGTGTGCTTACATCTCAGAACCAGCGTTACTTAGGCAACCAATGATATCAAACTATAACCTGCTAAAACCTTATCCCAATCTTCTGTAAACTTAGACATTATATTCTTACTTGTGTCACAGCAAGGCTAGGTTTTCACTCATTTTTTGTATCCGAAATGATAATTTCCTCCAGGAAAAAGAATAAATAAAAATCTTTGAACACTACCAGTCACCAGTCTGTAGGATCATCTGCTTTCCTGGGATGCAGATTCAATGGGTTCAATGACAAAGAGAAAAATGTACTGCCACATCTAGGAGACACTGTTACACTGATTTTTCATTAACTTAAATAATGCACAAATACTGTTTTCCCAGGTGTGGTCTAAGGAGATGTTTCTGTACGCCGTCTCTGGTTTCCTGCAGTTCCTGCTCATCCTATTTCTTAATAGAGCAAAGATCTGGGGGGAAAATGTCAGCCTCTTCACTGAGCAAGCTGCATAACCCTGCAGATGTTCCCTCTGGACTGGTTATACTCAGGGCAAGATGCTTGTTAGCAGCACCAGGAGGATGCTTAGGGCCTAAGTTTGTGGTTTTCCCCTGCAGTAAAAATTTCTCTGCCAGCTTGATCAGTTTGGAAAGGGTGTTGATGTGGCTGGGCTTATCTGCTGCTGGTACCACCTTGCTCAGCTCTGCTCACTGCCATATTCTGTATTCAAAACACATCCAGGATAGTCAGCCTATCTGAGTCAGGCCACAAGAAATGTGAGATTACCTCTAAATAATGTGTGAAGTGTGTTTTATTTTTCCACATCTTCGGGGTTTGTTTTCATCATTTGTCTAGTTTATCATTTGCATAGTTTAATATTTCAAAGCCCTTCCTTTCCCTTTAGTTCCAGAATGATGAAAAGCATCCTTAAAAATGAAAGGACATGAAAATTTGGCAGATGTCCCAACCTGGCAAAGCTTCCAGAACTTGATACCAGCATCATAAAATAATCAGAAGTGGGAACTGCTGCTTTAATCTTACCCCGAGCACTGCTACAAATGCTCAAGTAAGGACAACTTATTTTTGGAAAGAAAACTTAGTAAACTTAGTTACAGATAGACAAGGATCTATTTTCCCAAGACACATCAGGCGATTACTCCTGTTGCCTGCTGTGGTTCAAATGCTCAGTTTGCAACACCCTGTTTTTCCTGGAGTGGCTCATGGTAACCAAGGACAAATCACAACACTGAATAACACGACATCCAAGTAAAATGTGCTGCAATATAATTGTGAGCCCCACAGTTGGTTGTGGGTTCTTACACTGTTCTTTACATGTATACTTTTATTTTTCCCCTCCCAAATGAATAATGAATGGGGTTCATACACTTAGCCTCGAGTTGTGGGTTTATCCCTGCGGACAGCTGGACTCATTGGCCTGCTCATGTGCCCTTCTCACCTCCTGCACACCTCAGTCTGTTCACTGGAGAGGCACGGTGAGAAACAATGAAGGACTTGATGCTTTGCGAGCACTGCTCGGCCACAACTAAAAGACTGGTGTGTTATCAGCATTGGCCTGATCACAAATCTAAAGCACTGCACTACACGAGCTGCTATGAAGAAAATGAACCCCCTCCCAGCTTAACCCAGTGCACTCCATCACCTCCAGTTCTTCCACCACTCACTGCAGGAGTGCTGGAGGAAGAAGCGAGGAACTTGTCAGGTTTGGTTTGTGGGGTTTTGTTTGCTTTAGATTCTGTACTCCATATCTGTTTCTGCAGAGAGGTTTGGCAGATTCTTGCAGACTCTCTCAGTTGTGCTTTAGTTGTTCTGTCATCACAGCTAAATATAGCTTTACTCTCATTTGAGCAATCTTCAGAGAGTGAACCAGAGACATCCGAATGTTAAACAAGCGTGCTGTCTCACAGACACAGGAAGTCTTGGCATGGCCTGTCTGGGAAGGGGGGTGATCAGAAGCACAGTGCACAGCAGAACTGCTAGCGATGGTTGTGCCGTGATCTCTGTCTGTGGAGCAGAGGCCTGGCCTGGCCAGCACTGTGTTTAGACTGGCCTTGCACAGGCTTTTTCTTGAAATAGCTGCATCAAGCCATTCAACAAAAGCTACACTGTGAAATTTTGATCTGCAAGAGGGGTTGCAAAGCACCCAAGAACATCAGCAGGACAGGAGGTGAGATGTAGCCAGGAGGGCAAGGGAGGTTGTTGTCCCCCCTCTGCTCCACTTTTGTCAGACCTCACCTACAGCACTGCTTTCAGCCTTGGGATGACAGCATGAAAAAGATGTGAAACTGTTTGAAGGGAGTCGAGAGAAGGCCAAGAAGTTGTTTAGAGGGCTGGAGCACCTCTCCTGTGAAGAAAGTCTGAGAGAGCTGGGGTTATTTAGCTTAGAGAAGAGAAGGATCTGGAGAGACCTCATTGTGGCCTTCTAGGACCTACAGGAAAGATGGGGAGGGACTCACTATTAGAGTGTAGTGACAGGACAGGGGTAATTTTTTTCTTTTTTTTTTAACTAAAGGAAGGTAGGTTTCAATTAGATATTATGAAGAAATTTTTCACTCTTGGGCAGTGAGACACTGGCACAGGCTGCTCAGAGAAGATGTGGGTCCCCCATCCATGGAAGTGTTCAAGGCCAGGTTGGATGGGGCCCTGGGCAGCCTGAGCTGGTGGCTGGCAGCCCTGCCCATGGCAGTGGGGTTGGAACTGGGTGGGCTTTGTGGTCCCTTCCAACTGAAGCCATTCTGTGATTCTATGAATACTTGCTTTCATACTGGGCTTGATATACTTGAGCTTTGTTCATTTGAGTCAACTGTTACTAGCAGCCAGCAGCCCGCACCAGCAACCTTGCACTGTATTATTTGTGACGAAAGTGCAGACTTTATAAAAACAAAAACTTTGCAGTCAGAATATTAAATTGGACTTCACTGAGTAAGGGGAAATGCTTGCTAAAGATACCATCTAGTGGTAGTAAGAGGCAGAGACTTACAGAGCCAGCAGATTTCGATTCTGTAAAGCAAATGTAAATCCTATCAAGAAGCTGCCCATAAACTTTTTCCTTTTCAAACAAATGATGTCACTGAGTAGGAGTGGGATCAGATCTCATCCTGCCCAGTGTGTCCTGGCTCTGTGGGGAGAGGCCACACGAAGGAAATCCTTGGTCCTGCACTCTGGCCACAACAACCCTAGGCAATGCTACAGGCTTGGGGCAGAGTGGCTGGAAGACTGTGTGGAGGAAACGGACCTGGGGGTATTGGTCGATGCTCAGCTGAACATGAGCCAGCAGTGTGCCCAGGTGGCCAAGAAGGCCAATGGCATCCTGGCTTGTATCAGAAATAGTGTTGCTAGCAGGAGCAGGGAAGTGATCATCCCTCTGTACTCAGCACTGGTGAGGCCGCACCTTGAGGACTGTGTTCAGTTTTGGGTCCCTCACTGCAAGAAAGACATTGAGGCCCTGGAGCATGACCAGAGAAGGGCAACAAATCTGGTGAGGAGTCTGGAGCACAGGCCTTATGAGGAGCAGCTGAGGGAGCTGGGATTGTTCAGTCTGGAGGAGGCTGAGGGGAGACCTTATCGCTCTCTATAACTACCTGAAGCGAGCTTGGCCTCTTCTCCCATATAACTAGTAATAGGACTAGAGGGAATGGCTTCAAGATGCATCAGGGGAGATTCAGGTTGGACGTTAGGAAATACTTTGAGAGAGAGAGTGGTCAGGCACTGGAATGGGCTGCCCAGGGAGATGGTGGAGTCATCATCCCTGGGGGTGTTCAAGAAGCATTTAGATGTTGTACTGAGGAACATGGTTTAGTGGGAAATACTGGTGATAGGTGTACGGTTGGACTGGATGATCTTGTAGGTCTTTCCCAATCTTGGTGATTCTATGATTCTATGAAATCACAGATTAATATTGCACTCACTTCACCCAGTCCTTCATCTGTGACACTCCCTCTCCAAAATACCTTTCCTTGTGAAAGGATGAAGAGACCAAAACCTGGACCTGCTCCTTAAATGGGGATGTCACCCCAGTGTGCCCACTGGCGCCCTTGTGCAGCCTGCCCACTGCACCAGGATGTGAGCTCTGCTTCCTGCAGCATTTCAGAACCCAGCACATCTCCCATTTAGTGATGTTCCTGCAGCCTTAATCTGAGCACAAGGACACTGTCAGTATAGCAGGAGGAGGAAATTCCCTGGGGCTCATGTCCTCCAGTGGGACCTGGTCAATTTGCAGTGTATCATGCTGCTTGTGACAGTAGCAGACTTAGCTCCAGAGTGACATTTTCTTTTGCTATGCACAGGCATTCTGGCTCTGGCCACTGAGCACTGCTTATGTGGCTTCATGGATATAGCTTTCCTATCAGTGTACCACCACAGAAAAATTTATTTAACATGAGAGTTTTCAAACACTGGAAGAGGCTTCCTAGCAAGGTGGTTGGTGCCCTGTGCCTGACTTTGTCCAAGAGACAGGATGACAGCATTCACCTAGAAAGGGCCTTTGAGGATTTCCACAGCATCTTTCTTACGCAAAAGATGCTATATGAGGTGACCTCTATGGTGACAGTGTTTGTAAGGAAATGTTCAGTCAGAGGTCAAATCATAAGCAGCGTAAGATATCCCAGACAGAGAAACATCACCAATGTACTACATGTAACAAAAGTTTCAGGAGGTGCTCTGACTTAGTTAAACACCAGTGGATCCACACAGGTGAGATGCCTCTGAATGTGAGGTGTTCTGAATGTGAGAAGTACTTCAATTCAGGCTCTCATGACAGCAGGCACTGGAGGGTTTATGTGTACTGAATGTGGGCAGTGCTGCTAGTATAAAGCTTGACTCAAGCAGCACTTTAAACTTCACCCAAAATAGAGAGCAGAACAACTAGGGTCTATGAGCATAGGTGTCCTGACTTTTAAAGCAGGAAATATCATGTATAAATTCGGTAGTGTGACTGAAAGAAAGGGAGGAGCAGGTATCTGTCATAGTGCAAGTATTTGGCTGATGAGGTGGAATGGTGGTGGCAGGGTAGGGACTGGTTTTGGAATAAGCTTCCTGTCAGCAGCAATGTATTTAAGGAAGTAATGTGGCAGCAAGAAATAGGAAGTTCAGCAAAAGCGTAATTTGATGCTTAAATAATCTGATTTAAGAAAGATTAGCAAGACAAAAGGTCCCACCATCTTACCGAGAAGGCAAAAACAACAAAGCAGGCACCAGGAACTGGAGCCCTCATTTGGGAAATGAGTCACTGGCTGAACTGCAGAAGAAAAGTTGTCCTTTATTCTCTCTGGCAGTATCTATAGACACTTTAGGAGCTCTGTTAAACTTGGGCAAAGATGTCCCAGTTTTCTGGTACATGTTGTAATATTTCAGCTCTTTGATGTGTTAAGTGCCTTTTCCTATTAAATGGAAGCTTTGCTTCTGCTGTGCTCCCCCTCTCCTTTCCTGTTTTATATCTGTGAGCTTGAATTGTCCTTGATACTCCCACTTCACTGACACAGAAACCATGGCTGCACCCATCACAGTCTCACTGAACATTAGAATGAAGTCTCACTAGCCGGGAAAAATAATGGATGTTGCTGTTTGTGAAACAACTTCTTTTTGCTTTTCTAAGCGGAGTTTGATAATCGCCTTCAGTAATATATTATGCTGCACATATGACAGCCTTGTTCAACTCTGGAGGGAAATGAGATAACTCTGTATGTATGTAAATATACGGAGCTGATCTGGACCTTTACTAGTGGCACTAGAGTGTTGTGGGTTTTACATTCTTGGGAGTCTTTTGGAGGCTTATGGCCTGCTCAAAACCTTCTGCCCAGGAACAGAGTGAAAAGAGACAACTTTAGGAAAGCAGAGTGTGAATGGTGGTGTCTAGAGGGCAACAGATGGTAAATGGAAGGGCCTGGAGGGGAATGGAAATAGAAACGGAGAGAAACAGAGGGGAACAGAGTGTGAATAGAGAGGGATGTAAAGGAATGACCTGGTGAGAAAAAACAGTCAGTGATGGAGGAGACTGGAGAAGAAAAGAACATGAATGGTGAGGCTGAAAGGGAAGATGGCATGAACAGGCTACAACCAAACAGATTCTCACCAGAGAAATTTGAACAGAAAGAGAACATGGAGGAAGGAGAAAAGCAGAAATGGAGAGGATAGGACATGAAAAGATCTCCGTCAGAGGGATCCAGCAAGGATGAAAACAGGGAGTAGATGGAAACAGAATGCAAATCATTGTTTGGTGATGGGAGGGGAATAGAGCATGAACACAGGTGCCTTCTCATTTATCTCAGCTTTAGCAATACTCTTGACACTGTCTTCACCAGTATTCTTGGATACATGTTGGATGTTGCAGTTTGTATGGATGGAGAACCAGAGCTAGGAGCTAGGCCCATCTTCCTGGAAATCCAACATTGTTCACAAGCCATGAGAATGCCAGTAAGCTAGCTTCACTCTCTTTGCAAATTTCTATTGCCTGAAACACTGAAAGCTTTTCAGGAATTGGTGTTGGTCTTCACAAGGACCCTTAAATGCAATCCTTTTGTCATGTGTCTCAGCTTCAGATCAGTTCTGAAATGAGATCTGAGAAATCTGAAAATGAATTCTGAAACGTGATCTGAGACAGGCAGCACAGCTTCACCAAGGGCAGATTGTGCCTGACCAATATGGTGGCCTTCTACAATGGAGTGACAACATCAGTGGACAAAGGAAGGGCAACTGGTGTCACCTATCTGGACTTGTTTAAGGCCTTTGACATGGTCCCACATCACATTCTCATCTCTAAATTGGAAAGAGAGGGATTCGAAGGCTTTGCTGTTTGGTGGTTCAAGAATTGGTTGGAAGGTTGCAGCCAGAGGGTTAGTGCCCACTCTCGTTCATGGGCAAAACTTTCTTACCAAGAACTATTCTGTGCCTCAGAATCCTGTCAGGCAGAGAACAGACTTGTTTTCACCAGTCTTTTGGAAGAAATTTTAGGGAATGTGAGTAAAATTAAATGGCCTAGGACTGATCCATTTTTAGACTTTCACAGCTGAAGCTAGCTGAAGCTGAAGCACAGAAGCAAAGCAGAAGCATATTGGGTGTTTCTCTCACTTTGTGCATTGTGCAGTTGTTAGCATCTGGATGAGGGAGGGACGACTGCTGTTGTTGATAAAGAGTGTTTTTTTTTCTGATAGGGGATGGATTTGACCTCATTTTGGTCAATTCTGAAGCTTGGGCTTAAGTAAAAGTGCAGAAAGTCACACAGCTGGGAGGTGATCCTCGCAGCCTGTGAATGGAAGACCATCTTAAATCTTTGCAAATTGCTTCCATGAGATCATTTGGACCAAATCATGGCCTCACTGGAGAATTAAAATATTTATTAAAATTTTATTTATTTTTTAAAATTTGTTGTTGAGGAATGTGGGTCATGTCATAATGATAATTCTGCTGGCTAACAGTCCTCACACTGATGTGCTGCTCATCTATCTTGAACAGAATAAGGTGAGACAAATAATGCCTCTTATCTGTTTTTAAAATCCAGCACACACAACAATCTTCTGGGTGTAGGTTCTATCCATGAATTTGCAACTCCACATTTCTTTTGCAAGTCTCTTCTCCTTTAAGTTATCTTCAAGCCTCCTCATTCTATTAAGGAGTTACTAGCACACGGTGCAGCAGGGGATGGATCTTCTTCAGCATGAGATAGATCTGTGTGCTTATTAATAATGGAGAAGCTCTGCCGAAGATGTTGAGTGAAGTGATGGCATTCATTCAAATAACATTTGCAGTACTAGTTTGCTGAATATTTGCAAAACCTGCAATGGAATCTCAAATGACTTATATATCTCTCCTCAGAATATGACTGGAAGTTCTGGTTGCTAGTATTCTATTGCTTTGGATATTATATAATTAAATTAAGATGTTCCTAAAGAAAATGGTAACGTTTGCATTGGGACAGTTTAATGCCTAGGACACTGAATAATTAAGATCAGTACACACTTTAAGCTGCCAGCATATCTGGAATCAAGTCTGGTAAAGTGTTTCTGTTCACAGCATCCTGAACAGAACATCTCATCTTTTAGAATTGTTTTCTGCAACTGAATTGTAGATTTAAGAATAAAATGTTGAATCACTTCTTTTTGTTCAGGAAAGTATTTGTTCAGATAATTCCTACATTTTTGGCTCTAAAACCGAGTTGCATAGAGCCAGTAGGAAAAACACAGGAACAGAATATATGCATTTACTGGCTAATGTTAACCTTTGCTCCCAGCTGAAATCTGAAAATAGTGTTATATTTATTTTCAGCCATGTTTGTTATTTCTCCAGTGTTCTCAAACATCTTGGAAAGTCTCCAGTGACCAAGGCTGTCCTGCAATATTTTTCTCCTTTTTATCTTACTGCAGTTATTGTTCTCCTGGGCTGCCATCAAATTTGTTACATCACAACTAGGAAAATGAGAAGGGATGAAGAACAGACATAACGTGGTTCCTTTCCCTCTATACATCTGCCCTTATTAAAGATAATGTTCCACTGAACACTGTGCTTTTGGCTTACTCTGCCAATATTTCCACTCAGGTTGGACTGTCAGTACTACAGAAAACTGGACAATGCTCTTGAAAAAGTGAGCAAGATTTGTAACTGCTTTTACTATCAAGTGGCTTCTACCTGCTGTGTAAAGCTGAATGAGTAGGATATAGCTTAGCATTATATGCTTGTAAATCATAGTCATAGTTCAAGGACAAATTGTGCCTTTATTGCTTTAAAAAGCCTTAAAGAATGTGTGGAGTAAAAAGAAGGGCTGTGTGGAGTCTTACTCAACATCTTCATGCTGCCCAAGTGTGGACTCTACAATAACATTACCCTGATCAGACTGTTCTTGACAAACAAATGGACATTTCACCTTTATTTATTTTGGATCTGGGGATGATTGAGGGTGCTGTTACACTTTTTTTTTTTCAATTAAACACTTGGTAGTTATCTGCTGTTGTTGTTTACCCAACTGCCCTCTGGCTCATGGCCCTTGGTGAGGCAGGCCTCAGCTCTTCTTAGCATTTAGGCCTTTTTGCTTTTTAAGTACTCCCTCCTCTGTGGGACCATGGAGGCTATCCACTGGCTGGTACACCTCTTTGCCTCTTCCCACGTGTAACGGGGCACGTAGCCAAAATCCTTTTGTGCCTTTCTGTAGGAGAAAGTGAAGGGGGTGTTCAACAGAGTGACCAGGTGGCGGTTGGTAGAGGGGATGTACCTGACAAAGGGCCTGAGCATGAAGCTCACAATCTCCAGCAGCAGCGAGAAGTAATACAGCATTGTCAGAGGCATGGGGAGGCAGGGCTCAATTCCAAAGCCTAGCTCCTTGGTCAGCTCGTAATTTAGGTCTGCGTAGCTCATGTGAGGAGTGTCATCTGAGATGTAGTAGAACTGCCCCCTGATATGTTTGGCTTTCTGTGGGACCTGCAGAGCTTTGGCTGCCTGCACATGCGCCCAGGCAATATTCCCCACGTACACAGGGTTTACTAAAGCCTCCTTCCTGGAGAAGCGCAGGTAGACATTTTTATTCAGCAGACACTTGTCCAAATGACCTTGAAGAAATGGGCATCCTTCTCCAAAAATGTACATGGATCTCAGGGCACAGGTGATGAGCATGCCTCCATCCTTCAACGTCCAGCCATCTGCCTTCAGCACAGATTCCTCTGCCAGCCTCTTACTCTGGGCATAAGGAAATTTGGATGTACTCTCATAAGGTGTATCTTCATCACCATTGAAAATTGGGTCGCCCTTGCAGTTTGGGCCTGCCACCTCTATGGTGCTGGTGTATATGAAGTGCTGGACATTACAACGAGCACATGCCTCCAGCAGCATCTGAGTACCTTCAAAAGAGAAACATGGAAGTTAGGTGGCATGTAGCTGAGTTAACTGTAAAAGGCTCCAGTCTGGAGCTTCCCAGGTAGGGAAAGGTGGGCCTATTAGGTCAAGGACAGCATCTCTGGCCCAAGGTCTGCCAGGTCTCCCCTCTCTGCAGCTGTAGGAATCCTGTCCTGAGCTGGACATGTTCAATGAAACTAGGCCCGCCTCAAACCTATACTCAAGTGGTGTCAGTGTAGCTGCAGGAGTTTTACATGAATGAACATTTGATTTTAATGATGTCAGTTGTTTTTTTAATGCTTGAGTAAAATTTTGCTCTTTCTTGCACCAAGATGGACACAAAGTAACTTCACTGACCACAAAGCCTGTAGGTTGGATTGGCCTAAGGCTGAAAACCCTCAGAAGTCTCCATCTCATCAGTTTTCCATCCTGTATGCTGAATACTTTGTTTTCCCGGCTTAAGGATGCTTGTGGGTGGTTTTCTAAGCAGGGATAAAATTAATGTGGTACCTGATGGTTTGCTTCAAAACTTCACCCAATGGGAGTTCATCCACCATTCAACAGGAATTGAAGGAGGGCTTGAAGAGAAAGACCTTATTTCATAACAACATATGATACCATGTAGTCAAAAACCACAGAGTACTGTGCATGCCTCCATTTCTGGAATATCCTGGCCTTTGCTTTTAACTTCACTCCAGCTGCTTGTAATGTGACTTTTTGTATAATATTTTAAAAATATGGGATTTCTTACTTTTAATATCCTATCATAACGCTTACCTCAAGGGTAGGAGCTGTAAGCTGGCCAGTTCAAGGCCTTTCAAGTAGCCAGGAGGATTAATATAGGAAAACATATTCAATGTGGTTATAAACATTTCAGTAATTTGTTTAAATTGCAAATTGACTCTTCTTTCTTCAGAGTTTTGAGGCAAAAATCACCTTATATGTTGCTCATGGTATAATGAGAGACATTGTGTATGAAAGAGACGGTGCCTTTTAAAAAGAAACAGACAGCTCAGAGGCATTTGAAAATGTCTTTGGAAATGAAACATTAAACCAAAATCAGAAAGGTATTGGTAAAAACCTGGAGGACAAAATCCAATGCTAGCAGTAAGGCACATAAATATGCTAACAAGTCTGCTCAGTCTATTAGAACAACAACCAAAGGCAGCACAAAGCATTGCTAAGGAAAATATAATGATAAAAGAGGTTCAAAGGAGTGAGAAATATTGGCAGCAAAATATGGCCCTATTAACAAAAAAGGGATTCAGACGAATTATTGAATTTAAATTGTTGGGGCACAAAAATTCTTTCTTCAAACTTGAACAAGAAAATAAGAGATGTTGTAACAAATGCAGTGTAAATCTTGATGGGGCTGTAAGAAAAACTACAGCAGTACAAAGAAAAAGAAGTTACATAGCCAGGAATAGTCATATGAAAAGTAATTCCAAGCAAATCACTATGTTTAGGTAACACACAAGCCATGCTCTTCTCAAAAAATAATTAGTAAACTATATTATTTTAAAAATTAATAGTTTAATTAACTATTTCTGCTATCAGTGCTGTTTGAAAAATGTAGGAAAGTGATAAGGTATGGAAGAGCTGGATAAAATCAAATGGACAGCAAGTTTTAACAAAACAAACATAACATTATCTTGGCAGTTGCTATCCCTTTGGGTTCAATTTCACCCAAATAAAATGTGCTTTATTTGAAAATAAAGGTCGCATGGTAAAAAATGAAAAGGTTCTTACAGTAATGAGAATTTAAGCATCTTTCATTCATCATGTAATAAAGTAAACATTCTGTGGACCTGGTCTGCAAATTCTAATTGCACAAAGTCCTTCTTTCTTTTGAGTCAATACTGCAGGAACAAAGACTGAACATTGACCTGAAGATCTGATTCACAGAGAGTACATTTTTTGATTACGCTAAATTATTTTTTTCGTTCCTTTCTTCCTAAAAATTTCATTTATTTCCCTTCTCTTCCTAAAAGGATACTGTACCCCCGAGGCATTGTGTGAAATGTGAGACAGAGACAATCTCAGCATCATAGCAAATTTAACTCACTGTTTATTGATGTTCTCACACTCCTACCCGAGGTCTGAATTTGGAGATGCCACATAAGCTTGCTTGGTGGCATTTCTTTCCTGAGATCCCATTCAAAAGGCCTGAAGTGCAGAGGTTCACACTTGAGAATGTGGCTGTCAAAAGAAGCCCAACTTCTCAGAGGGATTGGACCCATCTCTTACATGTTCTTGGGCTTTGCCAGTTCCCATGAGGGATCTGCTTACACCCAGACTGCTCCAATTTGTGGAAGATAAAAAGATCTAGGAACTTTCCCCTGCTAAGTATCCTATGTTTATAGGTCCAAATTAGAAGCCAGGAAGATTTAAATCAAAAATTCATTGGGAATTGGCTGGATTATTTTTTGTTTCTGTTCTGGTTTGTGAATGTGCACATCTGATTCCTGGGCACATATTTATTATAAAAGTTACTTTTCTGCGATAAGGAAAACTTCAACCCTGTATGCTTGTGAAGTACACAGCAGTGTCTTGGTTGGTCTGAAAGCTGAGAGAGCATCAGAGCGGAAATGCAAGGAAAAAGGGAAGAGAGATTTGATATTTACCAGCTGACCTTTAAAAAAAAAACAGATTGTAGCAGGACAAATGCCCTCTCTGAACTACTCCCCCTGGATATTTATTTTTTCATACCACACAATGGACAGCTATACAGGAACTTTTTTTGATCTTCCCTCTGGCAGGGACCTTAACAGCTAACCTGCTGGGCTCTAATTTCTGGTCACTGCCAATCTGCAGCTTTGACAGACCAGAAATGAAAGGGTCTGGAAACTGAATATACAGGTGATGGGCCAGGCTGAAACAACCGAAATGCCATCCCACTGTTTTAGAATGCAAGTAAGAGAGACAACAAAACTACAAAGAATGCTCTCTTGCTCTGAAAATGTATGTGTAGCCAATACAAAAGTATTGTCTGTAGGTTTTTGTATTCTTCTGTGAGGAGGTCCTTTGTTTGTGGTAGAGAAGAACAAAGGACCAAGAAAGTTCTTCATGTAAATAAGAACATCTTCTCCATATCCTCACCTAGGAGCTGAAGCATCAGTATGCAAGGAAGGCAGGCAGTGCCCGTTCACAGCACAGAGGATTTGTGGATCAGACGGATGAGGATGACCTTGTTCTTTTCAGAAATATATTGAAATTTTGTGGCAGGCAGGTGCCTGAGAAAGGTGTTTTGCCCACTCACCTGTCACATTGACTTCCCAGAGCAGCTGCTTCTCCACGAGGCCCAAGGTGTCGATGATGGATGCCGTGTGGATGACGAGTGAGACCCCCTGACAGGCACGCTGAAGGAACGCCACATCTCGGATGTCCCCTTCCAGGATTATCACCTCAGTCTTGCCCTGGAACTCTGCAGAGGCAGCAGAAAACAAAGCAAAGTCCTCCTGGGGATCCTAATGTGAGTGCTGGCAGGAGTGATGGAGGGCTGTGTGCTTGCCGAAGCTGGCAAAACAGAAGGCATTTTCCAATGGCTGCAGTGTCAGGAGCTAACTGCAGTGCTGTAAGGCCTATGTTGCATCAGTTACCATACTTTCAGAGCCATATTCAACATAATTCCTTCTTTAAAACAAAAAAAGAAAAATAACAGAAATCCTTCCCACTGCTAGCAGGAGCCTGAAGCTTCCTTCAGGTATGAAGTGGATCTATTTTAAATTTCACAAGGGGAGCAGCTCTAGCTATATATGTTCTAGTGGCTGGCTTCTTATTAAAGTGTTAACCTAAGCACCAAACAGCCACACGCTGCATGCGCCTGTCTTGAAGGTGAAGAATGTTCCCTCTCCACCCACAGATGGCTAATGGCATGGAGGAACTTAGAGTCTGAGGCCATGCTGCTCTGCTGGGAATCTGGTGGCCTGCCTGCTGCTCTGCCATGGGAGAGGGCTTTCTCAGCACGACCTGCATCTTCTAAGGACGTGGTGTCTTTACAGCAAGTCCTCTCCCAGGCCTGCTGTGCATGCACTAGAGGGCTCCCCAGGCACAGGCAGGTGCTGTGTCTTCTTCCAGCTTCAATGAATGTATATAAGGCAAGGACTTGATTAATTTACACATCTTTTAATCTCAGCTGTGACTAGAATCTTGTGTATGCTACTATTTTGTCACTGGCTCCCAAGCAGGCAGGATTTCACCCCATATCTTTAATGGAGAACCACTGACAGACACAGCTGCTAAGACATGGAACAGAGCGTGGGATACCGTTTACAACGGTTTTCTCTCTTCATCTGCATAACCTGATAGGATTTAATGCTGCATTAGTTTAACAGTTGTTCTGACACAACAAGTCAGAGGGCCTTCTTTTTTTCTTTACATCCTCTTGATCTGAAATATGGAACAAGAGGCTAATTGCTCAATGTTGACAAAAACTTAACTAAAACTAAAGCTGCTGCTCTCCCACCACAATCACTGCCATGTGCTGTCTTGTGCTCTTTTATTTTACAGAGCACACTTAGTTCCTAGGGCTTTGTTTTCAGGTGGTTTACACTGACCTCTACCTGTATGGATGGGGATAGGCTTTTTGTGAAGCATCTGGTAGATTTGCTGGAACAAATGTTAGTCTTTGTACAGTCCATAGAGTGATGTTCTCCACCAGTAATACTTCGTGGGGATGCAGTAATCCAAAGGACTGAAATACATGTTTTTCACAATGTAAATTCTGACCTACATGCACTTTAGAGTGGTCACTGTGCCTGGGCACGAGCTAGGCAAATTGAGGGTTTTACACATGAAAATCAAAGACTTCAGGAAAAAATATGAAAGGAACTGCCTTTTATAAATCTAATCACAGAGATGGAGGGTATTGGTCATTGGAAAGCTGCGGTCCAGCTGCTTTGTGCCTTGCTTGGGCTTGCAGTAGAAGTTGTGGTTATAAGAAGCTGAGTTGTAAGCAATGCTCTCTGCTTGCTACATGGTAGTTTTTGTTTGGAAATGTAATGTTTACTTAGTAAAATACAATGTCCTTTTGTGGGCAGTGTCTGACTCACCAATCCAGTCAGATTACTTGCCCTAAACTGTCTTTCCTTCTTCTATAATATCTTACACAAGAGAGCTCTCCACTTTCCTGGGTAAATGGATGGTTAATTAAAGCAATCTAAATTTGCTCCTTCATAGGATAAAATTAACACCTGCATTGTATTTTCATATGTAAAGGGCAGTGCAGGTTATTAATTTCTTTAGCCAGGGAGGCTGAGATGTTTATTCTGTTCCCATTTCAGCTGCTGAATTTTTCTACAGCTACTTTACATTTCATTATGAATATGGTGAAAAAGGCAAAGGCAATGTGGTAACATTGAGCAAGGAGCCAGGAGACTTCCCAACTTTCTCCCAGCAAAAGTCCTGGGGAAAAAAAAAACAAAAAACACCAAACCAAGCCAAAACAACAACAAAACAAAAACCAACAAAGCGTCATTCCTTCTCCCTCTACTTTCCCTCTACTTTGGAGCAGCTCTAGGTTTGCAGTGCAAAAACCTGAACTGCACGTCTTTTTGTAAACAAAAAGAACTGCATAACTGAAAACAGAGAAATGTTATAATGGAGATGAGAGGTAGAAAAGCCAAGGCACCAACTACCACGTTCCATACAACATTAATTCTCAGCCACACAATACAACAAACTGGGCAGGCCCCAGCTCGCAGCACTTTGCATTGATGGACCCTCCCAGACTCCCTATGGGTGTGGAAGACAGCAAATACCACTGTCCTATGCAGACTGAGTGTGATAGTAAAGATCTCAGCATGAAATTTGCTTTAATAAAAGACTAGCGTCCTTGAGTGCCCCCAGCAGAAACTGGCACAAACTGCTGTAACTTGCACATGCTCCTGTGTTTTATTAGCTTTGACCCTGACTCTGCAAAGATACTGCAAATATAAGGTGCGTGGAGAGCTCAGTTGGACAGAAAATGACGGCTTGGCTCCTTGCTGTTCAAGAAATCCAAACATGTGCCAGTAAGCAAAAGTCACTGTAGTAAAAATATTGGAGGTGAGAAGACTTCAGCCCCATAGCCCGCAGCAGCTTTGTGTTTGGAGTAGGGATCGCTGTGCTAGAGAAAGGCTTGAAGGGGAATGGTAGGAAGCTACATCAGATGTCCTGAGCACAGGCACTTGAAGACGTTTAGCTATAGAAGCTGATAGAAACAGAAGGACCAATAGTCAAAGTACAGGGGCATAAGGCAGTTCAAACACATCTGAACTGCATGCTAGCTGTCCCTACTCCCATTTGTGGGGGGAAAAAAAGGGGAAAAAAAGCTCTGATAACTGATTTTTTCCTGTGCTGGTCAGATATGCAGCAGGAATGTAGCAAGAGTAGGAGAAGGCAGTGTCTGGGCAATCTTCTGGGGAGGGAAGGGGGAGGAGGAAAGAGAGCACAGAGCTTTCCTGTGAACACAAGAGGAATGGCGAAACCTCTGCTGCAGCCCAGCCAGGACTGTGCTCACACATGCTACTGGTGCTGCAGGAGCCTGTGCAGCTGCAGGCTTTGTTACCGTGGGACCTGCCTGGAAATCAGAGCAGAAAGGGCTGCCACAAGGCTCAAGGGCATCTAGCAAATCTGCAGAAAAATGATGAATGAGATTTAATGAGAAGGAAGTTGCATAAAGGTCTTAAAAAACATTCTAAAGGTTTGCACAGTTTGCACCAGGTTTGTGGTGTACTGTTACTATTTTTCAGTGGCACTTAAGGACTTTGTAGAAAGATAGTGACTCTTTAGCAAATTATATTGGGATATTCTGTAAGGGTTCCCACAAAGGTAATGTCAGCATGGAGGAAGAGTAGTTCTGAGAGAATGATGTGATGGAGGAATGAATGTCAATTAAATGTCTGTCACATAGGGACTAAATAATATGATTGAATTTAGGTACCCCTGTGGCTTTTTATAGAGGTGCTCAGGATCCCAGAAAATAGGACATAATGAGGTACAAAATAGTTTTCTGAGATGCTTTCTCTACAACAGACTGCTTCTGACAGTGGGTGTACCTCTCTTTTATGCTGCTTCCAGCCCATTCAAACAAACAAAGCTCTGACTTGCCCTTTGAAATGGGTCTTGTCTCCTCTCTGAATACCACAAATGTTCTGCTCTCCAAGAAACTGCAATAATAATAATAATAATCAAATTTTAAGCTATGTTCACAGAAAGCTCAGCCAGTGCTGAAAGTGCAAAGGGAAAGTCAGGATACAACGAAAGCCAAGCTGAAGGCAGATTGTTTGCTGGACTATCAGTACATTGGCCTCTCTTCTGATCTTAGTGAATCCTCAGGGCCTGGCAAAGAAAACTCTTGCTATTAAGTCTTATTCCTGATATCTCTGCTGGAGAGAGATAGGGATAAAGCAAAACTTCCTTGAAAGAAAGCCTGTACCCGCAAAGCTGGGTTTGAGGGGGAGGTAAGGGCTTCCAACCATCCACTCGAGACAAAAGCATGCATACTCACAGCTCACCGTGCTCGCAAGATGGTACTCACTGCCAAAGCTCCAGAGTGCCTCCCTGCTGAAGGCTTTGTCCAGCAGCCGGATCTCAGCCAGCGCTTCCTCTTCTTCCAGCAGTAAGCGAACGATCCTCTGGCCGAGGAACCCTCCCGCGCCGGTCACCAGGCAGCGTACCCCCACCAGTGACATCGCTCTGGTTTGCTCCTCTTTGGCAAATTTGTCTCTGTAGAGCTTTGAGTGCCCAGGTCACCTCTTCCTGAGAACACAAACACGAGGCATCAATCTCCAGAGACAGATCAAAAACCAGAAAGAGAGATTATTGGCAAGGAAACTGACCCTCACATTAAACAACAATTTCTAAAGCATTTCTTCCTTTTGCTAGCTGTTGCTACCCAGTAGTAGCCTATGCAAGTTTCCCATGCAAAATAAAAGCTATTTACAAACTATTACAAACTGAAGGTGTTAACAAATTTGAAAATGCTCAACCTCAATGCTAAACAAACCCCACCAATGTCCGCTTCAGTTCCTACTCTCCAGCATTCAGAAGGCTGTGGAGGAGATTCGCCTGTATTTATGCACCACACCACTCACTTATTTTGATTCCCCTCCCTCTCACACGTCTCCTTTGCTACAAACAAATATGATACTTCCACCCCTCCTCTTTCAAACTGGAACGTCCTTGATGCAATGGGGTCTGAACACCTGATTAGACCTGGTCCTATATCCTAGAAGCAGAAATCCTTGTTCTGATCATTCTCTAGCTGGGCTTGCTTCTATAATAGTAGTAAGGGAGAGAACAATAAATCTAAATGTAAATAGCAGGAGTAGCTGTTTACACTGTTTGTGGACTCTTTTTGGATGTTGAGCTCCCCTATCATAGTTGAGATTTCTCACTCTTTGTAAAACAGGAGATTTTGTATTTGTTTGGAATACGTGAGGCTTTTGGAGTGATGACATGTTCTAAGTACAGAGTGGTTAAATTAAAGCTGCTGGAAAGGTTCACCTCAGAAATGTCTGGTGTGGAATGTCTGTTAAAATAAGGGTGTGGCTGGCTTCACAGTGAATGGTGTCATTATTTTCTATGTCATCAGAAAAAGGGGAAAATGCTCAGTTACTTCTCACTAGGATTTCATCCCAGTTTTAGCAAAATTATTTCCAAGGATGGGACCAGGGTAGGGCTTAGGTGCCAGCTTGAAGCGTGTACTGTCCTCATTGCCCTCCCAGGTAGTTGTGTCCTAGCAGGATGCCCTGACTTTTTCTCAAACATGGATAGTAAGACTGAAGCAAAATGTTGAACAGGTAGCCATTTAAAATCTGCCATGGGAAATTACAAAAAAGCCCAGCAACACAACTAATTATACTGAAATGGCCGAAAAGCTGGAGTGGATCTTTAAAAATGCTTCATTTTGTTTTTGCAACTAAACACCCCTAAACTCCCTGTTTTATTCTGTGGTTGTGATTTTTGTTCACTCACGAAAGAGATCCCTGAAGAAAAGCTATAGAAACTTAATTCCTTCTCATTAGTCTCTTTTTTTTTTTTTTTTTTTTTTTTTTTTTGAGAAAAACTGTGCCTTCAAATCGCAACAGGAATACAAAACCATCTTTGTTCCAGGAGAAGAGAGCTTCTGGCTGACAGAGATGATAAAATTTTGGCAACTGTTTCAATGACTCTGTCCTTGAAATCCTTTCCTGACCCCAATAAAGCTTTACAAAAAAAAACTGTTATGGGTTTCTTTCCTTGGCTCCTCTCAGATAGGACCTTGGTTTTGTGTCTTCTTATCAGAAGCTGGTGCAAATTAATTTTGTGCAGTGCACATGCAAGGAAAAATGTACTATATAAAGACTCGGAAATGTTGCTTCATTTTTACCTTGAGAAAGGAAATAAAATGCCCTAAAGGTGTATTATAAAAAGGCTCAACACAACAGAGCCTCTTAGGAAATGAGACATTTTCCTACACCATGCTTACCTACCAGTATGCACAAGCTTAGCTGGAGCTTATGGAGCAGCTTCCCTGAGCAGTGAGGTCAGAGCATGCCAGACTCCTGACCACCAGGAACAACTTGAAAGAATTCAAGGCTATACCGTGGGTTTGGGATTTGTAAACTAAACCATAATTCAACAGTGTGTACCAAGTTTGCCAACACATTTTGTGTCAAGGCATAGCCGTTTTTTAACTATGTTGTCTTCTTCCTCCTTGGCTTTATCACAAAACAAGGCCTTCACAATCTGATATTTTCCTGGTGTATACAGCCTAAGAGCGGATGTCGAAGAGTCACGTTTCAGAAAATAAGAGCTTGCAGATTTTGGCTTCTGTGGGAGAATTGCTACACACACAGACTAAGCAGGTAGACCGCTATAAATGCAACCTGTTGTGTCCTGTTGCACCCATGTCCCCCAGTCTGCTGGCCCAGGAACTATGTTGATGCTCCAGAATTTTTGCTGCTTACCATGACAAAAATACTTTGGGGCAACAGTTGGCTGATGGAGAAATGAAGAAAAAAGTCACATCAGCAATGAGAACAAACTGAATCATATAATACTGGAAGGAATAAACACAATAACCTTTGCAAAGCACAGAAGTTATAGGAGGCATAAAATAATTACACTTTTAGAGAAGGTTATTTTGTTGTTGTGCAATCAGGCAAAAGGAGCTATCTAGGAGCAGGAAAATAAGGACAGATCTCATCCCTTTGGGCAGAAAGTAAAACCTTAAGGGTTGAGGAAGGAGGTCACTAGATTGAG
This sequence comes from Numida meleagris, assembly GCF_002078875.1. NCBI lineage: Eukaryota > Metazoa > Chordata > Aves > Galliformes > Numididae > Numida > Numida meleagris. The sequence continues at coordinate 76,498,822 of NC_034409.1, forward strand.
CCTGGGTATCCAGAGTGATGACAATAGAAGCAGAGAAAATCAAAGACATGCTTATTATTTCAGCTGGACCTTTTACTGTCTAAACATAGAGTAATTGTGGCCAAGAAAAAAAGCCATGAAAAATCCACGTGTTTTTCATACTGAGTGAAAACATTGCTTAACATGATATGCCTGTAAGCTCAAAATGCCTACACACTGGCAACTCTGGGAAGAAGAGTATACTTTGAGATGTAGATTTACTCAAGGAAAGCTTCTTCCCTTCCAGACAGGAGAGACTGTTACCTGGAAACATTTTTTGTTCTCTTCTGATTACATATTGACAAGAGGCAACAAGACTTAAATAACTTTTAGACAACTATGTGGAATGAAATTGTGAGTAAACACAACTTCACATGGTGAGGAACAGTTTTAAGACACGTCAACCAAGGTCTAATGATCACCACATTAAGAGGCCTCAATGTTTCTGTGCATTCAAACCTGACAAAAAGGTAGCTCCTATCTCAATAGTATCAGTTTCTTCTGGCAGAAGGGAGAAAGTGACTGTAAAGCTTTCTTACTTAATCTTCAGAATCAGAAAGACTTCAGTATTCTTTGTTCATGTGTGTTGCAGCAAATGAGTTAGGCAATTAACTAGAAATTAACATTTAGTCTCATTTTCCCTTTAATTGTAAGCAAAACTGTATTTTCTCAAGTGAAATTGATGAGTGAATTACATACTTAAAGGTCATAGAAATTTGCAACATATGCCGAAGGAAAATGTTTAATTTGGATCCACTTTGTAGATAAATTACCCTTGTAAATAGCCTGACTACCCATTTCTGCTACATCCTTCAGGGATGCTGAGCAGCAGCAGGGTTTGAGTAGCCTTAACATACATGTTTACAATATTTCTGGACACAGCTTTTTTTGGAATATTTGACCTTGCTTGAATTTTTATGAGACATGTTCACAACAATCAACCAGAGAACAGCAGGACAGAATGTGTTTTTGGTATGCATTGGCAAAGGTTAATTCCAAACTGTAGAAAACTTCCAAAATCTTGGAAAACTTGAGGAATAGGCTTGTACAATAGCCTCTCAGCCTGATGAAACCCCACGAGCTCTTTTAATCTCATTCACCAAATATTTTTCTTTTTTTTTCCTGAGAAAATGCATTCTGACACCTCTTAGGCAGAGATATAAGTGCTGCCTCAGCAGCTCCATGGTAGTAAGGCAGGGCACAGATTTGATGTGCTGCTTTTATTTTGTGATTAAATTGATGTTGCCCAACAGTTTAGATTGGAAGGAGCCTCTGGAGATCTCAAAGCAGCCTCAGGTTAGATGAGGTTGCTCAGGGCCTTGGGCAGTTAAGCTCTTAATGCCTCTAAGGATGTAGATTTCATGAAGCCTGTGGGCTCCTATTGCAGAATGTGACCACTCTCATGACAAAATTTTCTGCACTAATTTCAAATAGGAGTTCCTCTTATTGCAACTTATACCCACTGTCTGCCATCCTTTTTCCATGCACAGGCAAGAAATTGGGCTGCAGGTTCTATGTCCCCACACTTGGGTAGTTAAAGGCAATGGTAAAATCCCTCCCATCAGCTTTAACCTTCTAAAGCTAAAGTCAGCAAACTCAGTCCATGTGGTCTCTTCTTGTACAGCCTTGAAGTCCATCAAAGGGTGTGATGTGCTATTATTCACAAGTCTTATCTGCCTGGCTGTGAGTCTGCCCACAAGGTTTGTTTTTACTGGAACAGAGAGAAAGGCCTCCATGTGAAGGCCTCCGCAAGATTATTGCAGACACTCTTATCTCTCTGAGAAATTCGAGTCTAAACAGCATGAACCAACATCTCTTTTCTGTCTGCATAAGGACACTTTAAAGTAGGGCTTACGCAGAAGGTCACTCCTTGGTATCTTGGCTCCAAGGGAAGTGGGCAATGTGACTGCTACCAGTTGCACAGCTCACCACTGTGAACTGGATGTACATGACCAAATCTGTCATGGTGCAAAATTTTTCCATTGCTGCTTGGCAACTGCCCTGTGTCCTAGTAGAACAAACTGGTGCCCACAGCACTATGGGAGACTACAGCTGGGGCACTCAGATCCATTGCCTTTGCTAACAGTCACTGTTGTGTGACACTGGCACAAGCTTGACAAGGAAAATCTTCCCTTCTCCTTAGACCTGCATTTGTACATTAAAGAAGTAACAGTGGCATTACAGTCTCGGTTGATCATATTGCTCAGTTCTCAAAATCCCCTTGACTGTGGAGGGGAAGGGATGGCAGGGGACAGCAGACATACAGCCCTGAAGTCTGCTTGGTGTCTTAAACAAGCGAGCTGCACAAAAACGGTGTGGCAGGATGTTGGAAGGTCCAGCACTCCATCATTACTCTGTGTTTTTGTTCCCTGGTTGTACAACTCAGAAAAACCTGGAGAACATCCAGCAGAGAATAAGTAGAAATGCTGGATCTCCTGAGTCCCAGACCAGCACCCTGAGGAGAACTCTACTCACTCTTCCAGAGTTGTCTTTAGGCTACAACAATATTCATATTAAAATGTATGGTCTGTACTTCATTTGGCTTTTCTGCAATATCAAGCAAAAGAATTACAGAATCTGGTGATTCTGTTGGCTTAAAATCTACTACAGACTACACACAGGAAAGCATGGTACAGTCCTAGTTTTACCTCTTGTGTATCATGCGAGTCCTTAAATCCCCTTTTATTTCACCATCAGTCCTAAATCCCTGCACAGGGGGTAGAATGCCAGGGAGCAGGCAGAACAATCCCAGTGTATGGGCATTACCTGGAGTACTTCTGTGTACACCAAGGAGGCAGCAGGAGGGCCTGGCAGGGTTTTTTGAGTCCTGGAGGTTGAGGCACCATCTGGGTGGTGGAGCCTTGGGCTGGATTCACGTATCTTCACACCAGCTGAGTCCTGCTTGGCATGACTCAATCCTTCCTATTCTTGCAAAATCAGGGGATTACCAGAGAGGATTAAGAAGAAATCAGCTGCAGGTGTACAAGAAATGGATCCTTGTGTGCATGGGAAGAATGGGAGGTGCGTGAGGCAGAGGATGTACCCAGAATGTTGGCACCTCTCTGGCACTAAGTGACATCTGGCATCCTCAGCATACTTCAGCCATTTAGTGCTGTCCTGAAGTGCCAAAAAAAAAAAAAAAAAAAACCCAAAAAACCAAAACCGTGGCTGTCTGACCTTAAAATTTCCTTTAAAGATAGCAAGGAGTCAGGTATCTTAGCAGATATTTTTAAGATTCCATTGCATTTTTAAAGATGAAACACATTATCATTTTTCATATGTAGTTTACCTAGGCTTATTTAAAAGATTTGATTAAGCTTGAGCAGTTAAATCAGCTGGAGTCTTTCCAGAGATTTAGCTTATTTCCAGTTATACTGGCCCAATTCCCCATTGATTTACACAACATCACCACATATTTATAGGAAAGACCAAAAGTCTACACAGGAATTTCAGCTATTTTAGATTAATTCTGTTTATGGTAATACTTGGACAGCATTACACAAAGATTAAATACCAATTATTGCTAAGCTTCTCCTAGGCAGAAGAGATCAAATGCATCTTTAGTGGTAGTATGTTGTAGCTGGAGTATTTGGAAAAGAAAAATGGTGAAAATCGCCTTCTTGGTACTCCAGAGGCTAAAGCTAATTACAAATAGCACAAAAATAAGTTCCACTGCTATGTATAAAAATGAAGCATGCAAACCACTCTACAAGAGCCTGGTGGGAATGTACGCCAGACTGGGAGCATGGAGTCAGACATCAGCTGGAGATAGCAGCCAATTTGAGGAGTTTGGAGGGAGGAGGCTGTGGTCAATTTTCAGAGATCTGCAAATCTCTGTGACACAAGGGGCTTGTGGTATCTGGGGATATATAAAAATAGTAGCCTAGGTGAAAACTGAAATATTTCTGAAGAAAAATTATGGAGAAGGGGGACTGGCAGAGGCAGTGAGACAATGAAAGGAGATGGAATGAGGAACAGAGGGAAAAGAAAGGCTCAGTTGTGTCACTGAAGACTGTGTTCTAAGGAATGCTACTGAAAAGGAAACATCCATGCAAAAGAGGACTAAGAGAAAGCAAACAAAACTCCTGGTTGTTGTTATGGACCCATCACCACCAGTGATGTCCAGTGGGTGGCACAGACAAGGATGTGCTTCCTCATGGGAAGACAAGACACATCTCAGTGACAGAGAACCAATGAGCATGCGTTTCTGCTCCTCAGAGGTGTATGCTGCTTGCGTGGCAGCAGGTCTGGGACTGAAGAGCGTGTATTGCTGAGGTGGCACCAGCCGCTCCTACCTATCTGCAGTAACTCATCCATGGGCAAAGAGACCAGGAAGCCAGCAGTATCTGATCCATTTATCTAATCCATTTATGCACTGCCACAAACTTATGCTGTACTTGGAAGATGCATGGGTCCTGACCACTGTTCTGATGAGTGTACAGTCCACATTAACCATGTGAAGGAGGAGATGAACTCTGCAGGGAGAAGAGCCCATTGCTTTGGTCACTAATCATTTCTCTGCATTTAAAAGAAGACAATACCTTAAAGGGGAGATGGGGTGTCTGTTATCTGATGTGTCTAGCTTCTGCACGTGCTATGAATTCATCCAGGAAAGCCCAGGCTATGGAAGATACAGCCACAATACTGCATGGCATAGAGAAGTATGTTGCTTGAGCTGCAGTCAGACTGCAATCTGTCTGCCGGACAGAACTGATTTTGGGAGTAATGCCCAACACAGGTAATGTCAGGGAATAGTCAGTTTAAATTACATGTATTTAAGCAAGTATGATCTATCTGAAAATAACTCATTTGTCTCAAAAAAGTAAACAGTGATTGCTGCTAATACAGCCTTTCCTAATAGTCTCAAGAGTTTCCTGAAGTCCTTCTCAGACATGTGGTATGTTCAGTATTTTCACTTCTTTCTCTCTCTTCAGTCTGTTGTGCAACCTCAGCCATTGGCTGCTTCTGTTCAGGTGTTGCAGGAGATTGTTTACAGCTTTGAAAACTGAACCAGGTCTTTGCCAATTTCTGAGATGCTGGCACAGCCTGAAATAGATGAAGAAATGAAACACATTGGTGAGTGAGAAAGGTCTGCGGATAAAACTTCTCTGACTCATGGCCTACAGGCCTCATCTTGTGTGAGTTGTGTAGGATAGGCTGGCATCTCAACAGCTCAGGTCCCTGTCAATCAATGGCACCTTCGCCTTTGAGGTTAGGCACTGGGCTTCCAACACAAGAGGAGCTAGACATGGTAAAAAAAAAATAAATAAATAAAAAAGAAGTCCTTACCCCAGTCTGGGCAGGGAACTATCTGATCCAGCCAGAAGTGAAAGTAGACAGAAAGGACAGAGGGCTGAGAGTCAGGTGACTGGAGATGGAGATTTACAGTGTCATTTCATTTGGTCGAATCTGAGTGCATAGTCACTTGCATAGTCCTTCCAAAGGCCCCAGCTAACTACTCTTGATGAGTTTGGTGCCCATTTGCAAGTAAAGAATGAGAGCTTTCTGGAAAAAAAACTTGTAGCAATCTTTACTAGTGAAAAAGTAGCCACTCACAAAAGCAGACTATGAAGAAATCTTCAGTGAGTTTTCAATCCCAGTCTCCTAGTCAGCATTGCTGACCACTTGAGTTTATAGTCACTGAAAAGTGGAAGTCTTTAAAACATGATTAGAATTGCAACAGAACCTTTTTGTTGATGTTTAAATACTTCTGCACTGGACCCTATTGCTCTACTTGTTCATGTATGTAACTGGTATCCAGACTGTGCAAATTTGCTTTTCAGTGTGGGGTCAAACATGGCAGACAGAGGCACAGGTGAGAAACAGAACAAAAGACAATAGTAAAAGCTCGGAGGAGACAACAAAGGATTTAGAGCATGCGGAATGCAGAGATTTGAATCGGTACATATGGACCATATTCTGTAATAGACTGAGAAAAAATCAACGTCCAGTTTTTCTGAATTTTTCATGTGTCAAAAAAAAAAAAAAAAAAAAAAGGCTATATTTTACCCTGGTAAAGATTTAGTGAAATACTGGAGAACATGCAGTTCTCATCAAAACAGAAATTCCAACTTTTGCTCAGCTCTATTTAGCAGTTCTACATTTCATTAATCTAAATTTGATCAGAAGTCTGCTTTAACATACTTCCTTGCAAACTTCATTGCTGTGACACCTCAGATGCAAAGTAGTTTTGCAGGAGCTAAAGCATCATCTTAAATATAGCAACTAGAACCAGCACAATTCACATGGATTCCTTTTCTGTGACCATCAGCCTTCTGATTTTAGATGCCTTGCACATGGAGCTCCAATTACATGCCAAACCTCTGTGTCACCAGTTACAAACCACCTGCCAAATGCTTACCAGCTAAGGCCATTGACAAACGAAACTCATCGTGCAGAATCCTCAGAACATCCTGAAGACCTTCTTCACCCTGCTCCAGCAAAAAAAACAGTCAGGGCAAAAGGAGCACTGGCACAGAGCAGTACCGCAGGATGCTTGCACAGTGAGAGCTGGGACAGTCCTTCAAGGCAGTGCCAATTCCTGTCTCTCAAACAGATGAATGATTAAAATGATATGCTGGACGTGCTCAGCTCATCACAGCTTAATTCAGATGTTTTTCCTTTTGGGATACATCTGAACAGGGAAAGAAAACAAAGCTGTTTATCACTTCTGACATTTTCTAGCTGTTAAGGTTTTTTCTTAGTTTTCAGCTAACCTCCGCCAATGGGCTTGTTTTAAAATGTCAAGCCTTGCAATGCTGACAGTGTTCTATGAAGTAATGAGAGTTTCATGTATAGTAAAGGTTTAAAAATTTTAATTTACTCAGGTATATTTTATGTTTTTATTTCTTGCAATGAAGAATGCTTTAGGTGCAGCCTGTATCACAGATTTCTCATGTCCTCTCTCTATTGTATGCTAGGAAAATGCCACTTAAGAACATTTTTAGAAATACTCCAAGGAATATGATACTAAAACATTGACCTAAAAAAATTAATCCCATCCCTTGTCCGTTTGCATTATGGAAAAATATATGTAGGCACATCACAGCAGCATGAGGCTGCACCTCAAGTACTGCATTCAGTTTTGGGCCTGTCATTGCAAGAAAGACACTGAGGCCCTGGAAAGTGTCCAGAGAAGGGCAGCGAAGTTGTGAGGGGTCTGGAGCACAGGCCTTATGAGTAGAGGCTGAGGGAGCTGGGATTGTTCAGTCTGGAGAAGAGGAGGCTCAGGGGAGACCTTATCGCTCTCTACAGCTACCAGAAAGGAAGTGGTGGCAAGGTGGGCGTCAGCCTCTTCTCCCAGGTAACAGTGATGGGACGAAAGGGAATGGCCTTAACTTGCACCAGGGGAGATTCAGTTGGTGTTAGGAAACATTTTTTCTTGAAAAGAGTGGTGAGGCATTGTACAGGCTGCCCAGGGAGGTGGTGGTGTTACCATCCCTGGAGGTGTTAAAGAAATGTGTAGAGGTGGCACTGAGGGACATGGTTTAGTGGTCATGGTGATGATGGGTTGATGGTTGGACATGATGATATTAGAGGTCTTTTCCAACTTCAGTGATTCTATGACCATATGACTCTGTGATAGGCCCTTTTTTCTATGTTTACTGGCAAAAGAGAGCTGACATCTCTTTCAGATTTCTTGCAAGACTCAAGTAATTTCTTGCTTAAAGCCACAGTAATCACACTATTGGATGAAAGTCTCGTTTCAAAGATGCAAAATGTATCTAGACCATAAAAATGTTGTTTTTTCTTCTCAAGATAAAGCTTTAATGCTGCAATTCATAGGCAAAAAAAAGCCAAAGCATATCAAAGCAAAAAACACTTGTATAGTTACATTTTAAATATTTTGTGTTAACTTTCTGCATCAGAGGCCTGCTTCATGATTCTGGATCATAGCAATATGGTAGTAGTTAAGAAGCAACAAAACTGGAACTGAGAGAGCAGCGGCACACTTAGGCACCTACAGGACTTCTGCTGTGCTCTGCCTTGTCCGAAATGTTGTAAGTATCAATAGAATAAAGTTCCATGTGTATTTCTAAAGAATTCATAACACCGCTATGAAACTTCTGTATCAAAACCATATATTGTTTTTTAGTAAGCTGGCAGCAAATAACATTTTCAGACTCATTTTTATGGCAAATAAGCCTGCCTCCAGTTTTCAAATGCACTGATAGTCCTGATTCCTTCAGTATTTTAACACCAACATTCAACGTCAAGAAATCAGGGCCCACAGAACAATGGTATCGGTTTCAAAATCATATTTTAAATCATAAAATCCAGCGTATTTTTAAATGAAACAAAGTGTCTATGTTTGACTCAATTTGAAGCAATGCCACTTAAAATCCAATTAAAACAAAAAAATACTTAAGATTGAACTGTTTCTGTATGACTGTCAAATAATACCTACAGAGTCTTGGAGAGTTTGAGGAGTAGACATGCAATCTGGGACTGTTCAGTGTAGAGAAGACTCAAGGAAATCCCACCAATGTGTATAAATGCCTGAGGGAAGGGTTCAGTGAAGATGGAGCCAGGCTCTTCGCAGTGGTGTCCAGTGCCAGGACAAGAGGCAATGGGCACAAATTGGTGTCCCTCTGAACACCATAAAGCACTTCTGTGCTTTGCAGATGACGGAGCTCTGGTACAGGTTGCCCAGAGGTTGTGGAGTCTCCTTCCTAGAGATCATAGAATCACAGAATCCCAGAATGGCTCAAAGCCCATCCAGCTCCAACTCCCTGTGGGCAGGGCTGCTACCCACTAGACCAGGCTGCCCAGGGCCCCATCCAACCTGGCCTTGAATGCCTCCAGAGACGGGGCACCCACAACCTCTCCAGGCAGCCTGTTCCAATTCCTCACTGCCCTCTGAGTAAAGAATTTCTTTATAACATCTAACCTAAGTCTCCACTCCTTTAGTTTAAAGATGTTCTTCCTTGTCCTATGACTATCAAAGGTGTAAAAAGTTAGTCTCCCTCCTGTTTATAAACTCCCCTCAAGTACTGAAAGTCTGCAGTGAGGTCTCCCCAGAGCCTTCTCTTCTTCAAGCTGAACAAGCCCACCTCCCTCAACCTTTCTTCATAGGAAAGGTACTCAAGCCCCAGATTGTCTTCCTGGCCCTCCTTTGGACCTGCTTCATCAGCTTCACATCTTTCTTGTATTGAAGAGCCTCAGGCCTGGATGGCCCCACTTCAGGTGTGGCCTCACAAGGACAGAGCAGGGGGAGACAATCACCTCCCTCTCCCTGCTGGCCACCTCTCTTTAGGTGCAGCCCAGGATGAGTTGGCCTTCCGGGCTTCAAGCACACACTGCTGGCTCATATCCAGCTTTTCATTCACCAGGAACCCCAAGTCATCCACAATGAGAGCTGCTCTCAACGAGCTCTTCTCCCGGTCAGTAACCATGTTTGGGGTTGTCCTGATCCAAGTGCAACATCTTGCACTTGGTCTTGTTGGATCTCATTAGGTTCAACAAGATCTCCAGATGCCACATGGATGTGGCCCTGGCACCCGACTCTGGGTGTTGCTGTTGGAGCAGTGATTGGATCAGATGGACCCAGAGGGACCTGCCAACGCCAACAATTCTGTGATTCCTTGATACAGACTCAAACCTCATTACTCACCTTGTAAGCCAGACCCCATAAAGCTGGTCTTCCAATAAAGACGCATTTTGCTCCCAGTGCCAGTGCTTTCAATACGTCGCTTCCCTTACGTATACCACCATCTAAATAAACTTCAACTCTGCCTCGTACTGCCTCCACAACTTCAGCCAGAGCATTTATCTGCAAAGAAGAAGCCACTTGCAACTTGGGCTCATCTTTTGGGTCCAAGTCAAAGAGGTGATATCCCCCACAGACAGACAGATATACTACTTACTGTTTTGTCTGTGCATGTAAGAAACTTTACATGGGCATCATTTCCATTATTATGTCTATAACATTTAGAAAATTATTTATTTATTATCACCCTTGACATAGAAGAGAATTTCCTGGCACCAGTTTTATTTTACAGAGGAAAACAGAAAAAAAGTCTGAAAGAATATGATACTACGCAATACAGACATGTAAATTAAGAACAGTTGGAAAAATGGAAACCAAATTAAAACAGTGAAGTAGACATAAGTCCAACAAACCATTATTTCTTTGTATGGATTAAAAAGTAGGAGAATTTGTCTCTGGATAAATTACTCTTTTTTTTTCCTGGCTTCATAAAGTCAGTAGATTCCTATTTAGACTTGAGTCTGCAAATACGTAAACAGATCTCTCACTAAGTCTAGTTGCACTGTTTGTGCATATTTTGGCATATATGAACAATGAGAGTACATTATTCTCTCATTTACACATTCTTGGTTCCAGAGCTTCATTTTATTTTTGATGCAGTGTATAAAGAATATGCGTGCGCTGCACCAGCTCATGAAGAAAATTTTTATTAAGTTAGGCCAGCAGTTTTGCTGCAGTAATGTGAGCTCAGTGCTGGTTAAAGACCATTCCTGAGACACTGAGGAAATACTTGATTAAGGCAGCCCATGCAGAGGCAAGCACTTCACTTGCTTAAATCTGTAATACGTCTGCATATGTCCACAGGTATGCAGCAAACACACAAGTCTACCAGAAGCACATTTACTAAGATTTGTGTGCCAGTAGCCAAGTTAGCACAAACATGCACACAATACTCATGGGACATCCATTTTCTCACTTACAGTGGCAGGTGTTCCATCCAGTTGCCTTCCACCATGGTTGGAGACGATAATTCCCTGAACTCCGTGCCTCACTGCCAGCTCTGCATCTTCTTTTGTCAAGATCCCTTTGATGACAATGGGCAGGTGAGTCAGGCTCTGCAGCCAGCAGATATCATCCCAGGTGACCGAAGGATCCAGGCTGTTTGGTGGCAGTCCATACTCAGATCGGTCATCTCCCTGCATCCATGAAACAGAAGAAAACCTCATCTGAACTGTAACAACACAGAGATTTGAAGTCTTTCCCTGCCCTAAAAGGGATTAATTAAACCTCTAGCAATCATATTCCTCAGTGTCATAAAGCATGCATTTCTAGGTGACAACAATGAGGATGGAAATCAGTGTCTCTGAGGAAGCTGCACTGGGATGTTAAAGCCAGCAGCCAGGCTGGCAGGAGGTCAAGCTAGAAGGCTGCAGAAAAAGGAGGGGAGAAGCTATGCCCCAGATGCAGCAGATACTGAAGCGGCAGTTACCCAGTGGTTTTGTCTCATGTGGTGCACACAGCACAAGGAATGAAAGAAGGAGATCATTTCACAAACCTCAAAGGCTCCCTCCAAGTTCTTCAATTTCATGTGGGGAGGAAGTCGGAAGCCATTACGGACATCATTGCGCCTTTTGCCAGTGTAGGGCAGATCCGCGGTGAGGACGAGGCCCTGGAAGCCCAAGGCCTCCGCCTGTTGGACCAAATGCCTAGAGACTGCCCTGTTGCGGTGGATGTAGAGCTGGAACCATCGAAAACCACCAGGAGCAGCTGCAGTGATCTCCTCCAGTGAGCAGGTAGAGTAGGTGCTGGCAATGTAACAGGTGCCCATTGCTTTGGCCGCTTTGGGAGGTATTGAAAAACTATCAGAATGAAGGTCACTAGAGCATCCTAGCCAGACAATGGCTATGATTTTCTTTTTGCACATTGTTTACAGAGAAAACCTGAACTCCTGTTGTTTGTATATCCTACCAAAGATAGGGATCTGCCAGCTGGCAAATACATCTCAGAGATTAAAAACAGCTGTATTTGCCACATGCTGTTGTAGGATCATGGTTAAGGAATTAAGGTAAATTACCAACTGTTGCTTTCATTTTTCAAACTCAGGACAAGGGAGGTAATTGTTCTCTGCTCTGCCCTGGTGAGGATCCATCTGCAGAACTGCATCCAGACCTGGGTCTTCCAGTACAAGGAAGGATTAGGAGTCATTGGAACAGGTCCAGAGGAGGGCCATGAAGACGATCAGGGGGCTGGAGCACCTCTTCTGTGAGGAAAGGTTAAGGGAGCTGGGCTTGTTCATTCTGGAGAAGGCTGTGGGGAGAGCTCATTGTGGCCTTCCAGGACATAAAAGGATGGAAGACCAATTTTTACACAATCTCATAGTGGCAGGAAAAGGAGAGTAGTATTAAACTAAAAGAGGGGAGATTTAGCTTAGATGTTAGGAAGAAATTCTTTACTCAGAAGGCGCAGGCTGCCCAGAGAAGCTCCCATCACCGGAGGTGTTCAAGGCCAGGTTGGATGGGGCCCTGGGCAGCCTGAGCTGGTGGGAGGTGTCCATGTTCAGAGAAGGGGGGATTGGAAATGGATGATTTTTAAAGATCCCTTCCAACTGAAGGCATTCTATGATTCTATGATTTAAGTAGCTTTTTAAAAAGCAGGATCTTCATCGTCATGTATGCTTCCTTGTGGGAATGCACACACAAATACTCTCAGTGTGCACAGAAATGCACACAGGAAAAGAAATACTTGTTGGGGTTAGCTCTCCAAACTTAACATATGATTAGGCTGAGAGGCTTTGCTTTTCTCCAAGGCTGACACTGTTCTGACCAGCACCGAGGAATTTGCAGGCTGAGCCTTGTCCATCACTTTATGTCCTATCTAGAGCCCCTGGCACTGAAGACCTGTGTGGTTCTTTGGTGTAGCCCAGCAACGTGTCCACAGCCTCTGACTCAAGTCTGCAATATGGGGCTGATCTGGTAACAGTGGCAGCTAGAGAAGTGCAGCAGTAAGTGGCTTCTCATGCACACTGTGTCACCAGACCCTAGTGGGTCATCTACAACAAGGGCTAGGTCATTCACAGACAAGGGTGAAAGAACGTTTGCCCTTTGGAATCTGAACACTTTGCTCAGTCATACTCCAGACTATCCTAACAGCTTCTCACCTGTGAAGCTGGAAAAACAGGATAGCAAAACAGAAGAGTACCTCTGGCTGTGCTTTTCTCTCCATCAGGCCACGCCAGCTGGTGGAAGCCAGTCGGGGCGATTCCTACTGGAAAGCTGATTTCAGTCCCCAGGATTTTAGTCCTAGTGTCCAGCATAGATACATCTCGCAGCATACGTGGCCGAAAACAAATCCTGCAAGGCAACAGAAATAAAACACCCTTCAGGATGGTAGCTGCCTGGTGGCTTTTCTGCTTTTGAAGTTGTATGGAAACCAGGTCAACATTTACCTATTGAAATGCAGCAATCTGAGCTAATAAAGAAATCAGCACACAAAAAAAGCTCTTCATCCTTTTTCTTGCTTTCAGAGGTCAATTCAACTAGCAGTTCTGCCACTGCCACCTGTCATTAATCCCATACTCCTGCCCATTGTCTGCAGTACTTCATTTCTACACTCCCCACTTCAGATTGCCATGGTTTACCTCCCTTGTTCTCCTGTTGTCCATCCCACAGATTATTTCTACTTGCAGTCTAGCCCCAAGTCTCTGTCTTTCACTTATCATTCTTGCCTGTACTCATTGTACATTGTACCTGACCTCACTGTCCACAGCATGTTTTCCAAATCTCACACTACTTACATGTCAGCTTCCTCTTACTGGCCACATGCTACCCATTGCATCTCATTCTGTTGTAGCCACACATCCTCTTTCCTGCCACACCACTCCACACCACACCAACCACACCATTTGCCTGCATCCTCAGCATCCCTTGTGTCTTACGCAATTTGAGCCTTATGCAGGCTAGCATCATAGCACACAGCATACGTTATTCAGATAAGAGCAGGTAGGGTGTTAGGAATCTTTGCTTATGAAATCCAAACACTTGTACATGAATGTAGTTTAAAAGTTGCCTGCACAACACCCCCACTTCTTCCCCACATTACCTTTTATATGCCAGGATGTTTTCATCTCGGGTGTTACATTCATCTGCTCCTGCTGCAAAGAAATCCCAAGCAATCTTAGGTAAATATTTTTTAGCATAAGCTTCAAAGTCCGACAGACACACCATAGCCATTGCAGACAGATGCTCTGGGAAGCCTGGAGAAAAGAATAGCATGGAAATTAGATTCTTGAACTGTTATTCTCTCTTCCAGAAACTTCAGTGTCATTTAATGAAAACCTTGGCCCCCTCTGTCTTGTAGCTTCTCCCTTTCTATTTGGCCTGGTGTGCCAAATACATAACTGGCAAAGGACAGACATCACACAACACATGCTGGCCTGCAATATGTTTGGCTGACTTATAAATGCCCAGTGGCCTCAATAGTCAGGAAACATTCCTGTTGGGAACAAAGAGCGTGACTGAGGCAGCTCTAATGATGAGGATAGTCTTGAGGTAGTACTGCTTCACTTGACACTGGCCCCTGAGCACATTTAATTTATCCACATAACATCCTAAATGTCCTGTACTTGTGTCCCAAAATACTGACAAGGCTGCTCTTACGCAAGTTTAGAGTCCTGAGGTGATGCGTTGAGTTTGCCCTGATCTTTTTTGAAATATAAGCCCAAAATGACATAAATGCCTGCTTAGTTGTCACAGAATCATGGCAGAGTGAGCAAAAATAAGGGACTTTTCTGGAAGTCAGCTAATACAACCTCCCACATAAAATGTTTTTGAAAGATATATCTGAGTCATCAAGATACATCTGCTTGCTGAACATGGTCTGTGGTATGTTCTGTCTCCCGTATACATCATTTACGTGGCTGATACTTATTTGGGCATTTCCTAAAATGTAAAGTCTTGATCTTGCAAGTGTGATGACCTCAAGAATCTCCACAAAATTACAGGAGCTAAGAGCAGACTCTGGTCTTTTGCGTGTTAAGATTCCTCTTGAATCAGAACTTCTTTCCAACTCCAGTTATTCCTTATTCAGGCTATGATTATCCAGTGCAAATAACTATTCCATCTAATTGCAGGCAAATCTTTGTCTGTCCTCTGCCCTACTATATAGAAAACTGGCAGATGCAGACATGAGGGTAGGAAGAAGCTTGCATCTTTATGCGTCTCTTTATTCTATCTTAATGTACAGAAGCCTAAAGAGTCACTTTAAGTCCCCTGCTATTTTAAGACACAGCAGTTATCTAATTCCATCATAAATTCCATCTTAAAACTCTCTGGATTATTTATTCCAGTAAATCTCCTCAAAGGCAGTCCCATAACATCATTTGCTGGATTCCCTCAGGACAGCTGCCTGACCAAACAATTATGAAGTGCAGTGACTAAGTGCACGCCCATAAAATTCAGAAGCATGTAAATACAGAGCCTACATCTATCCTGCTCCAGCATGAACGCATTGCAAAACTACATCCAGACTCACTGTCAAGGTCATAGTTGGGGAAAAAACACAAAGTATTTTCTGCTGATCTTCAGTTCTCTTTTGTAACAAATACCTTCTGGGTTGCATTGCATACTAGAGCACAGATACACACTAAAAACAGAGCATACAAAATTTGGACAAACTGACAAAAACCAAATTCCACAACATGAAACATAATTCTAAGTACTGCCCTCGATCTTTCAGGGAATAGAAGAGACATTGTGTGGCCCAGATGTCTCATCAAAGCAGCAGAAGTGCTGACTATTAAGTGCCTGCTTTTACACACTTGTGATCTCACTAGGTCTAAAAACTGTGCAAATTCATGTTTTAGCCAACTGTACCCATACACAAGGAAACATGTAAAGAACACAAGACAAAATCAATCTGCTGTATTGTTTGTTGCAATTACTTCCATGGTTCTGATTAAATAGGTATTATTCAAGGTATATGAAAGCATCAAGTTTTAAAACAGCTGTGGTTTTGGTCTGATTTCCCTGCAAATGTGCAGGAAGAAGTAAATATCCTAGTTTCCAGGATTAACCTCCCACAGCAGATTATCAGAGCCTCAAACTTCTCCAAAACATGTCCCATGATTCTGAGGTTGTGCACTCCTGACACAAGTATAGTCATAGATTAATTACATTAAACCAGCCTGTGTGTATCTCACTGACTGAGACACCAGTGTATACACTTGAAAATTAGGACTTAATTCTCTGCTAGCAAAAAGGCAAAGATGAGGGAATCCCTGGAAGAAGACTGACTGATTTCTTCAGTGTTGTTTTGTCCATCCTTGCAGGTATCAGGTGTCAGGTGGTGAAAGGATCCCAAGCCCTCTATGTACATCTTCATGACATTCAACCACAGCCAAGAGCACAAGATTTCATGTGCCCTATAACTTGATATACCATAAATCACATAACATGATTTTTGCTCTACCTTCACTTAGGAAGGCCAAAATCAGGAAGCACAAAAAGATAAATCAAGCAGAATAAATGGGAATTTTAAGCAACCCAGACCCAATCTTTGCTGTCTCTCATGTAAGACTTACGTTGGGTTTTAGAGTGAGCAGCAGTGAGATCCTCAGTTTCAAGGCAGTTTACAAGCAGGATGCAGAGAAGGTCTTTTGACTGAGCTTCTAATTTTTCTGTTGTCAATAAGCAACCACAAGAGATTAAAGCTCAATCCTGCAATAAACTTTGTACTGTTTGTATAACACTAATGTTTGGCTATCAGATCATTCAAAAAAAAAAAAAAATGTTTCACCTTGTCTACATAGCAATTGCCTGGGAAGCAGCACTGGAGCTGTGTTCTTTGGCAGTGGCTGAGGGTTGTGCATTCCCCTAGGGATGCAACAGTATTTCTGGGATAGATTTGTTGTGTTTTCCCACTGTGGCCGACAAAAGCTTTGTCCTCAAGTCCGCAGATAATTTGATCCTATCTGTGCAATAAACACCACTCAAAAAGGTGGTAAAAGATGGTATTCAAGGCCACAGAGCCTTGAATCTTTACCCCAATATGTGGAGGAGACATTTTCTGCTTCCTACATAGAATAGTTTGAGTTGATCTGTAAAGATCATCTAGTCCAACTCCCCTCCAATGAACAGTGAATAAGTAAAGTAGCCTATCTTCTACCGTTTTTACACTCTTGTGACCCACTTGCTGTCCCTCTGGGCTTTGTTCCCTCAGCCACCTCCCAGGAGTTCTGTTTGTCCTCTCCCTTTCTGTTCCTGGGAACTGGTGAGCCTTCTCTGTGCTTCCCTCCCTCTCTGCTGCTGAGCACTACAAACCAGCCCTGAGGTGCCAACAGATTTATGATATTGACTTAAATTTGCAAGATACGAAAAGTAAACATTGGACAGTTTTCGTTGTTTTTTAGTGTTTTGGGTTCATGTTTTCAATTCTTCCATGGAAGCATGAGAGCTTGAAACTTACGTTTTTTCTAACTGAAAACTGAGGTGCTTTTTTCCCCCATAAGCATGTGATATGATACCAGGCGCAGAAATTGAAACAGAGTCTTGTGCAAACATTCTTTAAGTCCTACCAGCCTTATCCTCCCAGCCCAAGCAGCACAGCAGAGGCAGTGAGCGGGCCAAAGGATGGGGAGAACTGGAGGCTGAGCAGCACTGCAACCTCAGGGGCTGCTCTCCAAGGGGCTGCTGTGATCCAGAACTGCAGATCTAAATCTACACCACGGCACTACTTCTGCAGCTGCAGTGAGCATTTGTTCTACTATTAGATGTATTCAAGATGCTCTGCCCAAACTCTACCAGGCACGATCATCCAGACCATTGTCTTTAAAAGCTTTTTTAAAAATTCTGCCTTTGGAGCTTATTATCTACTGACAGCACCGTGAAGCTTCTGGCATTTGGCTATCAATAGACTTATTACGAATGAGACAAGATCCATGCTTAGCCTGAGTGCCGATGAGCATCTCGTTTTGCTTTCCTGCCCAGAAAAACCCACTTAGCATGACATTCAGCATGACTTCTGGAAAAAAATAGCATAACACCGTCTGTAGTTTCAACACACCGAAAAATGCATGCCTGGGAAGTCCTGTGACCACTCTTCTTTCCACTAGATGTCAGCTTTGGGTCATGTATATCAAGTTATGCTGGTAATAACGAAAATACACCATCAGTCCTCCATGGCCTGCCAGGCACTCAGAACTGATAGAATCATACCACGAGACTGCCTGCTAATATGCTTGGAAATATCTTTGTTTTATGGTTGGAAATCCTCATTCTCTTTGTTTTATTCTTAACATTTTCTGATGCACAGCACAGCAATAAATGTAGCTACATCTGGTCTGGCCTGATTTTCACTTCAGACTACAAGTGATCTGTGGGGCCCTTGTCATATTCGTCACCGTGCTGATCTCAGTTCCCCTCTCCTCTAGGGATGCAGATTGCAGCCAATTTACCAAACCATAAAGTTTATAGTCTCTTGGTTCTCATCATTTTGCATGAATTAAAGATTGTTTGTAGCTATTGTACTTTGGTTCAGAATCTCTACTTTTGTACTGCAACTTTTAGGAGATGGTACATCTGGACGTATTTATTTCTTTCAACAATGGACTCAATTCAAAATAGCAATGACTCCGTGTCCCATAAGTAGCATTTTCTCTGTTGCTTCTGATTTAGCTGGGAAACTCTAAAGTTCTAAGGAAATCAAAGTTTGCCACAGAGATAATATCTATTACTCAAGCTCCTTCTATATAATTGAAAAAAAAAGTGGACAAGTTTTAAAGTTCTGGAGGCTGTTCACTGAAGTGCAATAAAAGACTTAAAAAGACTCTCTACAAATTTAACTGGAAGCCTTCCTTGCTGCCTTCTTCAGAGAAGTAAAGAACGCAATATACAAAATACTCACACATCTGGTCCAGCCTTGCAGGTAGAGCATCAAGCCGTCAACGGCCAATGCTTGTTTTTTCCACAGACCTGCACAGCTGGGGTTTTGCAGCTGCTTACTTTTAATAGTAACAGAGTCAAAGGCTTGTGAGCCCAAACGCAGAGATCCCATGTAAATCTGTGTTCAAATTCCTGCTACAATCATGATGCTCATTACTCTGGTTGGTGATATTTGTTTGCTTTTCACAGATGGCAAATTGCCATGGCTTAAGCTGACATCCATCTCCCTGACACATCCACCAGTGGTGGGGTCAGCTTAGGACTTCACAACACTTCGGTGAAGGATCTGGGGAAGGATAGAGGAGAAAAATAACTCTAAGCAACATAAACCAGATCACATAGCAGTTTGCATACAGTCACCACTGGTTTTCCTTATCAGATGTGTTTCTTGGGCAGATGCCCCATGTTTGGAAGGAAAACTCTTTTTGTGTGCATGTCAGTCATGCGAGGAAGCTCTCCCAAAATTAAATATTTAAATAGCCACCCTTCTATTAGAGGTGGAGATGGCAACAAATGTTGCATTTAGCGTCGCCTAACGCTTTTGATTATAAGATCCAGTTTTTGGTTGCTTTTAATTTGGGCAGAATTTTTTTTGGGAACGCTTCACTGAAAGCTGGTCAGCAACTTCCAAGAATGAGGTTAGGGAAAAATGGTGATTGGCCTATGCTGAAAATGTCTTGCAGTGATTTCACTGCAGAACATAGGCAGTTCAGTGCTCATGCAGGGGACTGAAATTAGCGGGGGCTGATCCCTGGGGGCATCAGTGTGTACTTGCTGGCCATATGAGAAACCAACCAGATCTGGCCTAGCTGTAAATCACTGTGTTCTGCTCACACATGCTTAGCAGAGCTTGTCTGAAATCCAGATGTTGTCTTTACTGCAAACTTGTTGAGGGCAGAGCATGCTTCTGCCCAGGGCCAAATAAACTCGAACAGTCCCAAACATAAGCACAGAGTAGAGAGCTGCCTCCCTCATGCCACCTGTGCTGGGATTCAGCCTTACTTAACACTGGAGGGGAGAAGAGAAAGAAAACGTTTCAAAACTGAGTTGCAGAGCAGCCCATGGATCCAGACTGGATGGGATGGGGCAGAGGTAACCAGATAAGAGACAAAGCAGGTAGGAGTACAATAGGGTGGGAACAGGGCAGGATGGCAGGATTTCAGGGGGACAGAAGAATTTGGAGAAGGGAAAAAATTAGGAGACAGGCAGATGAGGACAGTCTATGACACACTGAGCATAAAGGAGGCTACCAAATATTTGGTTGATCTTTCTGTAACCACTTCCATCTCTGAAACCCATAAGAGAGCTTGATTTATTCTCAGTGTTACTCTGCAGAATGGCATATAGCTATGAAGCCCTTGGGGAAAATATGTCTCATCTACCTCCAGTGTTAGAGGCTCAAAAAGGAAAAGTGCCCCCTGCTGGTAGATGGCTCCACTATGGGTGTCTGGAAGCCAACCATATAAAGTCTCACACCTCTGGTGCACTGTTATACATGAGATAAAACGTAATTTCTGAGCTTTTCTTTTGGGCTTACCTAACATGCTTCTATGTGCCCTAACAATGAGTTTTCACATAAGACATCTGCATTTTACTTTGACAGCGGCAGCAGTGTTAGAGAGGGTCTGAAACAGGTCATGTTTAGTCAGCACACAGCAGGGAGCACAGAGGAAAGATCAGCTAAAGCAGGGACAACAGGGCACAGCACAGTGAAGTGCCACATTGAAAAGATAGATTGGGTATGAAAGGAAAGGCTGAGGTTAGAATCCTCAGCCAGTTAATCGCTAGTGATGCTGTGTCAGCACTGCCTCCCCACTTCCAATCTGTGAGCACTTAGAGCTGTTCCTGAGGTGCCCTGCTCCTATCCTCTGTGCTCCGGGGGGAGCCTATCCTTCCTCCCACACTATATCCCTCTTGCCCTCTTTGGATTAATTCTCCAGGTGACCCTTTTCCATAGAGATACTGGAGTTGCACACTGACAGACCTCTTCACCAGCAATACCAGATCAGGCCAAAATGGCATTATGTTGAGATGAGAGATCAGAGAGGAGAGTCGCTTCCCATAGCACAAGGCATCATGGGCTGCAGGTGGCAGGGAGGGAGTGCATAAGCAGGGTCACAAACAATATACAGCCATACAAAATGATTTCAGAAAGTGGTTCGAAAGTCATTTAAGTATTGCTGGGAACTAGTGAGGGAGGTGGGACAAGGGCTGTCTGTTCTCAGTACAAACATATACAGAACCTCATGTTGGACACACATCTATCTCCAAGCAAATAAACTCACAAATAAAGGCTAGTAGAGTACAACTTGCAGCATGTATGTAAAATAAGGAGAAAGGTGTGAAGTCTGCAAGAGAAAACATAGTGCTGCTGCACACTGTTTCCCAGAGCACTCTTTAGCCCTCAGGAGTTGCTGCCAAAGCTGCCTCCAAAAGCGCTGAGCTGACACAAAGTAGGAGAGCAGAGGAGCTCAGGCATGACTCAGTCTTGGGTTTTCCTCTTGGTTTACATGCGCAGCTGTCCTTTAAGCCAGAGTCATATGTTATGACATTAACCACGCTACACCCTTAAGTAGGGTTGGTTACAGCTTATTTTGTCTAAAACTTTACTTGGCCCATTAGGCCAGTTAGGATTGTGTAGACAACAACCTTTCTCTTTCTTCATTATCTTTCTTTTTTTTTTTTTCCCCAGTTACCATTGTACTGGAAGTGAAAGAAGCAACTCTCTCAAATCTACAGATTACCACAGAAGTGGAAACAAGAAGCGCCAGGGAGTTGCACCCACACAAGAGGAAGAACACTCTGGGCTTGTTGCCCCATTTCCACCTTATAAGCTGGGCAAAGTACTCCCAAGTTCCATCTGCAGTGGGAATGATTCTACCATTTGACCACTACACAGGAATCAGTGAGAACTGAGTCTTCATCTGCTGTGGCACACTCATCACAGAAAAATAGAGAAATAGGGCTGAGAGAAGGCCAGAGAGGCCATTTAGTCCACTTCTCTTCCTGAAATCAGATTCACCCAAACCTGTGCCAGTCTCCACTGATGGAGATTCCACATCTTCCAAAGAAAACTTGTTTGTCCTTTATTACCCTTAACACAAGGAAAATGTACAGAGGTATCACCTGGATCTCTACTGCCATAGTTTAAATTATTACTCACTCCCAGCAGACACAGAGAAAGACTTGCTCTCTTTCTCTTTATATCTATGTTTAAAGTACTTAAAGATGATTACTGAGTATCCATTCCTTTTTCTCTTTTCTAGACCAAGCTATGCAAGTTCCTTCAGCCTTTCCTCATAAGCCACATTTTTTACACTTCTGGTCATCCTGACATCTCTCCTATAGACTCCAGCCACTCCACATTCTCCCTTAATTAAAGCACCAGAAACTGGATGTGATCCTCCAGCCAGGTGCTCTGCTGCCCTTATCTGAATCAGAGCATGAAAAGTATGCCAATAGTCCTGTTTATTCAGCTGTGAAGATAGAAAAATATTTTTGTATTCATTACTCTGCATTATGTTCCTTAGTCATTTCTTCAGATGTACCATTCCATCCAAAGATAAAAGAACCAAACCTTTTTGTTCATCTCTTCCAGACAAAGTAATTTCATTGCTTTTCCAACTCATATCCTTACTAAAGCTAAAATACATTTCTGCTATTCTCCCTTATCCATAGTTACTCTCATAGAGGCATATTAGATGGGTTTGAAATGATTTGTTCTTGATAGACTAATACTGGATGTTACTCACTTTGCAGTTAACTTCTGAAGGCTCAGTGATCATTTCCTCTGCCCCCTCATCATTTGAAAAAAATAGTAAGAGGCAACACATTTGTCTCTGTACTCCGCGATTCCTCAAAGATAACAGCTAATAGTTCTGGCGTTGCTTCAGACACTTCTCCTGGTCTCCTAGGAGGAATTTCATCAAGTCCAGCTGATTTGAAAACATCCAACATATCTAACTCTCTGGAATGATACTGCTTGGTTTTGGAGAACACTGAAAACATTCTCAGACATACTTAGCAAAATAAAGGTCCTAGATAGAATTCTGAAATGAAAATACTCCCTTACCAGATGGAAAAACTAAGTAGCTGGAAAAGCCGACAGGTGTGGAAAAGCCCAGATTCAGCAGGAGTTACCCTTATGAGGAAAAAAAAAAAAGGGCAAGTTCTAAATTCTCAAAGAAAGCATAATTCAGAAGATGCAAGTAATCCAGCAGGGAATTGAAAGCACATATATTGTTTTTTATACAAGGTGCCAAAAAAAAGAAACAAAGAAAAACACTCAGTTCTACACAGTGTTTGAAATCCATGAAATAAGATGAGGAACCAGAATGCCTAATCAATATTCAGACATTGCTACATCAGGCATATTAGAGTTTTTGGGAAAGACAATGGGACACTAATATCAAGATACAAACTACACAGTAAAAATAAAATGTTCCAGTGGCAGAACAGTGATCTGCCCTTCTGAAAGTTCAGCATCATGCTGAATTTGTAAGCTAATCAACTCAATGTGTAACACAGTGTCTATACAGATTGAAATTCCAGGACTAAGTATGAAGAATACAGGTAGGATAGATAATGTTACTGACCAAGGACAATAAAATGCCTTGAATTCAGTAAGGTGAAGGAGATCAGAGTGGCAGTGTGGTCAGGAAATACAGAAGTAATGGGATACTTCAAGTGTAGACTGACAAATATCACGCCAGGAGTTGAAACAGATGTAGTTTTTGGATTCTGCCAGCAATTATTCCACAGAGCACCTGGTTGAGAGCCCATAGGAACAAATGCAGTTTTTGGCTTTGTACTGAGAAATGTGCGTGATCTGGTTCTAGCCCTTCCAGTGGAAACATCACTCTGCAACCGCTACCAGAGAGGACGCAGCCAGCAGCTCTGAAGGAGCACCACGGGCCAAATACTCCACTGCCATTGTGCTAAACTTCAAAGAAAGCTAGGCAAAAATGAAGAAGCTTGTTACAAAGAAACTAGAAAGGTCAGCAGAGAGGATTAATTCCTAGCAAGCAGCATGGAAACTACTGAAGACACCAGACTAGAAGCATAACACCGCTGCGTATGACCTATTGAGAAAGGCCGGAGAATGGATTAAAGGAGGCCAGCACATACAAACAGTCAAGTAAGCAAGTTTATTAGCAGTATGAAGGCATTCTTCAGAAAGATGTCTATTGTATCCAAGCAAATAAAATGAAATGAATCATGTAGTCTGTCAGATTAAAAGCAAAATCCTAATTAGCAAGGCTAAAAAAGACTTCAAAGAGCACTAGCTGAAAGAATTAGAACTAGTACTAAGCTCTGCAGAGAAGGACCTGCATATCCTGGTGGACAACAGGTTGACCATGAGCCAGCAGTGCATCCTTGTGGCCAAGGAGACCAGTGGTATCCTGGGTGCATTAAAAAGAGCGTTGCCAGCAGGTCAAGGGAGGTGATCCTCCCCCTCTACTCTGCCCTGGTGAGGCCACATCTGTAGTACTGTGTCCAGTTCTGGGCTCCCCAGTTCAAGAAAGAAAGGGATCTTCCAGAGAGAGAGTCTAGCAGAGGACCACAAAGAGGATCAAGGGCCTGGAGAATCTCTGTGAGGAAAGGCTGAGACCTGGGACTGTTCAGCCTGGGGAAGAGAACACAGAGAAGGGATTTTATCAATGTTTATAAATATCTTAGGTGCAGG
This sequence comes from Numida meleagris, assembly GCF_002078875.1. Classification (NCBI taxonomy): domain Eukaryota; kingdom Metazoa; phylum Chordata; class Aves; order Galliformes; family Numididae; genus Numida; species Numida meleagris. The sequence goes on from NC_034409.1 coordinate 76,523,171, forward strand.
AGTCAAGTGGATTTTGGTTATTTTGGCAGTGCCCAGCAACAGGACAAGGGACAATGGGCATAAACTGTAATACAGGAAGTTCAGTCTGAGTGTGAGGAAGAACTTCTTTACTGTGAGAGTGACAGAACACTGGAACAGGCTGCCCACGAGTTGTGGAGTCTCCTTCCCAAAATATTCAAAACCCACCTGGATGCTTTCCTCTGCAGCCTACTCTATGGAACCAATTTCAGCAGGGGGTTTGGATTAGATAACCTCAAGAGGCCCTTTCCAACACCTACAGTTTGTGATTCTGTGATTTCTCATATGGATCGATGACCTCACAGTGACCATCGTCACTAAGGGATGAAACGTGAAGATACAGTTCCATGAAGACATTAGTTCTGTGCTCAGGAGCAATTAAAGTGCCAGTCAGAAGTTGGGAGTTAGTAAGAAAGTAAGTAAACAACATCATGTCCGTGTATAAGCTCATGGTTAGCCCCAAGCTTGAATCTGTGTGCAATTCAAATCCTAATACCATCTCAAAAAAAGAAATAACAAAGCTGGAAAACGTTCAAAGAAAGGCCACAGAAATAATCGAAAGTATGGAATGACTCAGTAAACCGGAACATTTCTGCCAGGGAAAGAAAAGATGTACATGAGAGGTCTACAAAAGCCTTAATGAAGTTATTATGCATTATGATACATGTCACTTCTAACTCAAGAACTAGGAACTTTAGAATGAAGGTAGCGGGAATCAAGCTCAAAAACAACAAAGAAAAGTGAGTTTTCATACATGCAATAAAACTATGGAGTACTCTGCCCGAGGATGTTATTGACATGAAAAACATGAGTTCAAGGAGACGCCAGGCAAGTGTTTAGAAGTGCACTGCATCAAAGGATATTAAACAGGGAAAAAATATCAGTATCAAGAAATTGCTGGAGTTAAGTTTGTTTGAAGATTAGGAGAGACTCATTTGCACTTCACTTGTTCTTTCCCTGCTATAGCCATTGTTGCAGAAAACTACCAGGAAACAGGGATCTTCAGTCAAAAGCAGCTTCATGTACCTCTTTCTTATACAGTAGTTTGATTGAGCAGTCTAAGCTGTGCATCATAGCTACTTTCAGGCTGGATTCAACAAACAGTGGTACACTGGCCTTCTCCTATCTTATCTACACATTATCAATATATTATTACCTTTGCATTCATCTTCTTCAGTGTGCCTTCATAGTTTAAGTATGTATTAGAAGTCATTGAGCGGTCTTCTTTCCAAATAAACTTTGAAGCTCTCTTCTATTCTACATTTTTAAATAAATGAAAACATAAAGATTCTTTACAAACAAGAGCTACAAAAACTGTTGCCATTTCACATCTTGTCGTTAAATAATGACAAATGCTCTTAACAGTTTATATAATTGTCTAGGCACAACCACACTTCTTTGTTAAGCCTGCATTAGGATCAGATTTGCTATTTAGCCTGCATTTCTAGTTCAGTTTCATCAATTATGCCAAGATGTCACCAATGCAGTTCCAGTCCTAGACTCTCTTCTACCTTACTATACATCTCTCTCTTCATCTGAATCTTCATATTTATGCATAGTGTTAATGAAGAAAAAAAATTGGCTGTCAAATATGTATACTTTCACACTATTCCTGAATGCTAAATCTACAGCCCCGGAGGAATTCCTTGGTTTTACTTGTTTGCTTGAATTGATTTGCTTTCTTGAAACAGCGTGAATTTCTCAATTTGGCCAGCTCTCTCCATAGATTACTAAAGAACTCTTTAGCATGTAGCATCCAGAACAATGAGAAATTTGAATTACTGTAGCATTGTGAGTGTGGTTTTGATTTTTTTTTAATATGCATCATTTATTTCTCATAATTTTGTTTTAGAACAAATAAAAGTTTGGGAAAAAAAAAAAGTAATCAGTCTTCCTTAAAGGATATCATTCTCTCTGGTGAATTTGTGGAAAGCAGGAACAGAATGAATTTCTTTTCATTTCCTCACTGGGAATATTAAATGCAATGCAGCTAATTTGCCTGTGAATTAAATTTCCAGCTTTATTTCAGCTCTTCATTGTTGCTCTTATATTTTATTTCACTTTTGCAGGGGAAGATACAGTACTATGCTACCTAATGTGTAGTGGAGGGAGAAAAGCTTTGTGTTATGGTTTCTTTTTCTAGCACGGAATTTCTCTAACAGAGACAAATATATACAGAAAACAATAGATGTAGTTGTTGTAGGAATCAATTGCTTATCAGACTTCAGTGTCTACTGAAAAAATAATTCTCCCTTAGACAGATATACATAAGATGAGGCTTTCTGATGGGAATTTCTGCCTTTTTAATGTAGGCTTGTTCCTCCACTTACTGCATGACACAAATTTCAAGTGTGCCATTTCTGCTGGCTCCTGTCAGACAGAAGAGTCTAAAAGAGAAGCTTTAAAACCAGCCCTCTGGATGCAATTCCACCCAGGACTGGAGCCACAGGAAGGTTTGTGTGATGGGGCTGTTGGTAGGTGGCTGTAGGAGGGATCCTGACTGCAACAAAGGACACCAGAACTTCTTGCTGTGTCGGGATGCCCTTCAGCACCTGCAGCCTTGTATTCTCTACAAGCAATGCCAGTACTATTCCACAGTCAAGGAGCTGTCCTCTTGAATAGGGTTGGGTTGGTGTTTTTTTTTTTTTTTTTTTTTTTTTAAGTGAAAACCTTAAAGGGTAAGCAGACCAGCCTATCTGCATGTACGTAAGAACCTGTTGACAGTCCCATACATTCATTTTCTCTGCCTCTCTCTGCTCAGAGGACTTTTTAACAGTTCAATGACTATTCCAGCTGTGCTGCTTTGGAAGCCCAAAATTCTGCTGTTGGCCTGTTAGTTTGGAGTTTGGTTGGAAACACTGCTTACTTGTTGGCTACTGCATTGCTCTCCTGCTTACTTTTCCTTCAGCAAGGCCAATTCATTCCCCAGTGAAAGCATTATAACCTCAAGTACAGTAAATCATCTCGCTAATAATGTCACAGTAAAATTATTATATCTCATTATTCTTAATTATTTTGCAATGTTTCCACGTTTTCCCCCAAGCTCCATGCTGGAGGATATACAGCCCTTCCTTTATCAGAATTAAGGATGCACTCCAAGAGACACCCTAGGGTAAATTTTAGTGAAACCAAGATCCATTTTTGTCCCTACATCCCAGGTTGCGGATACATTTTACATGAGGCAGAGTGGACATTTAACATGTTTATACCAAATTTAACAACCTCCCAAACACACAAACATTCACACAAAGACTGAATATATTTGTTACACTTACATGTGAATTGATCATGTAAAAAATATCTTGCCCTGTTTACTCCAGAAACTTGTAAAGCATACCTCACTGGTATTTCCATAAACAGCCTTTCCATTATCTGCTGTTACACATTTCCCTTACACCCACATCTGCCTGCTAAGGAGATAATCAAATAGAACGGGAAGAAGTTTATTTGTCTGATTGATTATTTGTTTCTTTTATGTTTTGTAGTTCTATTATTTGAGCTATGATTCTCCTTTACAAGCTCTCTTAAATAGCTGAAGAAAGCGAGGATGCTGAGGCTGTGAAGCCACATGTTATGATCTCCATACTCTCCTTTGGCACCAATAGACTAGGCAACCTTTAGCTATTCATTTCTCAGGCTGTTCTTTTGCTTGGGACTTCTGTTTTTAACAAGGGACAATGTCCTGCAGGATGTGCTACTTACAGCATCTGAAGAATGATGTAGAATACATGACAGAATGCAGTTGCTGTATATTGGCAAGTAATTGCCTACTACATAACAGTTTCATTTTCTCTCCTTATCTCCAGGAATTTTTACATATGTTAGGGCATTATTTTCTGCAGCACTGCTCTGAGAATCCACGAAAGCCATAACTGACACCTGAGGTAAAGGTCTAATGAAAGTATTCCTAGAGCCCCGTACACCCAGCTAGAACTTATACCCTGAGAAACATCCATCCTCCTCAGCAAGACCATGGTCTGGCAAAGAACAGCAATCCATCAGTTCATTGGGCTCATCTGGATGATCATTTCATATAGAAGGACAATTTTAATAAAGTGATGGCGGAGAGAAGGAAAGGAAGGAATTAGCAATGTGCCGAAATAATAAGCAATATGTATATACTCACGGAATTTTCATAGGGAGTGGATACAAGATCCCAGCATAAACAGAGCCACAGAGGAGGCAGGAATTCAATTGAAGGCAGATCCTGCCAAAACAGGGCACCTGGAACTCAAACTACTGCAGTACACATGGAGAATTATCCCTCTCAGCATCAGAAGTAATGTGGGAATTTGGGAAGGAAAGCAGCTTTAGTAGTCTGCTAGTTGGCCTGCTCTAGTGCCAACACACCCTAAATTCTAGCCAGCCTATGAGCTGGAAATTCATTCAGAACTGGTGGATGATCTGCTGGAAAAGCAGACAGAGTACAAGTCCATCCTCAAGCCTCTGGGCATTCGAGCACTGTTCAGGCCTCACGGTACCAACCACTTGAGTGGGTGATCTAAGGTAAAGGGTGCTGCTGACTCCTGGCAAGAGGCATTCAACAAGCAGTGGTGGGAAGATGAGCCTTTACCTGTGGAGTTCAGGAGGCTTAAGTTGGCTATTACGAAAAATTTTTTCACATAGAGGGTTGTGAAACATTGCAACAGGCTGCCCAGGGAAGTAACTGAATCACCATCCCTGGAGGTATTTAAAAGATGTGTAGACGTGGTGGTTAGGGACATAATTTAGTGGTAGTCTTGGCAGCACTAGGTTAACAGTTGGACTCAATGATCTTAGAGGTATTTTCCAACATAAATGATTCCATGATTCCATGATTCTACGATTCTGTGTTTCATCTGCTCCCCAACTGTACGTCTCAAAGTGCACACATTCAACTTTAATTCTTAGTTTTTATGGCTGACCCTTCAGCAGCTGAGCCCACCATCCCAGAGATAATCTGGGATAAGAAACACAGAGCAGAGTCATGTCAACAAAGTGTCATCCTCAACTGAAAATAGCTCCCAGAGTCTTGTGAAAATGAAGATGAAAACGTCTTTATGCATTTCAGAGGAGACAAAGAAAAAGTGAAAGGTAAGGTTGGCCAGCAATGCCCTGCTTTGGAGGAACTTCTGGAAATAAAAGTTTGAATGCATCTCATGTAGGTTAACATCTGGTGGATTAGAAAGTGTGGGTGACAGCTTTGGATCTAAGTCTGAAGAATATTTGCATATATTAGGGTCAAATGAAATGCATGTATTTGATCCTGTTAAGCTCTGTGACTTTGACTGGAGAAAGAGCCAAAAAAAAAAAAGAAAAATTAGAATTGGAGCTTGTGTCTATTCCCTGGTATTCTCAGCACACTTAGAGTAGCTGTGTTTTTTGTTTTTTTAATGAAAAACGTACATGTATTTGAAGTCTTTTTCTCCGCCTATCCTTTCCTCAAAGAAGCAGGGTCTGGGTTTATCATTTCCTGCTACAAGCAGGCCTTTGACACAGGAACAGGGGCTCAGAAATTCTGTTCAGAAAATAAAATAAAAATGCCTTAACTAATCTACCTTCCACGCACTACAAGGAATCCACATGGTCTCAGTCAAAAAGCCAGCATCTTCCCTTTTCTAAGTAGTAAAGATTAACACAGAGGCAGCGTGCAGCAATATGACATTTAAAAATAAAGAACACAGAATCTGCTCCACAGAATTAAGAGGCAATCTGGCAGCAGTGGTCAGCTTGGGCCTCAAATCTCTTCTGTGAAAACACGTATGAACTGCATCAAGGTTACAGCAGAATGGTTAGTACTGGCTTAATATTGCACAAGCCTACTCCCAGAATCTGTTGTTCCCTACACTTAGATCCCTTTCATTTGCACAGTTTGACAGTATGAGGACAACTGATGCTGGAAGAATATGGACGCAGTATGTCAGCCCAGGAGGAGATGAATAAGTATCACACAGATGGTGTGTGCTTAGAGGAGAGGACAGGACGGACACACTCTACTCATAGCTGGCCCAAAATGTAATCATCTGTGCACCTGGCTTCAGACAAAGCCAGAGAAGAGATGTGGTTTTAGTTAGCAATGTAAGCTGCATCACAAAGGCAGAATGTCTATTAGTTAATGGCTAGTATCAGTTTTCAGTCCTTTTAAGACCATAAATATTTTAAATATCAAGGCATTTTTCTTTCATGTGTGTATCTATTTCTCTTAAGTGCATTCCAGTGCTGTCCATCCCTTTCTCCTCTCCTCTACCCTGCCCAAGATCAAACATGAGTTTGTCCATCTCCAAGCCCTCAGCCACAAAAGGTGTTCCTGGCTCATTACAGGTCACGTCAGAATATTTTGCGATTATTTCACGCTTCCTATTACCTTTGAGAGAAGGCTTCAAATTATAGGACTAGGCAGTCAATCTCATAAGGATGGTGGAATATCACAACAATTAATTTGGCGTGAAGCTCTGACTGTTAATAACCCACTTGCCTGTCTGTAGGTGCCCGGGACAGATTCAGGCATCATTAAAGGACTGATACAGACGCACAAAGGAGGCTTGCCTGACACAGAGCAGATTCTGAGAGCCTCTAAAAAGCAGGGTGGAGCCTGACAGCACCATTTGTGTCCATTTGATATGGAGAGTCACTGTTTGATTCGCCAGATGTGCTCTACCCCATTCCACTCACCCATCATCTAATTTCCTCTCTGTCAGTGGTAATGGTATTTGGTATGTGTTTCTCCATATGAGGGCTTTTGTATCATGCTCTACATGGGCTTTATGAGTAAGGCATTCTGTTACTTTGCTGCCATGATGAGCAGTACACTGGCCTCCCCTCTGCTTTGTTTAACTTGGTTCTTCTCCTGTTTCTCAGTTAGCTGACATGACTGATATGGATTGGTTTGTTTAGCAATAGGGATTAGTACATTAGTTTAAGAACCAATATAGTAGTTTAGCAAAAGGAATCCATAAGTGATAATTCTAAAATTTTCCATTTCTGCTTTAGAGGGTGAATTGTCTTGTTTTCCTCAATAATTTTGCACTGGGGTTCATAATAGAATATTTCTATCAAAAGGTGCAAGGACCCTTTCCGCAGGTTCCAGATATATGGTGTTAAAAAGTTGCTCACTATGACCTAATAAACAATAGAAATTTTCCGAAGTTGACAGTGAGTCAAAGGCCTCAGTGATGAAGCCGATAGAGAAAAATGGGGAAGAAGGAGGTGGGCACTCGACCACCCTATGTACCACTAAGCATGCTCAAAGGGACACTAGCATATATTTATGAGTCCTTGGAAAAGAATGAATATGTATGCCAATGTACTGCACATGCATGTCTAATCTATTCAAATGTAGAACCTGAACTCTGAGAGGGTGCACTTGTTTGTCAAGTTGCTCAGTACATATCACAAGGAATAAAGGAATGCTGCTTTCTTACACCACGCTGGAGTTAGGGATTGTTTTCCCAGATTACAGATAACATGACAAGGACAAATGGACTTGCCTTCTCTTCTATGTCATTTATTCAATTTCAGAGAAAGTGCCCGCTCTTTGAATAATCACATTCATTAGACTTCAATACTAGTCACTGATGTCTTTTATTGCTCTCATATACAATAGAATTCTCCAAGTGAGGAAGCCAACTGCACAGGTGAATTGTAGAGTGGTGGAGAGAATCAGTGTCTGTGAACTCACCCTTTGAGAGAACAGTCCAGAAAGTAGGTGAGCTCTGGGGACGTGCCCAAATCCCCTGAATTTCCCTCAGAAACACGCAACTTATTTAGAATAGATAATTCTGGTTTCTCCAACTCCAGTTGGAGTTGAATAATGCCAGATGTTAAATAATACTAGCAGACCTCATGGTTTCAGAAGTAACAATAGGATCTAAGCAGTAGCTAACTCCTGGCTGCAGAATGTTGGCATCAGTCAGATGACAGAAGGATAGGAGAAGGACAGAAGTTTAGGGACAGCAGAGAGGTAGCTCCTGTATTGTAATTCTGCTTGTGTCATACAAAGATGAATACTCCAGGGTTAATCTCTGGCATCATCTGGTGGCAGCAAAATATGACAGAAAGTGAAGCTTATGAAACTTCCCTGTCCTTAACATGAATGTTTTGAGTGCACGTTTCTTAAGTTTTGTCATTTTCTGGGAGAGAAAGACACTGCAGAACCGGCTGTATATTCACATTCATCTACATGCATGATGTGGGTTATCCTGGGTCTCTGCTGGTGAAGTGGTTGGATTTTCTCTCCAGGCATTTCAGCACTAAGACTCCTCTGCATCACAGTAGTGGCAGCATGAAATTCTCTACTTGTATTTCCAAGGTTAATAAATAGGTAAGTTTGTAATCACTTGCCTACTGCTGAGTATCCAAAACCAGTTTAACATTCATAGTCATATGTTTAGAAGTGTTTAGTGTAACTGGCTCCTTTATATATTAATTGTTACTTTCACGTTGTCCTCTATCTGTTAGACCTCCAGCAGCTGGGGTCCAGATTGGAAAGTAGATGCCTATGGCAACTGAATGTGTCATTTAACATTGTAAGCTTCACAGAAGGTGTTAAAGGGAGCTGGCATGCGAGTTATGCAAGGGACATAGGGATTCAATCACACACTGTGCAGTTTCAGACAACTGAATTGGAAAGAAAGAATGAAGCGAAATTTGTGCTGTTATCTAGGAATGGTACAAAAGACTTTGAAGTCAGTTGAAAGATTTTCACTGACTTCCAGAGCTCTGGATCAGGTCCTGGATAGTCTTAGGCAGAATGACAGGGAACCTTCATCTTCAGGAATTCCTTTCAAGGGATGCTGCATTAAATGGCTTTAATTAGCTGTCAGGGGCAGTGTATCTTTAGATAATGAAATGGAAAATGTTAAGATCTTCATGGACACTTCAGCTGTTGTCCCCTAAGCAACTCAAATCTAGACACCTTCTCTGAGACGTACAGATCTATATTTAACATCTATATAACTGAGGTCAGACACAGAGAGGACAAGCTCTTAGCACTTACCATTGAAGTTAATGACAACTGTGGGTGATTAGCAGCTGTAAAAATCCGGTCTCTTGCTGAGAAGCCTAAATACAGATTAATCACAGGGATGCATCCAGGAAGAGACACTGCAATTAACAATGGATTGTTAAAACACACGTCATTGTTCTTATGCAAATGTATGCAACTGGGCAAAGACCAGCCATTCCACTAGCATCCTTAGCAGCTAAGGGCATGGCTGCAGTCAAGCCAGACAGCTGTTTGGAATTTGGATAAATGGTGTTGTCCCAGTGTTTGAACATTTTTCATACATATATATGTACATATATATATACACATACATATATGTGTCAGCCTTACCAGCTCTCTCATAATTTTTGTTCCTTTGCACTGGATTCTACCAATTTGCCAATAACTGTCTAGTAATAATGCAACCAGAATGAAGCACAACAGGCAGCCTCCCAGCTGGTGTTAATTGGCACAGCTCCACTGACTTCAAAGATATCAAAACTTTCAGGTGTGGTCACATCACGCATGTAGAGAGTAGGGTTTATTACCATGTTCTCTGATGTGGTGCCTTTTTGTATGCAGCCCAAACTGCATTGCTGACACACTGCAAACTCATGTCCAATTTATTGTCCACTCTCAAACTTAGGTCTCTTTCAGCCTATCTACTTCCATGGTTCCCTTGGTGAATAATGTGTTTTAGATAGTTTTCCCCATATGTATTTAAATTTTTTTCCAAGTAGGGTTTCATCTTGTCACGCAGTGACCTAGTTTCTGGTTCTCTGACTTCTTCAGTTTTGCTCTATTCACATTATTCTGAGGCTGCGCCCTTCCATACTAACACTGCTGGCAGGCACAACAAAGTTGAGATTTACCCTTTTTTCTGTTACAAAAATGCTAGAAAACAGCATAATTATTACTCAGTGTGCAAGATGTTCTGCAAACTTCTGGAGAGCTACTGACTGCAAGCTGGTATTCAGGTTGTTCTCAGTTCTCCTCACATTGACAAAACATTAAAAATTGTGCTACTGAAATTAAAGAGCCAAGCCTAGAGCTGCAACTGAGATATGATTGACACAGCTCCGGATACAAGACAGAGCAAAGCAGATGTCCAGAGAGGTGGTGGAAGCCCCATTCCTGGAGACATTCAAGGTCATGCTGGACTGGGCTCTGAGCAACCTGATCTAGCTGTAGATGTTCCTTTTCATTGCAGGGGAGCTGGACTAGGAGATCTTTAAAGGTCCCTTCCAACTCAAATAATTCTATGATTCTATGAACTTAGTACCATGGTACCTTAGCAGCAAAGCATTCTCAGCACTTCCAAATCTGGCTGCCAGGCCAGTGCCTCCTAAAAGTCAAAAGTGCTTGAAAGCTGTTCTAATTCATCTCACTTACCTCAGGCAGGTGGAAGCCAGGCATAGCGGGAACATGGAGAAACGGAAGGGGACATGCCTGTGTTGGAGACCTGGAGAAGGGATAACACAGGAGCACTACAGCTGGTTCACATCCAGGGGTCCATGTAAGACACAAAGGTCCAGTGTCAGACCTGTTCCACATACTGCTCACCCCATTTCCATTAATCTCATACATGACTAAAATCTATTTTAAAAACTTCTGCCTGACAAGGTTTTCCTACTTTCTCATCACACTGCCATGATGTAAATCCTGCTGCTTACTTATCCCTTGGCAGCTGAGATTAGACACATGGGACTGGGGCTCAAAGACAGCACTGTGTTTAGGCAGTCAAATGATGAACTTACTCTGGACTATGGGTAAGCAGCTGTAGCAGAAGGCAAGAGCTGAAACACAGTTTTTGCCAGGAGCTCTTTGGACGTAATGTGGCACCCCCAAACTGCAGTGCACGGCCAAAACTTCTCTCCTATTCTGAACCCATACTCCAGTGCATCTGGGCCATAATACCACAGAGGCTGTAGTGCTGAACCACAACTGGCTGGCAAACAGGCTTTATGACGAAGTATTTTTAAACAAAATAGAAATTAAATATGTAGGACACCTTCTGTGTCTGTAATAATATTGTAATTCCTTTCCTCATGTTTTCCAATGTAATCTCAGCTCTTATTAAACACAGACACAGCATAAACACTAGAGTTGTAAATGGAGTGAGAACCTGCCCATCAAGGTACCATAGCCTACACCTACCCGAGTATCTACCCTAAATATTAAAGAATGGGCAGGCCCAGGTAGAGGAGCTCTGTCACCTCCCTGCTAAACCACTGAAACTGCCCCTGCTGCAGCCTCCACCCAGGCATTCTCTCAAACATTCTCCAAGGATTGTTCCCAGCTGGCAATCAGGACACAGCCATTCTGGTAACAGGATTATATCTCAAAGCATACAAATGACAGCCACATTATGACAGCTAGATCCATTTGGTTTGCCAGCATAAAAATTTCCTTACCCCTGAAAACAGATAAAAATAGGATGTGAAAACGGAAAATTTCTGATGAAAAGGAGGATTCGGCAATTAGACAGATTCAAACAACGTGAGTCCTACTGGCTCTGTGAGTTCTGACATTTTTAAGTAGAGTGAAGGAAGAAGAAAGGGCAGACAGAAACTTGTAGTGGAAGGCAAGATAAAAGCCTTTTTAGGTAAGGGAACACGCAGTACACGGGAAGGTTAGAGTGTCCATCAGAGGGCTACAATGATGGTGAGGGGTCTGGAGATCACGGCGTATGAGGAACGGCTGATGTTCTGTGGTGTGCTCAGCCCAGAGCAGAGGAGCTGAGGGGAGGCCTCATGGCGGCTGCAGCTCCTCACAGGGAGCGGAGGGGCAGTGCTGAGCTCTGCTCTCTGGTGACGGTGACAGGGCCTGAGGGGATGGCATGGAGCTGTGTCAGGGGAGGGGCAGCTGGGGGTTAGGGACAGGTTCTGCACCAGAGGGCGGTGGGCATGGAACAGGCTGCCCAGGGCTATCTTGGTATCTGGCTCCTTCTACAAAGAGGAGAATTTTAGGTAGTTCCATTCACATAAATATGCAGTAAATATAAAAAGTATGCTAAATATGCTGTGTTAATTGTTGAAAACTAGGATACGCCATATTATGTAAATACGTTTCTTGCCACTGATATAGATAAAAAGGTAGCATTCACATGAAAAAAAATATTGTTAAAGAGTGTACAAAACACATATGCAAGCAACTGTTGGTGAGCAACATCAGCTGTGGTATTGTGTGTTCTCTGTCTGGACCCCTGACACCAACCTCTGCTACTTGTAAGTTCTGCTTCCCCTCCTCTTCCCCCTGGTGTGGGCTCCTCCACGTTCATTCTCATTCCTTTTCTCCCTTCATCTGTTCTCTTTTTTCCTCGTACAGCACTCTTCCAATCTTTCCCCTCTTCTGGTTTTCTGTTGCCTTCTTCCCACCAACAAAGGTTATGGTCTTTCAAGACCTGGCTGCTCTTTGAACTACAGTCCTTCCATCTCTCTCCCCCTCATTCTTTCCCCATTTTTTTTGTTTTCTGCAATCACCTTCAAGGAGAGCAATTCTGCCAGCATGGTCTTTCTCTTGTTGCACTTTATCGTGTAATTACTTTGGTGCTGTTAATGACCTGCTCAGCTATTAGTCTCTTTCACACACACACTAACTGAGCTACTTGTAGGGATGGGGAACTGGAAAGAACCAGCATAAATAGGAAGTCCTTAGGTTTAGGACAAGACGGTAACAAAGAGTAGATAGAAAGGTCCAGATGACCTTCTTCCATATATACATTCCATCACAATCCACAGAAAGTTTCTAAAACCTAACATAAGACCTGAAGTACAAAGAGCAAAAGACACACATATGACTGAAAAAGAACTGGTGAGATGAAAAAATGTCCCAAGGCAAACTTTAAGGGAAGCATTTTGTGCAGATTCTGGGATCATCTGACCTCAAGTTAAAAAATAAAATGTTAAGAACACACTGGACCTGAAGAGCTCTAAATTCCAGCATATTCTATAACCTGGTGTCTCTATCACGTTTTGAGGATAGCCGGTGCACAACATGAATTTAGGCTGCACACAGGTTGTATCCACCCTAGTAACAGCAGTGTCTGAATCCTCATAAGAAGGACTTCATCGCCTCTGCCCCAAGTATTTTTGTCTAACAGCATAACCAGCAGGGAAGGAGAAGCAACAGGAAGCTGCAGTAAATGCCAGAAGCTCAGCAGGCATCCGTGGCATGCAAGGCTCTTCAAACAACAGCACCACCTGGGGTCCATCCCATCTCCACATCAGAAATCATGTCAGAACTGGTGAATGGGTGCCCAGCAAGCAAGAAAATTTAGCAGCTATTTCCACTGGGAAGCTATTTCCTAGCTTCCATCTAGGAAACCTTGGGGATACAGGGCACAACAGGTCAGACGCAGCAGTTGTGCTGAGTAATCTGACCTGGAGAAAGATTCATTTTTGACCCTAAATCTGGAGAATGGTTTAACCTAGAGTGTGCAAATAAGCCATATCTCCTGAAGTAGGAGATACTTCAGGAACCTCAGGACTGCCAGCAGTGTAGGATCTAGGGAAAGTACAGAGGTGTTCACATTTCTCATATGCAGGCTTTGACCCTGAGTATGAACATCAGCAGTGTATTCTGCAAAGTCTGAATCTGCAAAATTCTGCCATGTGGATTCACAGTGTGGCATTATTGTGCATAGATGGGTGAATTATCTCTGGTGATGGGAAACTGCCCTTTGAATAAATTAGCAATGCAATTCACATATATAGACTTCCACTTCTGTGTCTCAGCTGTATTGGCAGGCACATTACTCCACTGCTGCTCATTGACTTTCTGCAGAAGCATACAAAACTGTTCTGTGAAAATAAATGCTAAACATCACAAGACAAGCAACCTGTAGCTCCATGTAGCTTACCTCTGCTTTCCCAGATCTCAGGGTGCCGGATATCCTGGAACTGCAATACCATCCATAGGCAAAAGGCAATTTTTTTAATTGATTCTTATTGGCAGAATCTCCATTTGCAGATTGAAATACCTGCATAAATGTTAAAACAGATCTCTTGGCAAAGCACAGAGAAATTGATTTAGCAATTGGGAGCTAAGAAAGAGGGGAAGAAACTTCCTCTTCAGGGAAGAAAACTGGGAAACAAATCTAAAACTACATTAGAAAACTGTTCTCCACAGATACCAAAATAAAACCCAGTGAGATGTCCCACCTACATCCTTCCTCTCCCTTCTCCCCTGTTAAGGACTGAGAGGCAGGTATACCCACAGCAATTAGACTTAAACAAACAAAACAAATTGGAGAGGTCATGAGTGTGCTACCCAAGTGTAAAGAACAGGCCTCTTGCATCAGCATTTAGTGGGCCAGCATGCGAGAATGATGGATGGAGAGTCTGGGGGAAGGGAGATAAGGAAGTGTCCTTGCTGTTGAAGCCCTCATTGAGTTTGATGGGAATATGTGAGCAGGAGACTTGCAAGGAATATGGAGCTGATAATCAAAAACATGACAGGGAAACAGATGTTGCCTGCTTTGGAGACTCTCCTTGCACATTCAACACAATAGAAAGGGCTCAGATAATAAAACAGAGAGGATCCCAGCAAGAAATATAGCGTGCTGACACTTTTATGACCTGAGATGCTTACAAAATACAGAAATGGCGTTTTGTTTGCTTTCCATGCGCAGCTTGATATCACATGCTCAGCTCTCTCTGCTGCCACTCGGAGTCAGGAAAGACGATATATTTTCCTTTCCAGATAAACCTAGTGATTCTAGTCAGGTGCAGAAAGCAAATAAATTACATAAGAAGACTTTTTGTATCTATTAATCAAGAGGCTTGTCATTTTCCAGGCCTTGATCCACATGAAAGAAAGTGAAGAGGGGGAGGGGATCTAGGAATAAGTAAGGATGTGGAAGGGAGCAGAAAGTCTCCTCTTGCTGGAGCTGCCTGAGAGTTTTCTCATAGCACAAAGGACCATAGCTTAGACAAACACATGGAAAAACAACTCCCTGCCCACTGTGTTTGGAGCTTTCCCTGCAAGCCAAGGGGATGTGCTCCAAAAAGAGGAATTCATGAACCAGAAATATTCCATTATGCTTTTGGGGCAGTTATTCTTACATTTCCTTTTTCTTTTGAATGTTGGGAGGAAAATATCCCACTGCTGAAAAAAGGAGGCACATTCAACAACCTGTCTTCAAGTATATCCCAATAGGCCAAGTCACAGACCTAGAGGTTCTTTTCCAGCACACAGCTAGATATTTGTGAAGTACAGCAAGGAAGTCATGAAGCGACACAGCTGGTTACTTACATAGATAAAGGAGATAGTTATCACTGTAGAGTGCAATAATACTAATATCAAGTAGAAAGATACAATGGACTCGGTAGTTTGCATGAGAAACTGACTCTATTTCACTCCCTGCCATTAACTTTATATGCAGCATTAAAACAAGACAGAATAATCGTATTAAGGTCACATTTACTTTCTTTCTTGGATTGCTGTGAATGTGAATCAGAGAATATTTATGGTAGTTTTGAAATCTTCCAAGAAAACAAAATAGGAAAGCATAAAATTACTGTATGGAAGGGTTGAATTATTGCTTCAGATCAAATATGAATCGGAGTAATATCCCACACAGAAAAAATGTCAGGAAAGTTCTTGAACCAGGAACCTGGTTCGCAGCCAAAGGGTGAATCCGGTTCTCTCTGAATCAACTACCTGAGAAAATCTGTCTGCTCATAGCTTAGATGGGTATATAGCAACAATGTGGGCAAAAGAAATTTATCTCTGAGGCTAGTTACAAAGGTAAATATTGCCTTAGGGAAGTTGGTCTCTCTAAATTCCTTCTACTGTCTGTAAAAAAAGAATGGCTTTTCCAGAAGGCACCTCGGGGCACCGGAGCTTAGTCTCTTCTGCACTGATTCCTGGACATTCCTATACAAGAGTGTGCCTTTCATCTTTCTGATTTCTGCACAAGAATACGCAATGAAAGAATTAATGCTAACAGTTAAATTATTACCATGATTTGAGTGATGTTTCTGATTCCGGTGTCCGCATTCATGAGAGGATGGTAGAAATTGGAATAGATTTGGAAAAAAAGTTTAATGACTAATAACAAGGTCAGGAAAATCTGCAGTATAGAGAGGGAGGAAGAAAGACAAATGCAGTTGCTTATCCAGTAGACATTTGAGATATCATTTTAATATAGATATAATTTTTATATTAGATATCAAATATTTATATGAGGAAAAAGTATCAACAAAGAGAGAGCTTTTTAGTTTAGCAAGAAAAGACAGTGTGAGAATAAAAAAATTCAGCTGGAAGGAATTTCTGATTAAGCACTGAAATTACCTACTGAGAGACATGAAGGATTTTCTGTTACAAAAAACCTTTACGTCAAGACTGAAAAGATTTACAAAGGCTATGCTACAACTCAGCCACAGGCTACTAATGTCACTTAGAAAAAAACCTAAAACCTTTTGTTTTATGACTTTGATCTTGAATTTTCTAGAGGCCTACAGTTTTTTGCAGCTCTTCCAATAAACTCTTAGCTTGTTGGCAGTCTCCATGCTAAGGCAACATTATCAACATATTCTGCATCAACCAAGGATGATTCTGTAATTTTTACTCCAACTTTAGCATCTGTTATCAGATAGTAAACTGGAACACTGAAAAGACTGGCTAACAAAGGTTTCTCTGATATATCCCTGTTGAAAGCAAATCCACAAGACAGTCATTAAGTCTTTCATAATTGACGGCAATGTGGTAAAGTTTCTTAACTGTCTACTCTTAACTCCTAGGACAAGGGATTCATCTCTATGATTTATATTGTGATTTGCTACATTTATATGATCTGCAAGCCCTAATAGTTATAACAGAATACCAGCTATGAAACTTTCTCCTCACCTGGGTTTCTTGTAGAGATATTTTTCGTAGTTGCTTTTAATTAAAAATGGTGCACACCCTTTCATTAGATTTCCTGTATTGGAGGAATTTATTTACTTACTTTACTTAATAAAGTTCTCTAATATTTTTTTTTCTGCTTTGGGAGGGTATTCCTAAAGTACTCACTGTAATAAAATGTCAAAGTATTTTCAGCATTAAAGCATATCCTCTCAGTTCCCTTTCAGTTGGAGTTCACATTCTTTTGCCAGGAGCAGAGCTGAGGAGCATCCCATCACTGCATTGATCTGGGTTTTAATACTCTCCACAAGCAGCAGCAGTGGTGTTTCAGGGCCATCAACTGCCAGGCATTCCTCAGAGCTCATCACCACTCAAGTGTGCAGTTGACCTTTCCAGGGGGATTCTGGTTTGTGGAGTACAACCAGCCTGTGCAGCCTGTGTCACCCAGATTCATCCAAAGCAGACAACATTGTTCTGCCTTTCCCCCACTATTTGGAGATGCTCTGGAAATCTCTGTGGTATGTAGCTTCTCTGTTCTTCACTCATTTATTTTTTGGTGGATCCTGAAGTGCTCTTTTCAAAATGACAAATAATAAAACCACTTTGTAGGACTCAGCGAGGTCCTCAATTTACAGATATGCATCTTTCTAGTAGTCCCAGCTCCTCACTCAACTTTCCTTCTGTTTTCTGTGCTGATCCCTGTTATCCTAAATAGTGTATTTAAATTATATAGAAGGTGATGGAATGGGATGCTGCATGATTTGCAGCATGAAGAACATCACTTTTTAAAAAGGTGTGAGAAATGTAGAGATGAGACCTGATGGGATAGCATCATAATGTGGCAGTATAGTGAACATCATCTTTCAGTGCTGACCACACATACTGGAGATTCCTTTTGATTTAGACTGTGTTGTATCACCCCTGTTAACTTTCAGGGGTTGGCAGCAGAGGATGGCATTGAGGGTGGTTGTGCACAGTCATCTTCAGTTCCTGTTTTGTTTTCTGGTTTGACCATCACACATCTGTGGTGCATGACAGATGGGTTGGAATATTCCACTTCATCTGTCTGTATTTAAAATGGACGTTCTGAGGCAAAATGAGCCCTAGGTGGGAAGTTCATGAGAACTTATGAATGATTGTCAGGCATCAGCGCTGCATGCTGCTGAGCCCATGCTGCTCCTCAAGGTCAGAAACTGATGCAACCACCTGACAGAAGCAAGTTACATCAAGAATAAAAACAACAATCCCTCATATTGCAGAGATGTGTACCACATTGAACATAGCTGTTTATACCGTGTACTTCCTTTTATTTGTACTCCTTTTATTTGTATTCCTTTTATGTACTTATCCTTTTATTTGTTTTACACAGTTGGTACCCAAAATATTTCTCTCTGCACTGGTTCTGATCCTCACCATTTCCATATGCTCAAAGACTTGATTTAAGTCAAGTACTGGAAAATTCACCATGTCCCTAAATAAGTTGCTTCAGTTACTCCACAGGTATGTACATGTTTCATACCAGTTTTAATTTGACCAGACTGAGCTTTCAAGCACTGCACTTCTGTGTGTCTTTATTACTGAAATTAAAGAGCTGTAATCTGTCTGGTAACGCATAGCTTAAGGTATGCTCCATATTGATTTTTAAAAGCTAGATGGCTAGATGGTCTTATCCAAAAAACAAACAAACAAACAAAGCTGACATAGAAATTTCGACAGAAGATTCATTTTGTTAGAGGAAAGGCTCATAGTGTGATTGTCTTGGTGCAGCTGTCAGACACACCATGAACTGTACAGAGGTTTCTGTTCAAATGAAGAATAGCAGTCAATACGATTGCTGATTCTGAAGTTGTCTTGGCTAAAATACATGGGCCCAGCACCAAGGAATCTTAACCATTCTTGGATTTTGTTTGGTTGGTTTTGTAGCTAATATGTATGACATCTTGTTCACCATAATTTTACAGGAGTGTAATCAGCCTTTTCCAGCCATAAATAGACTCATCAAATCCCATTTGCCATAAACCAATGAAAAGAAAAAAAAGCACCAGAGTCCCAGAACGAGGATGCAACTTACACATCCAACAGGCAGAATTTGCATGTCTCTGCCCACCCACCACATATTCACAGATAAAACATTTTTCTCCTCTCAGGGAAACTCATCACATCTGCACTCAAGTACTCTGCCAGTCAGCCACCTGGACTGAAGGCAACTGTATTTGAATCATTCTGAATTGCATCTCAGTTATGAAAGCAAGTTCTGTCTGATGTTTAGGATACATTTTAGAAAGACACTTTAATCTTTTAGAATAGCATTGCATCTTGCTGGCAAGATTTCACCTGATGTACTGTCTACCACAGAACTGTAGAAATTTATATTTGGAAAAGAACCTTGAACATTCTCATAATATGCCATATGAAATTCCATGATGTGGTGTTTTTGCAGTGTGATGTGATCATTAAAATACTTAAATGGAGAAGAGACTTCTGGAAAAAAATGGATACAAGCAAAAAGGCAATCCAGTGACTGGAAACTGAAGGAAGAGAATTTTGGGGTATAAGTGAAGTATAAATTCTTGTCCATGAAATTAGCTATTTAAACTATTTACATAAGCTCTCCATCAGTTGAGATGTCCTAATAAAAAATGAATGTATTTCTAAAACGTAGTTTAGAGATAAAGCAGAAAATACTGTTCTGTTGATGGAACTACCAATTGCAATTGCTTGGCCTATCCTATGGAAAAGCCTAGGCTACATTATTGTAGTGGTTCCCCTGGGCTTTAAGATCTCTGGAAACATCATCAGTGCCTTACATTTACAGGAGTTTAGTCTTTGTTTTACCTCTTCTGTTTCTAATAGGCTGATTTTCAGCTTTCAGCCACATGTGGCTTCTTCATGTCTAGAAGTGTCTATGTTGAGCAGTCTCCTTCCTTCTGTGTACAGGGCACCTTCAATGGAAAATTTTGCTCTTTTGAAAAAATACTGATCCAGGCAAAGAACAAAATATGGTTCTATTTAGCCTTCTGTGATGATGACATTTTCCTCTGAGATAGCTTTCTCAGTAAGTCATGTTTCCACATCTTCCTTTGACGGAAGAGTGAAAGCAAACTTTCAGAGAACCTGCCTCTCACCATTGGCAGACCCCCCGCGTTGCAAAATTCACTGTGGCTACCCGGAGCTACAAAAAGAATGGTAGATGTGGGGTGCTGAGTGACCGAGGGCA
Organism: Numida meleagris; assembly: GCF_002078875.1. Classification (NCBI taxonomy): domain Eukaryota; kingdom Metazoa; phylum Chordata; class Aves; order Galliformes; family Numididae; genus Numida; species Numida meleagris. Next base: position 76,543,216 of record NC_034409.1, read on the forward strand.
TGTGTGCTGAATGTTCAGAAAACATTGTCTTGTAATATTGAAGATGTGACAAAGGGGCAGGAATCTTTGTTTATGTCTGAGTAGTTTGGACATTAAACACTGAAAGGCACTGCTTGGGAGAAGCAGCCAGCAGTACCAGTGAAATCCAAGTGTGGGCACCACAAATGGCAATCAAAAAGGACTTCTCAGCAAGATCTATAATTTTCAGACTAATATGGACTCTTGAGCTTTGCTGGCAAACTCTAGAAGCCTACACCTACCATCTTCCCTACCTTGTCCTACTTTACATCTATTGCCAGTGTTTAAATCCATGTGAAACAAGTAATCCTTCATTTATATCTGACTGCATTTCATGTGGTTGGCATTACATCCCAGCTCCAAAGTGACAATGGACAGTTCTCTGTAACATAAAGAGCTTTCACAAAAATAAAACCATTCCTCTCTCTCCTCACCCATCACCTTCCTGATAGTTTCTCCACCTGAAGACTCAAATAGTAAACATGTGAGAGAAACAGCTTTTCTGACTGGGTGAGGAATGTGACATACAAGTTTTATTTCATTTTTGTCAACGTCTGCAATTTATCTAAATAGTTTGCAATTATCCCCTCAACTTAACACCTCTGGGGAGCTGGAGCTAAGGTTGCATATGTTGCCTGTAATTTAGGAACCTGATAAAAATATAGATAATATTGGTTAAACAAAATGAATCTGAATTGTAAGATATGGGAGGTAAGATTACAGATAAAAATATGCCGGAAAGGACAGAAATGTAGAACCGGCAGAGAAGGCAGTTCTCCAGAGTATGTCTTTTAATATGTATTGAATTTAACAGGTACTGTGATCTCCCGCAAAGATACACAATATTCAATCTTGTCATATCTTATATATCTGGGCAAATGAAGCATACCTTCATATTTTGCTGGCAGCTTACAACTCCCAGGTTTCAGTTTATGTTACAGAAAGTATGTAGCCAATTCCCAATGAAAATCTGATTTAAAAGACACCATTGAGGATTGTAAGGAGATTAAATTGTTTTAATACTTTCAATATATGGAAGGAGTAATTTAAGTGGGAAGTTAGGAATCTTTGTTTCTTAAATGAAACACAAAAGTCAAGATTTTACCATACGTACAAGAGTTGGAAGATCGTTTCAGGTTGTCCTCTGTGCATGCTGGGTGGGTGATTTAGGCATTCTTAAATCACATATGATGCACACTGACAGTTCATCTTGTCACTATACACCAGGACTACAAATGTCTCTTTTTTTCTTTATTAAAAATTGAAGAGGTGAGGTGAGATAAAAGCAAACTAAAAGTTGTTGAAATCTTGAACTTTCTGGGGTTTTAGATTTTTTAGTTACCTCACTAAATTTCCCGTTAAGCCAGCTTATTTTAAACTCTAATCTTTCACCATTATTTTTCACTTTTCAGACATGAATACTAATTTTCTTAGTTAAATTTTTTTTTTTTTTGCAATGCTGACTTTTCTGTGGACAAATTTTCATACTTTTCTAGACCAAATCCACCCTGTGCAAAACAAAACAAAAAAAAAAAAAAAAAAGAAAAAAAAAAAAAGCCAGCACAAAGTCTACTGCAAATACCATGGTGGAACATAAGATCTTTGTTGGCCACTTAGTTTATATTCTGTCCTCAGAGTCACGCTGTCCTCCTAGCAGCACTGCATCCAACTGCCTATCACTGCCATTATTAAAAAAAGAAAAATCATGTAATTTTGCTTTTAGCTTAACTTCCCTCAAAGGTTTAGACGTACATGGCAAACTATATCCACGTGACTCTGGAATTTTCAGTTTCTTTATGAGAAAGGAAGAAAAAAGGAGCGAGAAAAGTTGGAGGTTTTCCTCTCCACTCTACTGGCTCTCACAGTACAATGAATCATATTTTCTACTATTACTATTTTATGCTTTATTCTGTAGCGTACTATGTACATTCTCAAAGTATCATTTCTTCTACTTCTGGAGATGTTACAGTAGCTGATAGTAATTGACAATACAAAGAATAAAAAACACACTAATTACATTCTGGTTGCAGAGGGAGAGAGCACCTGTGACCTTATAACCACAACCATGGCTAGCAAAGCCTTCTGAGTCTTCAGATTGATGGTGTTATCATGGAGCAAAATCATATATACTTAGCTCCCAGACACCTGCCCTGCATTTCATTATGGCTTGGGTGAATTTCCTCTCACACACTGAGAACACAGCAAAGCTCTATTTGAGAATGGAAGCTACACAGGTTTTTAAATGCCATAGCTGGCAGGAATGGGATTCTTCAGGCTCATAAAAATCAGCAAGGAAACCTCGTTCAGCATCCAAAGATTTTTTTCATCTTAGATAATAAACTTTCACAAATCTAGTCATAGGCATCACTCATCAATTGTAAATTGATTGTAAAATAGAGCTCTGAAAGGTACTGGTGTAAAGAAATAAGGTATTTGCACCCCAAAAACATTGTGTAGGGTTAATTTAGATGATTCACAAATTCACACTGAGTTTGACAAGTTTACAGAGTTTTTGGGGAGGAGATAAAAAAATAATTTTAAAATCCTGGTCAGCATTTCAAATTTTCCCCAAAATATTTTTTTTTGAAATTTGCCTACAGATAGTGTTCTTCAGAACTAAAAAACAGTTTTCAAAATTAAAATCAATTTCTGCTTTGATATTAAAGTAAAAAGGCATCCTGAATCAATTTTTAATTTTGCCATCAGAAAAAAAAAATTGTTATCCGAAAAGATATTTATTGCAGTATTTTCAATTCAGTACTCAAGATGAAAAATCACCGGTTGATAAAGTGTTAGTATGTTTCAATATGCAATGATCAGTATTCAGTAACCACAAAGAAGGTCAGTATTGAATGTACATAGACTTGGCTGAAGTTGACCTGTTTCTTGGTGATGCCCTTTCTATACCCTGCAAGCTCCCATTTGCAATACATTTATTCTCAGCCACCATCATCTCACTCTATCCCTGTGGCTGTGCTTCACACTGATGGCTGAGAGTAGGAGAGCGATTCTTTTTCCACACCTCTTGTTTTTCTCAATAATGTATTTCTATTTGATGAAAGCTGGAGAAGTGAGCAAATGCAACTTATGTAGTGTTGAATAGGCTCTCCTCCCACAGAAGTGCACATTAATAATATGACAACTGGGGCACAAGGGCTAGCTGGGAGAGAGGTGTGTGAAGCAGTGACAAAACAGAAGCCATGGAGGTGGGACTGGGCAGTTTACATACAAAGGCAATCACATATGGGCTTGATGCACCTGGCCTCCACACAAGAAAGACAATGGCAGTTCATGGGATAGATGAACATCCAGAAGGAGCAAGGGATATGCCAGGTGCTTCATTCTGCTGACCTGAACTGGAAGCAAAGCTCCAGAGAGCCACTGGCAGCCCTTGTGCCTTCATTCATATACTGGCTCCAGCATACAGGAGCTGAATGGAGAGCAGCATCTCATCCACGTAAAGAGTTACGCTCTTTCCCTGGCCTCCAACCCTCTGTTTCTTCAACTGATAGGTAATGGATATATACATGAGAGGTTGTCCTTCAGTACACATCACAGTGCCAATTGGCAGCCCATCATCAGGCAGGGAATGGAGAAGACCAATCAAAAGGTATTGCCCTTTTCACTGATTTTACTCTGTAGGCCTCTAGAAGAACCTGAAAACCCAGAGCCTTTGGAGAAAACCCATCGTCTTGGCAGATTTAGAATTTTCCAATTCATATTGCTTTTGAGTCATGACAAGCCAAAAAAATAAAGTAAAAAAAAGAAATCAGTTTAAAAGAATGCTTCAGTTTCTATATTAATCCAAAAACGCCTCATTCAATTTGCCTCAGATTTTCCAGAAAACTTCTACTTTGACATGAGATCATATATATGAAATGTAACACAAACTGGTTCATAGTTTTGGCAAATCTGGGAGAAAAGATAAATTGGATTGTATTTTAAAAAGGAGAAATAGGGTCTCATCTTTGAAATGGGTATCACCTATTTAGGCAAGTCCTGCCACTCATAACACTTTTATGATGAGAAAAGTTAAAATGAGTATCAAGTATGTTACTGGGAACTACTTTGCACTGGTAAAGAGAAAATAAAACGTGGAGGAGAAGGAGGCAACAAAAAGAAAACAGGGATGTACGGGGAGACCACAGAGATTAAAGAGGAAGGGAACACAAAAGCTTCTGGGCAAGCTGCGTGCAAGAAGGAGCTGACCAGGAGCTCATGGGTCTGTATGGTGCAGTAGGATATCAAGGAGCATAGGGGACCAAAAAATATTGAAGAGAATGAAGGAAAAGTCTAGGGAAGTGAAGATCCCCCTGACAAAAAAGAAAGAAAGTAAAGGTCATCTGAGAGAGGATGGAATAATCTGAGTTGTCCCAGATCAGGGAGAAGAAAAAGCCAGTTTATGCCATTGCTAGCATTATTTGTGTGTATGGGTATGTAGACGTATGTATGTAGATGTAAAATTAGATGAGCTAATCAGTTGAGTGGGCTTGGACAGCCATCTTCCCAACGTTTGTCATGAAAGACAGCTCCAGCACAGCACTACACAATTCCTTTGTACCATAGGGAAATGACCATTGCTGTCCCAGATTGCACCCATGCAGACACTGCTGAAGAGTAAAGAGGGCACAAAAAATGTAATGTTCTCAAGGTACCTCAGAAGCAACTTGTACTGCTTGTAACATGCATTATACCTGAACTGTACAGTCAGGGAAGATCATCCCCTTTTGCTTTCAGCATTCTGAAGGTTACCACTTTAAGGAAATGAAATACTTCAAAATAAAATACATTATGGTAAATTAAGGGATGTAGTAATATTCTGCAGCAAAATAATTCTGAGCTAGAAATCCCACAGCTCCCTCCTTAAACTCCTTTGAATATCTCAGGATTATGGCTTTTATTACATTTTGTCATGATTTCATTTTTCCTTTGCAAGAAAGAAAATCTCTGTTACTCTTGGAAAGACAAAGGAGGGAACTTGAGGTGTCACACAGCTCACTGCCAGAAGCACATATGAACACAGCCTATTTGGCAGGCAGAAAAATGACTGGCCCTGCCTGTCAGCTGCATGTGTTTCCTGGTCTTTATTCTCCCTTAGCGTTACCACATGTCACAATGTAAGTTACAAAGCATTAACAGCAATTGCAGGCTTTCCACCCAAAACCATACAAAACAACTCTGCAATTAAGTATTTGTAACCAATTATGAAACTTATGAAGATTGCTCATTGCTCCTTCTATTCATGAAATTTTTTGACTTTTGCAGTTTTCTCGGGGGGAGGTAATTGCTTGGTCTTTTCAAGGGAGAGGCAGGACTGTGGGCATTTAGGTGATGTCATGTGCTAGACAGCAACCATATGGAGAACAAGAAATGGAAGTTTTCTACCCAGTTTCTGGCAAACCTGCAGCAGATCCCACATGACTGGGACCAGAAAGAAGTGCTCCACAGAAACGCAACAGCAGCAGTCCTCATCCTTTAAGACATGTAGATGGACCAATGGAACAAATTCAGTAACTCATCTGTGGGCAGACTTTTCATCCTAGCACACAGAAGGAAATCTCTTTTAGCCCTCTAAGGGCTGGTGTCCAGAGGACTGTATGGTCTGAAAGGCAACAGAACACAGGATCGTAATGAACCTCCAGAGTCACCAAAGCAGGTAATCACACCATGCAATCTTTTTAATATAATTCCCAGCCCCATCTTAAAGTTTGCTCAGCTTCCAGTTTCCATTTTTCCTGCTGATGCTTTTCCTCACTCTTTCAGTTCACAGCACACACTTGCTCAGAGCCATCTCTTCTTATGCTAGGGTGGTCACTCAGCTTACATTGCTCTTCTCTGCCCTAGCCACTTGGCCTTGAAGTATGTATAGAGGACATTAGTGCCTTCTTCCTGGTCTTCGCTTGACTGAGTTAAAAAAAAAGACAAATCAGCTTCGTCTCTAGACATAAAACAGGCTTTCTATTCACAACTATTCCAGCAGGCATGCACTGCAATTGTACTTCCAGTTTATCTTTTGCCAGGCATGAACTGTGTTCTCACTGAGATCTCATGCAACGATATTAAACATCAGACTCTGTTAGAAATATTTCAGTACGCTGTATGATCATATTTGTTTTCTCCATGGTCATATCACACTGGCTGCTCATGCCCAACCTGCAACCAAGGAGAAGTCTCCAGTTCTTATCTTGTTCTCAACAACCTTACCCTTCCATGTCTATGGAACAATATTTGAGACCATCACTTTTTCTTGTGTGAGTTATGAACCTTCCTGCAGTTATAATGTCCCGAGGACTGTGCCATCAATGCTTTCTCATTTCTGTGTCAAAACAATTAGATGAGATCCATCCAAACCTGACACGCACCTCCCATACTGAGTACATCATGGAAAGATGTCCAGCCAGAGAACCTGGCTCCCAAGGGAAATCAGGAATGCAAACTACAGAGACTTTAATGCAATCCATTATTTTAATAATGGAATATGGTTTTAAAAAAAATCAAAAGATAATGTAAATCATGGATGTTGAAATGTTATGTTTCAAGTGAACATCTCAAAAAACCTACCTTTCTGAGTAAAGCTTATTTCTTAAAATAGTGTTACCTAGATATTTATTTCCATTCATCACTAAAATTCAAAATGATCAGCCATACAAGACTCAGAGAATCACATGTAAGAGAAATGTTAATATATTTATACATTGAATATCACAGGTGATAGTTTGCATAGTCATCAATTAATGAGCAAAAAAAACCAACAAAGTGCAGGCTAGATTGCAAGCTTGCTACTTGAACAAAACTCTCCTTATCAATGATCTGGATTTTGTAACCAGGAACAATATCTTTTGGTACTAAATCCAACTTACAGTGGATATTTGAAGTCTGAGGCATACCCTGGGACAAAGGAATAACCTGTAGACACAGAAACATTCTCCAGACAACGGGCTCTATTTTAATGTAAAAATCAATCTTTTGCGATCTAAGACTTTATCCCATCAGAGTACCATAAAGCCATTCCATTTCAATATGACACCATTTCATTGTGGAAATAGAAAATATTCTGCTCCTGTCAAGAATCTCCTTATGTACTCTGAGCCATATTACTGCCACCACTTTCAGCCAGCAAAGACAACTGCCAAAGGCACACCCCAATATTGTAAACAAGCAAGGTAGAAAGATCTGAACATCTACCTGTGATGGCACACCTACCTGTATGTTCTTGCTTGGGATTATAACCTCATTCTCTGTCAAAGTAGTTTAACTTTAAACTTGTTGGAAGAAATTAAGAAAAGAGAAAATATCTGTACCTGTAGCTTTGCGGAGGTTCAGGTCAAGCATCTGAAGACAGCAGTCTTCTATGCTCTCTGTGAGTAATTGTACATAGAGCAGAATCCATGCTATCAGTTTTCTTCCCTAGGTTTGAGTACCAACTCTGTGATTTGAAGAACCAGTTCTGGCCCACACATGTAATGCTATCCAAATCCTTTCTCCTCCTCCTCCTCCTCACCCCTCTCTCATGCTCAAGTATGCAAAGCTCATGGAGTTAAGCAGTTTATCCTCACATCTGCCTGTTTTTTCAGCATAGTATTCTCCACTATTGTTAATCTGATTACCTCACACTGGGTGGGAATGAGCTGTGATTTCATCTTGAATTCAAAACAAAAACGATTACATGAAAACACAGACACATGGGAGAAAAAAAATCATAAATATGTTTTGTCCATTTAAAAATGTCAGGGCTTTTAATTGAACCTTTTAAAACTGTCTTTGTGGAATAATCATGCACTGCAAAACACATCAGGTCAGCTTCTGCAAAATAAAAGCTAGACTATTTTCAAACAAACAGATTGACTTCTTTTATTTTAATTTCCCATGTTTTGCTTTGTCTTTGCTAGACTATGTCAAAGTGAAAATGCTGTATAACTTACAGTCATGATCTATGACGCAGAACAATATTTATAACATGCCTTTAAAGTTATGTAATGTTGAGAACAGAAATGCAATTAAACTAGAGAGGAGAGGAGAGGAAGTTGTGCGCTCTGCAGAGCATGCTGTCTCATCCCTTAAACAAAGCAGCATGATGGAAACCAATAAATGTTTCTGCGGAGGTAAATGGTTTCTTGTATGATGTATTGATATGGAAGGGGTTGATCTCAGAGATGCATTTTTTCAAAATCAATTTTTCAAATTCATTTGGGGAAAACAATGACATTTTCATTTTCTTTGTAAGAAAAGTATGTGCTATCCTCCCCATATGTTTGCAGAAGAGTGCAAGCAAAAGAAGCCATTTGGAAGTTATTTTCTAGTTCATACTAAATTAGAATCATAGAATCATAGAATTAGATAGGTTGGAAAAGACCTACAAGATCATCAAGTCCAACCATCCACCTACCACCAATAACCCCACTAAACCATGTCTCTCAACATTATATCTAAATGTTTCTTGAACACAAAGAAGAAATTACTTAATATGTTTCAAAAAAAAATAAATTAATGTTTATATGCATGGATATATTTCATAGAGACAGAGTGGTCAGGTGCTGGAATGGGCTGCCCAGGGAGGTGGTAGAGTCACCGACCCTGGAGGTGTTCGAGGAACGTTTAGACATTGTGTTGAGGGACGTGGTTTAGTGAGAACTATTGGCAGTAAGTGGACAGTTGGAGTGGATGATCTTGGATGTCTTTTCCAACTTTGGTGATTCTATGATTCTATGATTCTCAGAAATGGGATCCAAAGATGACAGTGGGATCAGAGTCATTCTCGGGATGTGTGCTGCACCAGATAGAGAGGTCTATGTTTTCCACTGACCAATAGTGGTAATTAATTTCATGATTTCACTTTCACTATATATATAAATATATATATATATACACAAAGCACAGCAACCTAAACATCTATCTCTCACTAGATCCCATCTGTCATGTTCTACTCCATGCAGTTGTTTGTGACCAATAAGTATGAGAAACGTACCAAATCTTCTGTGAAAAATGCCCATAGAATATCAGGTATCAGAATAATTTTCCATTTTGTGTACATACTGAATATAACTTCAATGGCATGTCACAGAAGTTCCATGCCATAAAAGTGACCACAGTTTAACTTTGCCTTCTAGAGTTCCAAAATAAGGGAAGACATATCAGAACAGTCAACAAAGGTAGCCACACAACCAGGACTGCACAGCACAGTGCAGCACATGTAGCAGCCTGGTTTGAAGACCAGCCAAGCTCTCTCCTGCATGAAGAAACCAGGGCACTAGCAATGTTAATGATTTGTGAGGTTGGTAAGGGATTTGAGAGAGGATGAGTGTGTCAGAGTGCACAGACTCTCCAACAACAAAACATTGCTACCATGATAATGCACCAATCACTCTTAATAAGACTGTGGTAGCTACACCAGATTGCACAATGTTTTTATACTCTAAAATATATTTTACAGAGATTCCAAAAGACATGTCCAGATTAAACTCAAAGAGCTTACAGAAAGTACAACAGAATTTAAATATATATATATATATCCTTTAAATATAACTATTTTTATAGAAACTTGATTTTTTTTTACTAGATAGATGACTGTGTTTTCTCTTCAGAGATCATGTGAAGACCAAAACCCTTTCTAGGGGAAAATCAGCATTTTCTATTGTGAAATGTTAGCTTGTGTCTTTGAAGAGCTGTTATTTTTGTAACTCATGCTACTATGCCTCTCCAATATAGTGCTGTAGATAGCTTCTTAATGCCCTGTCGCAATAGTGGATCTGAAGAGACTTATGGTGAGAAAGATGCCATGTGAGACAGTGAGATACTAGTCTGACAACAAGGGATAAAAAAGGCACCAAGTAAACAGAGCAAATTGGTACCTTTACACTGAACATCATTTTTCTAGGGCATGCTGATTTTTTACTGACGAACACTGGGAAATTTTTACTGAATTCCCGAGAAAATGCCAAAATCAAATAAGATGCAACACTTTCCATCTAGTTCTAGCACGTAAATAAAAACACAGAGTGAAAAGACATCCAAATACTGTAATTTGGAAGTGCTTTGTGCTCATTATTCTTTCATTTACTTGATTTTCTTTAGGGCACTTGATTTGTTTTGGGAATACAAGTTTTGTCTTTCCATGTATTAGAAGAGGGGAGTGAATATGAAGGGAAATACAAATCAAAGCCAGAGGACAGGAAAGGAGAGACAGCACAGAACTAGAGTAGAGGAAGGGAATGGATTAAGGATTTTCCTCAGGGACTGGTACTGGGACCGGTATTATTTAACATCTTTGTAGGCGACATGGACAGTAGAATTGAGTGCACCCTCAGAAGTTTGCAAATTGACACCAAGCTGAGTGGTGCAGCAGATGCGCTAGAAGGAAGGGATGCCATCCAGAGTGACCTGGACAGGCTTGAGAGATGGGCCCACACTAACCTCATGAAATTCAACAAGGCCAAGTGCAAGGTTCTGCACCTGGGTTGGGGCAATCCCAAGCACAGATACAGGCTGGACAGAGAATGGCTTGAGAGCAGCCCTGAGGATTTGGGTTGTCAGTTGATGAAAGACTCAACATGAGCTGGCAACCTGCGCTTGCAGCCCAGAAGGTCAACCATATCCTAGCATCAATAGAAGTGTGACCAGCAGGTCAAGGGAGGTGATTCCATCCCTCTACTCTGCTCTCATGAGACACCACCTGGAGTACTGCGTCCAGTTCTGGGGCCCCCAGCACAAGAAGGACACTGAGCTGTTGGAGAGGGTTCAGAGGATGGCCACAAAGATGATCAGAGGACTGAAGTACCTCCCTTACGAGGACAGGTTGTGAGAGATGGGGGTCTTCAGCCTAGAGAAGAGAAGGTTCCAGGGGGACTTTATAGCGGCCTTCCAGTACCTGAAGGGGCCTACAGGAAAATTGGGGAGGGATTTTATTGAAGGGCAGGTAGTGACAGGACAAAGGGAAATGGATTTCAACTGGAAGAGGGTAGATTTAGACTAGATGTTAGGAAGAAATTCTTTACTGTGAGACACTGGAACAGGTTGCCCAGCGAGATTGTGGATGCCCCCTGCCCAGAAGCGTTCAAGGTCAGACTGGATGAGGTTTTGAGCAACCTGGTCTAGTGGGACATGCCTCTGCCTATAGCAGGGGTGTTGAAACTAGGTGATCTTAAAGGTCCCTTCCAACCCAAACCGTTCTATGATTCTGTGATATGACTCTATGAAGGAACATGAAGGAAAAGTTGAGAAGCCTATTCAGATAAGTTATTAACCTCAAAATAATATCCAGCTATAGAGGATCACAGCCAGAAGACATTACCAAAAGTGTCAGAGAAAGCAGTGGGGATCACAGCTGAACTTGGCCAAATTCCTTTCTCTGTAAACTCCAGCTTTGGCTGCATGAATCTTTTATCTTCCAAGGCACAACAGCAGCTGGTGAAGATGTTACACGAGGCTTGGGTCAGTCTCACAAAGCAAAATAGAACAGAAGTGTTCTGGTAAGTCTCTGTGTATATAATGTACAAATGCACTTTCCAGAGAAAAGACTTCATGGACCATCCTCTTCTGTGTTAAATAAAGATCCTGAACGAACCTGGACAGATTTGGAAGACTGAAGAGAGATAATTAAGATCTTGTGTACTGAGGACCGTTTAACAAGATGGAGATTGTTGTTTATCACAAACTCAGTAGTGAGAGATCAGTTTCTCACAGATTTTAAAATTTGGATCTTCTTTGCATCGAGACTCTCAAATCTGACCATCATATCTCCTCAAACTTGACCACATGCCATTCATTCGAAGTAATTCAACATTTTACAGACCTGAGCTTATTCCACCATGCCACAGAGGTTTTAAGTAACCATGCAGCAGCAGATACATCCAGTGACTTGGAGTGTAAAGTTCAGGGTATTGCTATCTTAGCCTTGTCTCATTGCATCTGCACTGGGAAAGAAGAGGGTAGGCATGACATTGTTAAACATTCTATTTAAAATTCCTAGAACTGAGAAAAGGGAAAGGCAAAAAGAAAAAAAAAGAAAGAAAGAAAGAGAGAAAAAGAGAGAAAAAGAGAGAGAAAGAGAAAAAAGAGAGAGAGAAAAAAGAGAGAAAGAGAAAAAGGAAAAGAAAAAGAAGGAGAAGGAGAAAGAAAAGGAGAAGGAGAAGGAGAAGGAGAAGGAGAAAAAAGAGTGAGAAAAAAGAGAGAAAGAGAAAAAGGAAAAGAAAAAGGAGAAGGAGAAAGAAAAGGAGAAGGAGAAAGAAAAGGAGAAGGAGAAGGAAAGGGAAAAGGAAAAGGAAAAGGAAAAGGAAAAGGAAAAGGAAAAGGAAAAGGAAAAGGAAAAGGAAAAGGAAAAGGAAAAGGAAAAGGAAAAGGAAAAAACACCACCACAACAAACACATTCTGAATGAGAGAAAAAAAGTCAACAAATTCTGTCCTCAAAATGCTTAAGCTCAGAAATGGCAATCTAAAATTTTGGCTCTAGGTTTTGAGAAGAATATGTGAACAATTTAGAGAAAAGAAGATTATTTCTGATGAATCTTCCATTTTCAGTAAAAACTTTTTTTTTTTACAAAGTAAAGTTCAGATGGAAAATTTTTAGCTGTCTGTACTTGCAAATCAGACACATATCACAATGCAAGCTCTTCTTTGACTTCATGGTTAAGAAAGGAAGCCAATTTCTTATGTGAGACTTTTGCTGTCCTGTTATTTAGTTCTCACTGGGTTTCACAGATTTCTTCAGACCAACCAGTTGTGATGTGATAATCTTGGACTTGAGTCATGGCACACATAGAAACACTATGAGGCTATTTTTGTGCAAGTACTCTGAGTAGTGTTATAAAACAGATGGAGACCATACAGGTCAACTGGTGAGATACATTCTGCCATCCTGCCAAATTTACATTTGTTGAATGTGTAATAGGGACAGGCCAAACAGACTGAGGACTATTTGTGCCAGATCTAGATGCAAAGGAAATCACAGGCTCTGCCCCACAGAACTTACGCTACAAACATCACTGACATCACTGGAATGACTGCCATCATTCAGATTAACAATATTGTCTTCATCTGCAGAAGGGATATTCTTCCTAAAAATAATCTAGTCTACCTGATTTCAAAAAGCTACTTAAACTTTAGAATTATGGTAGTCACCAGGGCAGTCCCTTTCATCTTAGCAAATTTCTCTGACATTCCATGCCACGCATTTAAGGATGCTGCAGACTGGAGCCTAGACCATCCTGCTGCTATGTAACTCTTTGTTCTCCACTCAAGAACAGTGTGCCTGCACAGCGAAATCACTTCTCTGTAACCGGACTGTCTTCAATTAACATATATAGAATAAAATGCTTATGTTAAATAAAAGATAGCAGTAGGTATTTCACAATCTGCGAAGGGACTGGCAATAGGAATGGTTCCACACTTGGGTAACCTAAGTGCCACTGCCTGATCTGCAAAACGGAAATCAATCTGCATCCATGGAAGATTGTAAATATGTTGAAAATATAACTGCACTACAAAGATCATACAAAACTCCTCCTGACTCTTTAATCAGGGGACAGGGGCACAAGAATAGGATCTTATTCTTCTCCTGTGGCAGCTCTTCCTAGCACTGCATTTAGCATTTTCTTTCAGGTCATTTTGAAACTGTGAGCTCACGTAGAGCTGGTTCCCAGATGACCTCCCTCTACCAGCTGTGCAGGCTGGAGTTCTCCATCTACAGGGCAGGCGAATCACCAGCAGATGTAGCATGAGTTTCTCCATGGATTCACAGTACACACCACAAAAAAGATTTGTGTTCACACAACACACAGTTACACTCTGGAAACTCATTGCACCAGGAAACTGCCACAGCTCAAAACATAATAGCAAAAGAAAATGACTGAATATTTACATGGCTCTCAAGAATGTTCACAGCTGTCACAGGCAACAATAGCAAACATTTTGTATTTAAGGGCTTAAGCCACTTTCTAGCTCCAGGGGATCCAAATAGGACAGAACAAGGTCAAATCAGTCTCTTTTATCACCCATTGTGCTACAGGATCCTCAAGTCTTTCTCTGAAGACTGTTCAAGATCAGGTGGGACACTGGATTGATTGGATGGACAACAGTCTGACAAGGCCATCGGCTTCCATTTACCTAAATCACAGATGAACTAAAAGCGGAAATTAGTTACTCAACATTTTTCCATCTTCATCAGCACCTGCTGAGGTTTGGTAACAGTTATCACTTCCTTTTGTGCCTTTCATCCAGAAAGTTCAAAGTACTCTACGTAGGTGTTATGACCTGTTACTGCCAGCCTAGAACGGGGTGTCAAAAGGGCTGAAGCAACTTGTGGTAAATGTCACACAACAACTGAGCACAGGATTCAAGAAGAAAACACCTGATGCTTCTAGTCCTTCATAACTTTGCAGCCATGCTGGCATTTTCTAGTTAAGTAGCATGTGTCACAACTCTGCCCACTGTAGGTTGGCATCCAGCCCACTGCTTTCTTCTAATCAGATTCTGGCTTCTCACACTGGGATTGTGGTTGGCTCTCCTTTGAAATGAGATGCTTGAAAATGGTTGACACCTGTAGTCCTCTGGCTCTCGGGAAAAATTGTTAACCTTCAAGGAAAGTCTTGGAGAGGAGGGACTTTCAAGTTTTACAAGATGGTGAAGTTCTCTTTGGTTCCCTTAAAAAGCATTAGCAAAGGTCAGATTAACAAGTCAACACTGAAACTAGATACAAGCAAGTCTCCCAAAACTGATGCAGAAAAGAAAAGAGGTGGGTGGGGACTGGGTGTGGAAGAGAAAGGCCCACAACACAACATTGGCTCTGATCCTTTCCCCCTTGTTGGGCCTGGGGCACACTTGATAAGGTGAAGGGAAATTGTAAAATTAGACCTGGCAACCTACACAGAGAGGCCCAGTGCAAGGCCCTTGGCCTGAGGCAAGCTGAGAAAGTTGAGGAATTGTGGGGGAAAGGGGACTTGGCAGGCTAACTTCCTGTGGCTGCATCCAGGGCTAATTAGTTTTCAGTGTTCTGTGTGTGTTTGAATGGAAACGAGCCAGCACTGAGAGGCACGGGGTGAGGAAATCAAAAACACATGCACCAAGAAGGAAGGGGAAAAAAAAAAAGAAAAAAGGAAAAAAACCCTGTCCTTTTTAGCTACATTTTCTTCTTCAAGAGGGGATCTCATCATTTTGTTTCATGGGCACTAAATCACCCCAGCTCCCCTGTCTATCACATCTCACATCTGCTTCAGAACTCATTAAACATCAAAAGGCCTGCCCTATCAGTTCTGCTTAGTTAGAAGTCTGAGTTACTAGAATCCTAACCAGGGAAGATTTTGTATGTTTTTAATAATAGCTTAAGGAACTTCTTAGCACCCCATAAATTACTTAATGCAACAAACTCTTCCTGTGGACCAGCAAATGTTTTACAGAGAAGCTGAATGCTGCCTTAACGTGCTTGTGGTCAGTCCAGAGTTACATAGCAACCTGCCTAAATGAACCTTTAATTTACGTTTCAGCTTAGGAATTATTTGCTCATGTATCCTCTCCTGCCGCTATCCCACTCTTATTTTTACTGCCACTCTAATTTTATATAACTACATTATAACTTGTATTTCCAAAGCATTTTGATCCCTGGAATGCCAAGATAATTATTAAAACAGCAATCATAGTGCTACAGCACCAATGAAATCTGCCTATCTCTGCCTTTTCCCCTGATTTAAATACACATGTACAATGCCCTCCACTACTGCACATGCCAAACAAACAGTTCATGAACGTAATTTATATACAGGAAACACAATGAACACAGTAATGGCTCCAGTGGGTGTTTGTTATTAAGAGTGCCACAAAAGCTCTTTAAAATGAACTGAGCCTAGACCAAGAGTGATTTTGGAGTGCTAGTTATTCAGACAAAACCAAACTAATTTTCATCAGAACATTCACAAACTTTTGTCTTTAGTGAAGAAGTTTTTTCTGTCTAATTTGAAGGTTCTGCCTGCAGCTGTTTTATCACCAGAGCACTTCTGGCTCTCTTTATAGAGTCAGAAAGCATGGCTTTGCACTTTTCTGTCATGCTCAGGAGTGTCTAGATTACTTTAGCTCACACTTTTTAAGAAATCTGACCAGTGTTTGGATTTGAACATGTGAGTCTCATAGGTGAAATTTCATATGACAATGGGCAAATCAAAGAGAGGTTTCAAATTGAAAAAAATATCTGCAGCCCCAGCTTTAGCAGTCATTCCCATTAGGCTGATACCAATAAGCTTTGTCAGCTAGTTGCAACGGTTCCTTCCTCCATGTGAGGATGGGGCCATATCTACACTTCAGACAGACTGAGGTTTAGAAGCAACCTTGACTTCTCAGAGTTTTATTGTGCCTTGCTAGACCCCTAAAGCTCAGAACATCTCCCCTCATAGTTCTTGGGGGTAAAAGAATGACATGTCACGGTTAAAAAAAAAAAAGAAAGAAAGAAAGAAGAGAAAGTTAGAAAAAGAATGAGTGAAGAATGGTGGTCAAAACAGTGAAAAAAACAGATGTGTTTCTTTTTACTCTCATTTACTAGGAATGACACTCTGGGCTAAGAGATATGTAAGAATCTCTCAAAAATATTTTAAGTTGCCTAAATGTATTTTTTTCAAAATGTAGAATGTCAACATAAATAAAAGGAAATGAAAAATAAATACCATGAACCTCAAGCTGTGTTGAACTCAACTCATGGAGCATGAGCAGGGATGTGTGTGCACATCCTTTATGAGGCCCTATGCCTCCAGTGACTAAGAGTCACCTCGGTGCAGATGAAACAGCCTGAGACATCAGAAGCGCTATTAGACCAAGAGTCAAGGAAAATGAAGTGAATGGCATTTCTAGGATTGCTATTGCTTATCAACAAGCTCTGAATACTGTTTACCAATGGAGACACCTCTTCCCAAACACAGTACACCTGGCTCCTTGCAGTGTAGTGGAGGATAGTCCTGCAGAACATGAAAGACTTCCAAACCTGCAGCGCGTGTAGCACAGTCTGTAAGGGAGCACACACTCCTTATGTTCACTTATTCTTCACTCAGGTCATTCCCAGTGTTGTCTGACTGGCTCCCATTTCAGGGGAAAATACGAAGTTCATTCCATCATTAGGTACCATTAGCAAAGAAGTTACTCACCCCAGGAACAGTGAGGAGAAAATAAAGCCCAATAAGGGATATCTCATCATTTAGCTTCAATTCAGGTCTATGTGGTGCTCACTTTAATGACATTGCTGACAGGACAATTTCACAGCTGTCAGAGCTGCCAGCTACATTCTTAGATGATCCATAGTCACTGTTCATTGTCTTTCTTTAGAAAGGTATAAGAGGGACCTTTTTCTGGGATAAGCTCCCATAAGAAATCCTCAAGTCACCAGAGATCTGTCCTGTTCAGAGTGTATTTGCTTTTGGTTCTGTAACCTTTCATCCTGACAAGTAATGTTGATTACAACACCAGCTTGTAAGAGTACACCAATGAAAAGCAATCAGCCATAGTATTAGTTTCTTTTATACTATGTGCTTAAGGAATGAAGCACCAAGATAATCAATAAACTAACTTCCTTATACAATACAAGTCTGATATCCCCTGCTATACATGATGCTGAGATAAAGTTTAGTCCTTAAGAATTCATGTACATTTAAGCACAGAGATATTCAATGGCATATGACTCCAAAACTATTTACTGCACAAATACATAAAGGATAGAGAGGAATCTAGCTCTAGATGGAGACTAAACACAACAGGAAATGATGGCAGTTAATAATGTTTAAACTGAAAAATTCCTTAGGCACAGCTCACTGTCCTTGGGAACTCCTGTCATACCATAAATATTACAGAATCACTGGAAGACTATGCATAATGCTAAAATGAAAGGTAGCTGGAAGGTAAATCATTACATAGGTAAATCTCTCAGATGTGCTCCTCATCTGAAGACCACCATTCTCAGTCCTTTTACTGATGTTCTCTGATAAGACATTGAACAGCTGGAGTCTTCCTCCTGTAAATGTTATTCTCTTTTGTATTCAAGATACGTATGCTGCACCAGTTTAAATTAAGCACCCCTATGGAGGAACTGACAGGTTCAGAGTGAAAGAAGCTCCAGGGAGCATGTGTGCTTTCTCACTCTTTGATTTCCCCCTTCATGTGGAGCTCACACTGCCTTGGGATGATATTTACTCCCAGAGTCAAAGAACATATTTGCTTTCTGTTTTTCATTAAATACAGAGGGTTTCACAAAAGAGGCCATTTTTCATCAAAAATTGTTTTCAAGTGAAAAATGTCTACCAGCTCTGCTCCTGACTCTAAACAATTCCTGGTCTAGGAGCACATTACTGTAACTTTACAGTTCATAGCGTGTGACTCAAGAAATGAGAAGAATGTTTTTAAGAAGTTACCATGATTATAAAAAAAAAAAAAAAAAAGAGTATTTATATCACAGCTAACAGTCCAGCTGGTAGCATGCGTGCCATCTGAGACAGCCACAGCATTCACCAGCATCAATCTTACTCCTTTTTCTGATGACGGGCTTTACATTTGCTTTCACTCAGCCTCCTGCTTCCTCTCTCATTTTCTATCACTTAAATAATTGTCAGTAGCATGATATAAACTGAAGGTTTTTTGTCTTTTTTCTGCCCTCCTAGTTTTTCTGCACTTAAAGATGTCCTAGAATAAGGACAATTGCCTGGGCTGAAGGAGTCAGCTGAACAGAAGGTACTTGAGAGATGACAAAGTCATAAATTTAAAGTGCTTGATGTGCTGTGGCTGATGTACCACACAGGCCATGCGGGCTTATTCTGTGTTTACATTTTAAGGGGTGAAGTATGTCTTACTTGGGTTCTGAAAACTTTTGTAAGATGTTCTTCATCTGTGCTCAAATTCTTTGTGGCTTCATCAAAGAAAAATCTAGCCTCTGTTCAAGCAGGCGATTTTCTTTATTTTCTTTCTTTTCACCAGAGACTTCCTATATATCTTCCTTCTAAAATGACGTAAATCCCTCCCTCATCAGACCAGTGCATACACAATATTTGAGGGCAGCTTATATTTAAAAAAAAAAAAAAAAGGTTCCATTAGCAGAGATAAGATCATCTGATCCGAGCCCTACATAAGGGCCTAGCTTTGTACCTATGGAAGTCAATAGCAAAAATTATCCTTTAACCTTAAACTAAACCATTGCCAATTACAGAATTCAGAAACAATGATTCAAATGCAAGCAAATCATTAGACTCACTTAAAAGTCAGGAGGTTCACTTAATAATAGATGTTAATGCTTTTAAGTCTTTCTGTACCTTCAGCCTTCACGTTTCACCTTCTTCGGTTACAAACATGCTACTCTTCTGAACAAAGGATGAGATACACAGCCCTTTCTGCAAAACAAGCCAAAATTTTATCTATTACAAGGCACACACGTAAATGGTATGAATTAGCATCACAAAGTGAGGCAAGAATGCACAGTGGAAATTCAGCCTGGCTTTAGAACACTAATGCTCTCCTTTTCCAAGTTCTGGTACAGAATATAAAGTAACAAAAATAAAACGACATCTCTACTCAGAAGACTTGGTAATGCATTGCATGCAGAGCACTGTATAGCTAGCTATTATATACTAGTAATACAGCCAAAGAAGGCATCATTGCCCAGAAAAAGAGACTGGCTGAAGTCATTAGAGGTATGGGAAAAATACAACCACCAAGTTATAACTGCGCATCGTGATTTCTCTAGAGAGCTAAGAAGAACGTAAGACTGCTGTCTCCTCCAATGGAATACATCCAAGGAATGCAGAAGAAATGCTGTCTGACATCTCTAGAGTGAATTCTCCCAGTGAGCACGACATTGGATACAGAAAGCAGGTGTGACATTGTAGCATCTCTGTCCCGTCTGTCCATCTAAATATCTAAGAATCAGGAAAGTATATTTGTCACCATAATACATATGACTGCCAGAGTTATTTTCCCAACAACATAAAGCTATATCCTGCTGCTGAAGAAATTTTTATTTTATTTAGTTTTACTTTTTCTCCTCGTCATCTTCTGTTCTTTACCTTCTTTGTGTTTTTTTTTTTTCCCTTGTTATTTTACATTTCAGTGAACGCAAGAGTTGTTACATTTTATTCACAGAATACCCAGGTCCAATTTGCACTGGAAAGCAAGCAAATTATTAGGAAATTTTATGTCCTGCCCTCATGCCATTACTTTCAAGTCTGACAATTTCATATGGCTTCTGTAAATTAATATAAAAACTAAAAGCCATATCATTTGATCCCTGAAAGCATATAATTTCACTTTTGCTTATCACTGAATTTGTTTATTCAACTACATGTTATTGCTCATGCAATTTGGCAGCACATTCTGTCACTCAGCTGGAAAGAAAGTCAGTTTCAGTAAAGAGCTGAAAGGTAAGGAAGATCCTCATCTGCAAGTACTCAGAGTTTTGGTCTTCTCTGGACCAAAACTATTACAAATAAATTTCCTTCAAATCAGCAGCATTTGTCTGTGGCCAGGCCAGTGTCTTCTGCAGCATATTTTCCTTACCAGTGGCTCCGACCCCCAGACATGTTTACTTCAGCTTTGCAGGCTGAAAAGTGTTTGGGTCCTACATTCTATTCTTGACTATTAGTGGTTCTTCCTCTAAATGTAATAATTAAATCTCTGCTTTTCCTCCCACAGAATAAACACATTGTGTTTCCATTTTCTTGTCTAGAAAATGATACATATAATGCCGTAAGTTAAACAACAACATAAAAGTTATCCATTTTTGAAATCCTCTATATTCCTTGGCAGCCATCATACAAAATGCTAGACTTGCTAAGAAAATGTAGTTCAATTATTCATGCCTACTTAAGGATTTGGTCTTCTTCCTTCTTCTAACTTTGAAAAACATTTTTAACAATCAACGCTAATTTGAATCATCATTGATTTCAAACACCTCTTTATATCCAAATGTGCTTAAATCTACTCCAATGCTTTTTATTTGTTCTGATGTATTTATAAAAATTCTTCTCTTATTCTTCTTATGGGACCAGTGCCCTTCAACGTCTTTATCAGTGACATAGACAGTGAGATCAAGTGCACTATCAGCAAGTTTACTGACGCCACCAATTTGAGTGGGGCAGTTGACACAATAGAAGAAAGGGATTCTATCCAGAGAGACCTGGACAAGATCAAAAAGTGAGCACACATGAAACTAATGAGGTTCAATAAGGCCAACTGCAAGGTGTTGGGGCAATTCCAGCTATGTGTACACACTGGGAGAAGAATTCCTTTAGAGCAGCCCTGTGGAGAAGGCACTGGGGGTTCTGGGGGATGAAAAGCTGGACATGAGCCAGCAGTGTGTTCTTACAGCCCAAAAAGACAACAGTATCCTGGGCTTCATCAGAAGAGGGGTGGCCAACAGGACAAGGGAAGTGATTGTTCCCCTCTACTCTGCCGTCACAAGGCCCCAGCTGGAGAACTGTGTCCAGGCCTGGGAGCCCCAGTGTAGAAAGGATGTGGAGCTGTAGGATCAGCTCGAGAGGAGGGCCACAAAGATAATCAAAGGGCTGGAGCACCTCTCTTATGATGAAAGGCTGAAGTAGTAAGGCTTGCTTATCTTGGAGAAGAGAAGGCTCCAGGAAGACCTGCCTGTACTTAAAAGGAGCTTATGAACAGGAAGGAAACCAACTTTTTACATGGGCAGATAGTAGACAAAGGAGAGTAGTTTTAAACTAAAAAAGGGGAGATTTAGGTTAGGAAGAAGTTCTTCACTCAGAAGGTGGTGAGGCCCTGCACAGGCTGCCCAGAAAAGCTGTGGATGCCCCATTCTTGGAGGCATTAAAGGCCAGCTTTATAGGGGCCCTAGGCAGCCTATCTAGTAGGTGGCAATACTGCACATAGCAGACAGTTGGAACTTCCAACTTTCAACCCAAGCCATTCTGTGATTATGACTCTACGACCATGCCCTACGAACATGACATGCCCTTTTTGCCAGTCCTGATCACTACACTCCTGGTCACTCACACTCACAGGAGCTGCGTTTGTATGTGAGCGGGTGATTTGCCTCCATTCAATGATTCTGTGGTAAAATTTCTTCTCATTCCCCTAGACTTTTTGGCAGAATTAACTTTTTCTTCTTCCTCTCTTGCTGCTCTTCTCTCCCTCCGAGTCTCAAATAGCTCTTGCCTTGACGCTCTCTATGCTAACATTTTCATTTACAGGTCAGTTGTGTTTCAAATCTCCCATCTCAGAACTACCCCTATTTACATATGCTGCCTGCTTTTCGTTCTCAAAATGTTGTTTTCATAAAGAAATGCTAGCTCTTTGTGCAGTAATTACAATGGATCTGGAAGGGAAGGCTCTGGGGAAATGCAAATGCTGTAAGGATGTCTTCATGGTGATTCCTTAGGATGGCTATGGAAAGGACGCAGCTCTCCCAGGAAGGAAAATGGTTCATCTCCCAGAGCATATGAATTCTCAGGGTTATAATGAAGACAAAGCCATCTGTGGAAAAGCTCTGGATTTCCCTGCTCCCACACACTGAACACTAGCAGGAGGGCATAAAAGTGAAGAAAGTTATCGGAAGCCTCCCTATGTGCTTTTAGAAAAGGACAATACAAATGCATGTGTGCTCCCTTTCTCATCCACCGAGGATCCCAGTTTTAAGCTTTTATTCTCAACATCTCTCATCTGCTAGGATCAAATATGCAACGCGCAAATTCTATTTAATTGTTGTTTTATTCATAGAAATTTCCATGGAAGTCAAATGAAGCCAATTTGAGTCAAAAGTAAGTAAAGAATGAACATGGAATTAAGGGGTTTGATCCTTGATTTCCTAATCTTCTTTCATCCTCTCTAGCTACTTCTTTACTTTGTATCCATACGCTGGTGAATTAGGTGATTCACTGGACTTCCCAAGGTGATCAGCTCCAGTGCAGGCACATTCTGCAGTGGTGGCTGGGTTTGAGAGGGGGTCCTGAAATCAGGGAGTCTCCAGGATGAGGACAGAGCCACCCAGAGCTCCCAGGAGCCACCAGCCCTCACAAGAGTGGCTGAGGAGGTGAAGGTGCTGCCAAGAACAGTGGCATAACACCCCCACACAGTACAAAGGCAGCCCCTGAGAGTGTAAGCTATCGGGAGGGAGCATGGTGTCGAGGACAGGCAAACAGGGCACGGTTTGTCAGTATGGCATGGTGAGGCAATTTGCACAACAGTTCACATAGGGAGGGCAGTGGGCAGCCTGCCAAGCAGCCCATTCTCTTCTGAGAGAAGCATGGAGCTACACTCTATTGAAACAAACATGGTGACCACCTGCCACAATGGTCAGGCTGAGGCAGAAACGCATATGGAGGGGCCACAACCTTTCAGTGCTGACGCGTGCATCCACAATGGACATCCTGAGGAGAAATAGAGATGTCTAGACATTTGGTTGTGGGAGCTCCAGAATGTGCAAGTCTCCAAAGGGTCTGAGGCAAGAGGGGGAGTCATTGGTGCAAGCATGCCCAGCTCAACAAACTTTTCAAGCAAGTGATCAGATTGTGTGAGAAAATCACAAGTATTCAGGAATCTGAGAGGTAAATTAATGTGTGATATCTGCAGTGACATTGGCAGACCAACGGTCCTGCCTTAAGTCCCTGCAAAGGGAAGAAACTATACAAGCTTCCAACCCTGAGGAAGCAGAGAGCAAAAACATGTATGAAGGAGACTGGACCCTTGTTTCTGCTTAGAGTAAAAGGAGTCTCCCTCTTGACCCTGAAGTGTCCCTAAGCAAAAGATATGAAAATGAGGGGATGAAAAGAGAAGAGGATGTGGATAATGGTTCATACCTGGGAAGGGACATCCACATTAAATTGGTCTGACCAAGGACCCAAGTCAAAACCACTGCTCTTCAAAATCTTTATCAACGACCTAGACCATGGGATCAAGTACACACTCAGCAAGTTTGCTGATAACACTGAGTGGTGCAGTTGATACAATAGAAGGAAGAGACACCATCCCAAGGGACCTGGACAAGACTGAAAAGTGGGCACATGTGAAACTAATGAGGTTCAACAAGGCCAAGTACAAGGTGTTGCACTTGGGCTGAGGCAATTCCAGCTATATGTACATACTGGGAGAACTCCTTATGAGCAGTCCTGTGGAGAAGGATTTAAGGGTTCTGGTGGATGAAAAGCTTGATACAGTCCAACAGTGTGCACTTGCAGCTCAAAAGGCCAACAGTATCCTGGGCTGCATCAAAAGAGGGGTGACCAGCAGGGAGAGGGAAGTGATTGTCACCCTCCACTGTGCCCTTATGAGGCCCCATCTACAGTACTATACTACTGCTGGCACCCTCAACACAAGAAAGATATGGAGCTGATGCAGTGAGTCCAGAGGAGGTCCACAAAGATGATCAGAGAGGTGGAGCATCTCTCTTATGATGAAAGGTTGAGGGAGATGGGTTTGTTAAGCTTAGAGTAGAGAAGGCTCTGGAGAGACCTCATTGCAGCCTTCCAGTACCTGAGGCGAACTTATGAGCAGGAGGGAAATAAAATTTTTACACAGGCTGATAGTCATAGGATAAGGAGGAATGGCTTTAAACTAAACGAAGGGATATTTAGATTAGATATTAGGAAGATATTTCTTACTCAGAGAATGGTGAGGCACTGGCACAGGCTGCTCAGAGAAGCTATCGATGTCCCAGTCATGCAAGTGCTCAAGGCCAGGTTGGATGGGGCCCTGGGCAACCTGGCCTAGTGGTTGGCAGCTCTGCGCACGGCAGAGTGTTGGACCTGGATGATCTTTAAGGTACCTTCCAATCCAAGTAATTCTGTGTTCTATGTCAACAGAATCTCCCAGGTCCAGGGGCAAAATTAGTAGTAGAATCATAGAATCAAAGAATTGTAGAATCATAGAAAAGGTTGTAAAAGACCTCCAAGATCCTTTAGTGCAACTGTCCACTTACCACCAGTATTTCCCCACTAAACCATGTCCCTAAGTACAATATCTAAACATTTCTTGAATACCTCCAGGGATGGTGACTCAGCCACTTCCCTGGGCTGCCCATTCCGGTGTCTGACCACTCTTTCAGAGTAGAAATTTTTCCTGATATCCAACCTGAACTTCCCCCGGCACAACTTGAGGCCGTTCCCTCTAGTCCTATCGGTAGTCATATGGGAGAAGAGGCCAACCCTCACCTCACTACAGCCTCCTTTCATGGAGTTGTAGAGAGCAATAAAGTCTCCCCTGAGTTTCCTCTTCTCCAGACTTAAAAATTCCTGCTCCCTCAGCCACTCCCCGTAAGACTCGTGCTCCAGACTCCTTACCAGCCTTGTTGCCCTTCTCTGGACATGCTCTAGGGTCTCGATATCTTTCTTGTACTGAGGGGCCCAAAACACATTACTCAAGGTGCAGCCTCACCATAGCTGAGCACAGGGGAACAATCACCTCCCTGCTTCTGCTGTCAACTCCTTATACAAGTCAAGATGCCATTGTCTTTTTTGGCTACCTGGGCACACTGCTGGCTCAAGTTTAGCTGAGCATCAATCAACACCCCCAGGTCCATTTCTTCCACACACTCTTCCAGCCACTCTGCTCCAAGCCTGTAGCATTGCCTGGGGTTGTTGTGACCAGAGTGCAGGACTTGGCTCTTGGTCTTGAACTTCATCCCATTGGCCTCAGCCAAGCTATCCAGCCTGTCCACATCCCTCTGAAGGGCCTTCCTACCTTCAGGCAGATAGACAGTTCTTCCCAGCTTCTCCCAGCTTGGTGTCATCTGCAAACTTACTGAGGGTGCACTCAATCTCCTCTTCCAGGTCATCAATAAAGACATTAAACAGGACAGGCCCCAGTGATGACCCCTTTTCATCTTATCCTTTCCAGTCCTCTCAGATGGTAAAATGGATACCAGACTGTGTCTTTGCTTCTACAATTCTTGCATTCTGAATGATAGTTATTTTTTTCACATTCCATTTAGGAAACCATTTGGTGCTTACTTGACAAAAGGGAATTTCTGACAGTTATCAGCATACATAAATCTTACACTCCTCCCTAAGCTTGGTATTTTATGACATTTGCTTGTTTGAGAACATTTTGTACTTATTCTCTTCTGCCTTGGCAGTTAGCAGCAAATGTAAATTTATATTTGTTTGTTCCCTTTTCTTGTGTCTTCACTTAAAAATGAGTTAGTAGACTTTTCATTGCTCAGTTGTAGCTAAAAGCTAAAATTGCCTCTTTACTCTCTTCTGTTCTTGTACAACTTGCACGTCTCATGCTGACCTTTCAGGTTCAAATATCACTTTATTAAATTTCAAGGTTTGTTTACTAGATTGTAATATACAACCATTAGCACAGCCTTATCTTCAGAACTACTTATCTGATTAACAAGCTCCTTGTACGTTACTACACTCAGATGTTCCTATTTTTATGTTTAAAATAACCCTGTCTTTCAGCTATTGTTTATTTTCTGATGTTAGGAAAACTCACTAGATTATTTGTGTTAAGCAAAAACTTGTGCTTCTTATCAAGCTTAGACATATACTGGAGGTGTAAGCTCATCCATCATGAATCATTTGCACTTGTACATGTCACCAGCTCATGATCATTCACGGTGCTTTGGTAACATATATACATAACGCCAAAGTGACATCATCTCTTACATGTTGTTTCCACATATGTGAGGTGCCTACATATGAAAAAAGAAATGCAACTATTAGTTGCAATTGTAATTTTGCAAAATTGAACAGTGGACTTAACACTAGCCTGACAGTCACACTCAAATATTCTCTTCAAATCGTCGCTGACAGGAATATTTTGCTGAAATCCCCAAAGTCAAAGCTCAGCTATACAAATAAATACTGTAGCAGATCCTGACAGGAAGACGTTCAGCCCAATCTTTTCCAGATGGCAGTGATGGATGGCTGTATGATTATATTTATTTGGTTTCCCAGGCAATGGTGTCTTGCTTTCACTGGTCATCACTTGAAGTGCTTTGGCTTAAAGACCAGCAAAACAGTCTTCTGCACTGCCAGACAGGTATTCTGGTGGGCTTACTCACTGCAGAGTGTCATGATTGTAAAAAGAAACTAAATTTTACTTTCCTGTGATTATCTTTTCTAGAAATTGTCTGTCCCTTACATTTGTGACAAAGTTTTGGTGCAGAACCTGGGGAGCTCTCAGGTAAAACAGAGACTGATGATACATAACTTGCTGATGGCTGAGATACGCCAGTTCTGAAAACAATACTATGACCTAAAGAGAAGAGAGAAAGAGAAAAAGAGAGAGAGAAAATGGGGAAAGACATCCAAATCACTATTGTTCTGTTCTGTAAAACACATGGTACTTTACATTGGGATATAAAACAAATGTCCACAGATAGGGGACTTACATTATGGAATAATATGTGGGGAAGAATGGAACTGGTAGACAAATACTTCTGAACCCAGACCATTCATTTTGCTGGGTCATGCTTGAATAACAAACTAAAGTTATCAGTAACAAACACATGTAAAATGACCCATTGCCTCCAGATGACGTTTATTTTACAGGCATCCATACCAGGGAATAAAATGAGATGAGAACTGTTTGCTGTAGGAGTATGAGCTGTGTGGAGCTAGCACATTGTAAGCAATTTGTGGGAGAGGTATTTTCTTGAGTTTCTATAACATCAAGCATTATGGAGCCATGTCGATGACTGGGGCTTTTGATGCTACTGCTAGCACAATAATGGATAAACAAAAATTACTGATACCAGCTGATGGATGAAACATGGAGACACACATGCATGGTGGGAACAGATACAAAGAAATTCATCCTTCTTCTGTGTTCAGATTCACTGATTTACTTTTACAGTCCTGACTAGGAGAGTAATGCAGCCAATACAGTGCAATTGTGGCACGGCTGTCCAACTTTTTGTCTTTCCTTGGCCACACTGAGTAAAGAGGAATTGTCTTGGACTTTCTCCAAAAGTAATGTCTCCTTTTTATTTCTAAGAAAACTCTAACCATTACAAAAAGCACAATAACACTATTTGATAGAGCACATTCTCAGCTACAAAATATTATTTTTTAACATAATCATTACCATTAGCTATGCATTTTCGCCAGTGATGAACAAGAGCCTGCATGCTGTGCTCATAAAAATCTGCACCAGTGGAGGTGACCCACTGTTGCCACTGCTGAAACACCACCCACCGCCTCAGTGTGCTCACATCCACTGTTTGGTCTCCAGAAACATTCAGCAAGCATCAGTGAATCTCAATGGGTATCATTTTTTCGACATGGAGGAATTCAGTGACACACCTTTGCTTCATCCCCACTCCCATGTCACTGCCATTTTGTCAGACTGCCCCTCTGCTGCCGTCTGTCGCATGGCAACAACACGTAACAAAATATTGATGGGATACTGCCAACATCCACCACTGACACTGTGGGCCAACACAATAAAATAGGAGGCACTACTTTCGGAGCATCCCTCTTATAATATATGTCATTAATATGTAAGCAACAAAAATTTTATAATATTTTCCTTTAAATATTCAAAAAAGAGAGGAACAAAACCGTAAAACTACTGGGATATTTGACCTAGTTTTTGGAAACTAACACATCAGTCTGGTTCAGTGGCAGTGGTTGCATTTCTTAGTGAGTTCTCAAGATGTTTCAAGAAACGTTTAGATATAGTGTTGGGAGACATAGTTTAGTGGGGTTGGTGGTGGTAGGTGGATGGTTGGACTAGGTGATTTTGTAGGTCTTTTCCAACCTAGCTCATTCTATGATTCTATGATTCTATGTTCATCAGAGATTTTTGATGAAATTTTACTCTGCCTGTACTTCATCCTTACATTACAATAGTAATTGTTCACAAATGTGTGTACTGTCAAAAAATGATGATATGAATAAGGCGTGATTGTGAACCAAGGGATATTTTTCTCTTGTAAGAGAGGTCTTATGGAAGTCTGGTAAAGGGACATAATCAGATTTTTGAATAGAGTATCTGATTGCAACTCTATACATTCCATTTGAATGTTTGCAGGTCACGTATTTCTATCAAGTGAAAACAGTGCCGAAAACATAAATCGATTATTTTTTTTGCCATCTTGAAGCCTATTCTCAAACTCATTTATCAAAACAAAAAACTGCTGTATTCTTCACTGTTCAGAGCGCTGTGTTTAGGCAATGTATTGAAATGAACACAATTCAATGCCATCACATGAGTCAGCACTGCCCAGCACTGCCCCCCCCACACCCTGCTTTCAGTCGATGCCACCTTTATAGCACAGGTCAAGGGGCAGCTGCTCTGTGAGCTGTGCTGGGCTGCAGGCTGGACATGCCTGAACTACGGTAAAGCTTCCTTCTAAATACAAACCACCCACATTAACACATTAAGCACACAAATCAGGGAAGATTTTTTAGAAAAAAGTTTAGCTGGAATCCAAAGACAGCAGGAAGTGAATGAAATTGGTTGAGGCTGTGGGGATGTGGTCACACTTCTCCGTGCAGATGAACAGATGGGCAGCAGAATTCAGCATGTGTTGTTTTGGACAGCTGAGACTTGGGGAAGCCACAGAAAGGGAATGATAAGAGTAAGAGAAAATGAAGGCAGACTGTGAGTTTCAGCAGAGGCTCAGTTGCAACACCACTGTGCTCAGGCACAAGTCTTTCAAAATGCAGACAATACCTACTTGATGAGAGACTGGAGTTACATGCCAGGCTGAAACCATACTATTCCACAAACAGAAAAATGAAGTTATAATACACTAACAGTGGTTATAAAACACGTGCAGTTACAGACATTCTGAAGCCAGAAATAAATCACTGTGCCTGTTTTTATGCTGCTTAACTTAATGAGGCTCTCCTGTGGATGCACTTCTACCTTTTACTATGTGACCATATGATACTTTTTATTTAAAACTTCCACCTTCATGTTGAAAAACTGGTACCTCTAAAATACTGCATGCTAGTGACATGTATATGGCTCACTGACAGTACCAGAGATTTTTTTCATCCAATATAGCTGTAAATTGTGCTACCAAATACCTGACAACAATACTAGATTGTTAGCTAGATCTACAGGCCAAGACCAACTGCTTGTCATTTAAGAAGGGTAAGTGCTGGGTCTTACACTTCAGTTACAACAACCCCATACAGTGACATAGGCTTGGGGAAGAGCAACTGGAAAGCTGCCTGGCAGAAAAGGACCTGGGGGTGCTGGTCAGCAACCAGGTGAACATGAGTCAGCAGCATTCCCAGGTGGCCAAGGAGGCCAATAGCCCAGTTTGTATCAGAAACGGTGTAGTCAGTAGGATCGTGGAAGTGATCATCCCTCTGTACTCAGCACTGGTGAGACTGCATCTCAGGTACTGGGTTTGGTTTTGGGCCCCTCACTATAAGAAAGGTTTTAATTTCTAGACATATGAGGAGCAACTGAGGGAACTGGATTGTTCAGTCTGGAGAAGAGGAGGCTCTAAAACTACCTGAAAGGAGGCTGCAGTGATGTGGATGTTGGTGTCTTGTCTGGTGACAAGTGATAGAGCATGAGGAAACAGCCTCAAATTGCACCAGAGGAGATTTAGATTGGCTATGAGGAAAAACATCCTCAGGGAAAGGATTATCAGGCATTGGAACAGATTGCCCAGGGAAGTGGTGGAGTCACCATCCCTGGAGATATTTAAGAGACATGCGGATGTGGTGATAAGGGACATGGTTTAGTAGTGGTTGATGGCTAGTCTGCATGTTCTTAAGGGTCTTTTCCAACCTAAATGATTCTATCAACTTTTAAAATCCTGAGTAAAGAGTTGAAGCTCTCTCACAGTATCATTCACAGTTAAGGGAATAAAAATGGAACTTGTAATTCCCAGTTTTCACCCCAGAACCTGGAAAAGAATGAAAACTCTCCCTTCCAAGTTTGCCCTTTTAATGCATCCTACTACACCACTGTCCTCCTTCTTTCTTACTTTTGGGCACATAGTCCTGCCCTCCTCATCCAGCTGATCACAGCTGCCTGCCTCAGGAAGATGATATTGGCCCCTCACCATGGCAGTGGGGCTTCAACCTTTCAGACAGCCTGTTCTGCTTCCCCATCTCATCCTCCTGCTCCCACCTGACAAGCTGTGGTCTCTTACCTGGGTATATCCAGCCCCTGCCAGGGCTCCATCCTGACAGGAATGGCTGAGCTATCTACAAAAAGACTGATGTCAAGGAAAGTGAGGGTTTCTAAACAGGTCATGGCAGTCATTATATTTTATGCACGCTCTTGGCATAAATTCATTGCTCTCGCATATAATATGCTGCTGAGATCCAAATCATTATTTTCCTAGACACTTGGTACCAACAAAACAGCTGTGGTTGGCCTGAAGAAACGGAGGAGTGAGGTGAAAACACCAGCAGTAGCAAGAGCAAGATTCCAGTTATTTGTCAAGTGTGACATTTTCATATACGAATAAAACTGAAATGAGCAGAGGCAAGTTTCTTTGTTTATGATGAGACTTTGAAAGATGATCCCAGAGACTTTAATTCACTCTACATGTTGATTTTGAGTAGAAAATGATCTCAACTTTCAGGATTTGTTACACAACAGTTGGCAAAACACTGTTGTGCCCAAAGCCCACCACAAAGGGGAATAAGCAATCCCACATGCCAAAGAGACAGATGGGCAAATAGGCATTTAGATTGTATGGCTAAAGGAGAAAACTGAGAAACTGCTTCCTGGTTTCCAGTACAGTACAAAGCTCAGAACATCTACACAAATCCCCAGATCCTTGCTGAGCTTGAGGACATCTCGCAGGCAAGCTGCCAGCCATAACATAAACTTATTCAATCACTTCAAGTAGAGAGAAATGCACTGCACTTACTGATAAAGTTGGGTTTTTTTTCCTGCAACTCACTGACCTCACTGTAAGCATCTGAACTTGATTTTTTGTGTGAATTTGTCTATTTCACAATCTGTAAACTTGCAGTCTTTTGATCATTTCTGCCTTTGTCTGATCTATTTAACCAAAATCTCTGTCTATAGTTACCTATAGACCATGACTGAGCTTCTTTCTAACTTACACTTGAGTGGCTCTCTCACTGTGAAGGCTCCCTTTGCAATCATTGATGTAATTGCTTCTAAGCTCATGTCATTTTTTCATCACCTTTTTGAAGTGTAGACAGCAGAACTGGGTGCACATCTAGTGCTAGATAGATATCACCAGTTCTGTTTGCAGAGGAAATATGATCTTTTTATTCAGTACTGTCTGTTTATACACCCAGTGATCACCCAGCCATCACTCACTGGGCTCACACAGCCGTAGCACTGCACTAAAAGGTCATATTCAGTTATTCACCCTGAGCTGGACTTTAGTTTCAGAGTTACTTCTTCCTCGCTGATAGAATTCATCCTACCAGGGCTGCCAACTGATTTTGTTCAACTAGTGTATAGCATTCTGTTAATTTTAAACAGGTTTAAAAAGGGACTTTATTCTATCTCGGTAAGGATACACACTGTCAACCTCATGACAACTCACCTCTAGAGCATGGCACTAACAGTAACATAGCAGTTTCTTTTCAGACCATCTGTTCAAGTTGCATTTCCTGCTATCTAAGGGATATTCTTTGTGTGACAGTTCAAAAAGGATTCTGCAGACTTCACCATTTCTATCCCGAGAGAGAGGGAAATTGGACATGAAACTAAAAGGAAGAAACAAAACAGGTAAAGAAGAGTTTAGGACAGAGCCCAGTATGGGTTATTTCCAAATACAACATTCTATTTGAGTGCTTAGCTACATGCAGAGAAAAATAAATTTATCATGTTCCAGTCAGACATCTTACTCATTGACTATAGGTTACGGTTGTCATGGAAATTGTGTTTATTCACTTGATGTTTGGCCAACTACAGAAACATTTTTCACTGCTTAAGGATTTCCACTTCTCCTTACATTCCAGCTGGGAACTGCGGAATTTCACACAAAGAACTTACCACAAAAGGCATGATCTGTCAAAATAGGAGCAAAAGTGGAAGGAAAGTGCCCACCAAATACCTTATTTAACCTCAGCATAAGATGATGCAATTCTTCCAAAGACAATGTGTTGCTAACTGATGTTAAGATCAGCATGGGGTACAGCTGCTCATTTTCAGTATATCTGAATTAGTTCTTAGACGCTGTCTGAAAATACACTGGGATTTTATGATTAATGTTCTATTATTTCTGCCAATACACTGTAGGAAAACAACTGTATCTCACTCAAACAGAGAAGTTTTAAGGGGAAAATATACAGAAAACTAAAACAAAACAAAAAAAAAACCCACCACCACCACCACAACAGCAAAAACACCAAGTGCCTTGAGATGGAAACCAGCAGTTCCAGGAATGGAGAATCAAGATCTCTTTATTTTAGAATTCGTTGGACCAGAGATGAGGGGCTCAAATCTGCATAAGCTTTGTGCAAAGGGACATAAGCTAGGGGAACTCTATGCTGCTGACACTCTCAGCAGGGGCTGAAGAGTCTTTCTGGCTGAAGTCCACACTGATTTACAGTACTCAGCATCCCATCAAGACAGCAACATATGTTATTCCCATTATCTTGCATTCTTTCCTTCCACTCAGTTATGGAACTGAGTCTCCAACAGCATAGTCCAGTGCTAGGAGAAATGGTAATCACTAAGAATTATATTAATCGAACAGTGCAAAAGATAAAATGAAGAGTTCTTCAAGGGCAGACACATCTTCCTGACCAGAACCATAGATTTGAGTTTTACCCACATAAATCCCAATTATTTGAACTTCTGTCAAAATGTCAAGCTACTGATTGCATGAAAACACCACTGCATATACTTAGAGCCTCTTTAACAAGAAAACTAACAAAACCTTTGTCCAACCATCAAGGCCATTTTAGCTATAAAACGAGATTATTGTACTGTTTTCTCTGCTGCTATTCTAAAAATGTTAGGAGATTTTGCTCTGACTTGCAAGAAGGAAATGAAGAGACAAGGTTTCTCCCTTTTGATTTCTCAGTTTGACAGGATTACACTCTGAATAAATAATCATACGTTTGGTGGGCCAGAATGGGAATCAAAATGACTGACTGCACAGATTAGCAGATTAGCACTTGTCCAGTGCAGGAGAAAACAAGGGTCACACAGACAAAAATGTTGACTGTCTTCCATTCAAAGATAATTTGCATTTGGGTAAATACATTACTAACAATTTAAATGAAAGGGAAGTCTAGAGAATACTTATCAAATGTGCCCCATTTTCCTGTCCTCTTCTGCTTCAAACAAATCATCCCAAAGCTGCTTAGTCCTTGCAGCCTGGAATTGCCTTGTTTGCTTATGAGCAGCCCAGAACCAGCAGAAAGACCAGTGAATGTTTTCCATACATATGCCCAGAATAGACTACAAACGAAGATTTAACATTCTGAGCTCATAAGAGAAAAGATTCTGTGAATCTGAAAAGTGTTTCAAAGGCGGGAGGATTCAGGGGGTGGATGTGCACCATATCAAACTGGACATATGGAAAAGTCTGTATCTTAGAATCATAGAATCCTTAGAGGTGAAAGGGACCTCTGAAGGCCATCTAGTCCAACAGCCCTGAAATGAACAGTGACACCTCAGCTAGATCATGTTGCCCAGGTTGTTCATTGTGTGCAGACCTCGTGTTGATAAAAGTAATATTTATTCAAATAGTGCAAAGAACACAGTGTTTGTATACATCATACAGTATTTATATACATCACAAGAACTGTGAAAGCCCCTGCCACCCCTTGACTGTAGAGAAGAATGCACTGGATAGTTGAATGTGACAGTTTTGTTATCTGAACAACCTGAAGAGCTATTTGATGTGGAAGAACTCTTTCTGATAGTATCTCATGGCAGTAGCTTCTGAATTTTTTTACTTCTCAGAATGGTGACTGTAATAATGATAAACCTTCCTTCTAAAGCAGGGACATTGGACAGGTAGAGATGCACAAGGAGACCATGAGGCAGAAAAAGGGCCACTGGTTACTTTCAAGTAGTAAGAAATGCGATAATGAAGAAAAGCTTTCCTGAAGTAAATTATATAGGAATCCATAAGGTATCAATTAGCTCTGAATAGATCCATTAGTTAGAGTGTCCCAATACATACCAGAGCCCAGCTCATGTACATCATCATCATACTCTTCAACCTCTTCCCTCTCCATTCTAGGTTCGTAGCCACCTGAACTCTAGAGCAGCTCTTGAAAGGCATACCTGTGAAACCTTGGATCAGATGCCATGCAAAGATTGTAAGGAGCCTTGTCAGAGGCCTCCCACCTTTCCTCAAGAAATTCACTGAGATTTAGGGCATCACCTTTGGTTCATGCCTGTGCCTAGCCTCGTACCACATTAATCCTCACTGGCTTGACCTCCTGACTTTGCTCCTTCCCTGCCACTATGTTCTTGTGTGGCAGTCACTGGATTCTTGGCTGAGCCTTAATGCCTTCCCTGGACCTGCCCTGCTAACCTTCTTTGGGTGCTGTGGGACTGTGTTTCTGTGTCAGAGAGGTTCCAGCTGAGGTGCCACCCTCAGCTCCCAGCTCAACTTTCCTTGCAGAGCAAACTACACTTGCTGAGACAGTATGAAGACAAAGAAGTCTCAAAACTTTGAAACTTCTAATCAGTGAGATACAAATACTAGGTTTTCTACAGATAAGCATTATGATCGGAGTAAACTGTGACTAAAGAAAACTTCTTTCTTTTTGAGTTTACAGAAAAATTTGTGCAAAGTAGTGCGGAGCTACTGCTCCATGCAGAAAGTACAACGTGCAGTGAACATTCCTGCTGGCTGAACCACCAAATTTCATGTCATCTGGCAGGCTTACTTCAACAAAAAGTGCCAGACTGATCATGCCTCTTGCACAAGATCTGAGCAATCAGCATCAAATAGACTAGCAGAAAAGTGGCTCAGGCACAAGAGGATGTATATATGAATGCAAGTGCACAAGAGCTCTCACAAGAGCTTTCCATCCCCCAAAATAAGAAATCAGGCAGAGGAGGCAGGAAACCAGCATGGCTGAGCAAGGATCTGCTGGTAAGGCTGAGGGAAAGAAAGGAAAAGTGTGAGCAGTGGAAGAGGGGATAGGTGGTCTGGGAAAAATACAGGGATACTGTCAGGATGTGCAGGGATGGGATCAGGAGAGCCAAGGCATAGATGGAATTAAACTTGGCAAGGGATGTAAAAAACAACAAGAAGGGTTTATTTAGGTACATTGCTCACAAGAGACCGACAAAGGAGAGTGTATCCCCTTTAATAAATGAAAAGGGAAAACTGGCCTCCTTAGATGTGGAGAAGGCTGAGGTACCTAATGAGTTCTTTGCCTTGGTCTTCAGCGTCACTCAGGCTTCATTGTCACCCAAGTCTCTCATGTCCCTGGACTTCCAAGTGAGGGCTGGGAGAGTAAAATCCCTCCCAGTGTAAGAGTCTGAGACTACCTCATGAGGCTGAATGTGTACGAGTCTGTGAGGCTGGACAAGGGCATTCCAGGAGGCATTCCAGGGTCCTGAAGGAACTGGCTGATGTGGTTGCCAGGCTGCTCTCCATCATATTTGAAAAGTCATGGCTGTCAGGTAAAGACTGGAAAAAGTGAAATATCACTCCCATTTTTAAGAAAGGGAGAAAAGAAGACCCAGGGAACTATACACTGACGAGCCTCACGTCTGTGCCTGGGAAGATCATCCTCCTAGAATAGAAGCTATGGCACATGTGAGATGAGGAGGTGATCCAAGACAGCCAGCACAGCTTCACCAAGGACAGGTCATGCCTCACCAATCTGGTGACCTTCTATGATGGAGTGATGACATCGGCAGACCAAGGAAGGGCAACTGATGTTGTCTACCTGAACTTGTGCAAGGCCTTTGACGTGGTCCTACACCATATCCTTATCTCTAATTTGGAGAGAGATGGATTTGAAGTGTGGACTGTTCAGTGGATAAAGAATTGTCTGGATGGCCATAGCCAGAATGTTGTTGTCAATGGCTCCACACCCAGGTGGAAGCTGGTCATGAACGGTGTCCCCCAGGGGTCCATCTTGCAACTGGTACTCTTCAACATCATTATCAGCAACTAAGACTGTGGGATGAGTGTACCCTCAGCAAGTTTGCTGATGACACTAAGCTGAGTGGTGTAGTCAACACAACAGAAGGAAGGGAAGCCATACAGAGGGACCTGGACAGGCTTGAAAAATGGGCCCATGAGAACCTAATGAGGTTCAATAAGGCCAAATGCAAGGTGTTGCATTTGGGTCAGGGCAATCTTAGATATGAGTACAGATTGAGAAAAGAACTCCCTGAGAACAGCCCTGTTGAGAAGGACTTGGGGGTCCTGACAGATGAAAAGCTGGACATGAGCCAGCAGTGTGTGGCTGAAGCCCAGAAGGCCAATGGTATTCTAAGCTACCTCAAAAAAGGGATGGCTAGCAGGGAGAGGAGATGATTATCCCCCTCTACTCTGCCCTTGTGAGACCCCATCTGCAGAACTGAGTCCAGGCATGGGACACCAGCACAAGAAGGGTGTGGAGCTCTTGAAGCAGGTCCAGAAGAGGGCTATCAAGATGATCAGAGGGCTGGAGCACTTCTCCTATGATGAGAGGTTGAAGGAGTTGGAATTGCTTTGCCTGGGGAAGAGAAAGGCAGATCTGGGGAGATCTCATTGCGATCTTCCAGTGCTTGAAAGGAGCTTACAAGCAGGAGGGGGACAAACTGTTTACACAGGTAGATAGTGATAGAGGAAGGGGGAATGGATTTAAACTGAAAGAGTAGAGGTTTAGGCTAGATGTTAGGAAGAAGTTCTTCACTCAGAGGCTGGTGACACACAGGAACAGGCTGCTCAGAGAAGTTGTGGTTGTCTCATCCTTGGAGGCATTCAAGGCCAGGCTTGATCGGTTCCTGGGCAGTCTGATCTAGTGGGTGACAACCCTGCCCACAGCAGAGGGGTTGGATCTAGATGATCTTTGTTGTCCCTTCTAACCCCAGCCATTCTATGATTCTATGTGCACATTCAGGAACTTCCTTCAATATAAAACCACACCACACCATCCAAAATCACACAGTCCTACTGTGAGAATGTTAACATCCAAAAACAGATACAGTCCTGGCACACTGTGAAATGCTGTCATATAGCTGCAGACAATAACAAATGTAAATGATGTCCTGCACAGCTATAAATCAGATTTGATACAGTAAAGCAATACCAGGATTCTGCTACAGTTCAGCCAAATCTGTGCTGCTACTGGCTAAAGCAGTGCATCTGAAGCATCCAAAGATCTGTGATTTCAGGAAAAGAAAAATTACACTGAGAGATGACTCTGCCCACTAACACTTAGAACATGTGATAATAACAGTATAATAATAAACAACTCCCAAATAAGTATTGTAATACAAAATGGAAAATCTTATGCTTGCCTAAAAGAGTAAATTACAGTACAAATAAGGTTATGTTTTGATCCATTCATACCAGTGGAAATGTAGAGTAATTCCAGTGACTTCAGCAGAGCTCCCGAGGATTGACATGTCAGTGTAGGTTTCATCAGAAGCTGGTTAATCATCCTTTTCATCACTATGCTTGTTAAGTCACCCTGCAATTTACAAATCTATCAAGATGTAGCAAAAAAATATTTTGGGGTATTTTTTGCTGTTCAGAGTGGGTAAACTAAAATTTTCCCATGGCAGCAAGGGAGGCATGTGGCATGTGTGCTGTCCATGGGAAAGATGGAAGATTGTGATATTTGCTTGTAACTTCCTTTCTGTTCTCTTTCTTCTCAGTGTTGCTTGAACATGTGAGACAGTTTCAGCTATATATGACACAAGCTGACAATGCCTCAAAGAGGTGGACCTCAAATATTCAAAATGACAATTAAGGAGAGCCCTTACCAGTGCTTCCCTGCTAACGGGGAGATCATAGAAACATACAATCATACAATCTTTTGAGTTCGAAGGGACATTTAATGGTCATCTAGTCTTACTCACTTCCAATGAACAGGAACATCTACAGCTAAATCAGGTTGCTCAGAGCCTGGTCCTGACCTTGAATGTCTCCACGGAGGGGGCTTCCACCACCTCTCTGGGCAATCTGTTCCAGTGTCTCACCACCCTTATTGTAAAAGACTTCTCCATTATGATCAATCTAAATCTCCCCTATTTTAGTTTGAAACCATTTCTCCTTGCTCTGTCACAACAGATCCTGCTAAAGAGTCTGTCCCCTCCCTTCTTAAAGCCCCCCTTTAGATACTGAAAAGCTGCTATCAGGTCTACCCAGTGCCATCTCTTCACGCTGAACAGCCTCAGCTCTCTCAGCCTGTTCTCGTAGGAGAGGTGTTCCATTCCTTGGGTCATTTTTGTGGCCCTCCTCTGGATGCACTCTAGCAGGCCCACATCTCTCCTGTATTGAGGACTCCACATCTGGATGCTCCAGGTACTCCAGGTGAGGTCTCACCAGCCCAGAGTAGAAGGGCAGAATCACCTCCCTTAACCTGCTGACTATGCTTCTTTTGATATAATCCAGGATATGGTTGGCTTTCTGGGCCTCAAGGGCACATGTCTGGCTCATGTCTTGCCAACCGTCAGTACCCCTAAGTCCCTTATGGCAGGGCTGTGCTCCATCCTTACATCCCCCAGCTTGTACTGATAGCAGGGGTTGTCACAACCCAGGTGCAAGACCTTGTGCTTAGATTTATGGAATCTCATAAGGTTCACCTAGGCTGACTGCTTGAGGCTGTCTAGGTCTCTCAGGATGGCATGTCATCCCTCAGGTATGTTGACCACACCACTCAGCTTGGCATCATCTGGAAAGCTGCTGAGGGTGTACTCGATCCCACTGTTGATGTAATTGATGAAGATGTTAAAGAGCACCAGTCCCAGTACTGACCCTTGATGGACCTGAGGGACCTGATATACCTTGCTCTGAGATGGCAAGGTAAGCCATCTTCATTGTCCCCAAGTAATCCATTCAGGAAGGCACTCTTGAAGACAATTAGAGGAAAAGCTTCAGTTCTTTGGTGTCATTATTAGACAACAAAGTTACCACAAGATGCCAACCATGGTTCTTTAATTCCAGAATTCAATGAGTTATTTGTCTTCTATTGTGTTAGC